>NC_091480.1:5887096-6233893 GCF_036971445.1 Narcine bancroftii
TCTGTTGGCCATCTGTTCCAAGTGTCTTCCTTTGCTCAGTCTTCAGAATAATTAGGGGCTCTTGAGAGAGTTGAAATTCTCGTGTGTTAATGTTCTGAGCTGATGTTTGATCAATTAAACATTAATTCAGTTTTCTGTTTCTATTAACCAGAGCAATTTGTCAAATTTTAGTTGGAGAAACTTTAATGTAGCTGATGAACTTGCATGGTTAATACTGTACTCTAGCATTCCACAGTTTGTGGTCCATGGATCACTGACAGTCCATGGTCTTGTTATAGGTTTGCAGCGATGCAGCAAAGGCAAATATCACTGATCTAATAAACAAATAGCATGTAAAGCAAAGTTATAAATTTTTTTGTAACTTTTTATTTATCGCACTATGAATCAGATCAACAAAAATATGTACAAATGTTTCTCATTAAATATACACAGTGATATTTTCCCTCTTCTCCCCTACCCTCCCTCTCCCCTTCCCACCCCCCTCCAAAACCAATAAATATTAAACATATAAAATACAAAACAAAGTTATAAATTCCACGACAAATAAAAACATGCAAAGAATTTTTGCAACAAAAGTCCTGTCAATGGTCTGAGAAGGGGATTGAGCTCACCAGCCAGCCCCCTCAGCCCCCCACACTGATGGCCTGTGGTTTGTTCTTGGTGGTCTGCAATAAGTAAAAGAACCACTTGTGCAGTAGATTCAAGTTCCTTTTAATTGAACTATACAGATTACTGCTAAATTCTGGATGCTGTTAACAACCTTTGTAGATTTAAATTTTTTTAAACAATACAGCATGACCCACGGAACCTGTGCCACCCAATTAACCTGCCAACCCTGTTTGTGTATGGACTGTGAGGAAACCGGAAGACCTGGGGAAAAACTTTCACAGGGAGAATACAAACTTCTTACAGACAGTGCTGGATTTGAACCTGGGTCACTGGCTCTGCGATAGCATTATGCTAATTGCTATTTGTTATTTGATGCTTTTGTAATGTAAATTTCATTGTTTTATATGTAAATAGTTACAAAAACATCTTAAAAAGAAATCCATTGGATTTAAATTCATAAATGTTTCATGAAAATAATGACCGGTGGCTTTGATATCCACCATCTTGAATTTCTTTGAGAAACTGGTTGTGTCTCACATTAGCTTTAGCCTACCAGGTAGCATGGGGAGGGGGAGGGAGGGGGGAGGGGGAGGGAGGAGGGTAGCCCTAGGATGTGCAAGAACTGTAGATAGGGTGGTCAAGGGGCTGCACAGTAATGCTCCGGTTCATTGGGTGGGGTATTCACTATAAATGTATGCAGTAATGTAAAACTTTGGCCAGGCTACCCTTGGAATACTGTGTGCAATTTGGTTGTCCCATTACAGTAAGGATAGGAAGGCTTTGAAAAGGGTACAGTAAAGATGGACCAAGATGTTGCCTCGATTAGAAGGTATGAGTTGAAGGAAATGATTGGACAAACATGGGTGAATTTTGTTTGGAACAGAAAAGGCTGAGGAGAAACCTGCTAGAAGTTTAAAAATCATGAGGAGGCATTGATAGGGTGGACAGTCTGAAAGAATTCCCCAGGATTAAAGAGTCACACACGAGAGGACATGTTTAAGGTAAGAGGGAAGGAAGTTTAAGGTAGAGTGTGCGGCAAATGTTTCACATAGAGTGGTGGGAGCCTGGAATGGTTCAAAAATGTTCAAAGCTTCCTTTTATTGTCACATAATAATACATTAAAAATATAATGCATATGATATACTTCAACTCTTGATTGTTTTAAGGCAGACGGAGTCTCCATGAGCATTGCCTGGTGCCCCCAACTATAGGAGAAAGAAGCCTTCAGCATCTGAGGTCCCTCCTTGCCCTTGGCTCCCTTTCAAATCCTGGTTCCAATACCAGTTTCCAGCAGCCCACAGCCTGTGAGTCCTTCGACCTCTAGTCACAACAACGTGCAGCCAGTCGGGGTCCTTCTGCTCCTGTGCCCCTCACTGGTCTGCTGCTGTGGTCACTGTCCTGTAGGGTCTTGAATGGACTGTTAGGAGTAGTGGTGGAAGCTATTACAATTGTAGTGAAACATGAAAGTCTGTAGAAGCTGTGATTGTACTAAACACACCAAAATGTTTGAATGACCCCTTCTTCAAGGAATAAGCCAGAAGTGTAAATCTCAAAGTCTTAGAATTCAAAAATGAATGAGGAAACCAGACCAAAAAAATGGTGTTAATTGCATGTGTTAAGGGGCGAGGTAAAAATTTGTCATGCTTGTGCGAAAGGAAATGGAATGGAGACATGTTTGTGCATACCTGTATTGTACTATGTTCTTGGACTTCTGTTAGACTCATGAGCCCCTTTCACACTGGCAGTTTGTCCTAGTAATTGATAGCCAATCTAGTGGTTACGCAGTAGTCGAGTGGTTACGCAGTAGTCGAGTGGTTACGCAGTAGTCGAGTGGTTACGCAGTAGTCGAGTGGTTACGCAGTAGTCGAGTGGTTACGCAGTAGTCGAGTGGTTACGCAGTAGTCGAGTGGTTACGCAGTAGTCGAGTGGTTACGCAGTAGTCGAGTGGTTACGCAGTAGTCGAGTGGTTACGCAGTAGTCGAGTGGTTACGCAGTAGTCGAGTGGTTACGCAGTAGTCGAGTGGTTACGCAGTAGTCGAGTGGTTACGCAGTAGTCGAGTGGTTACGCAGTAGTCGAGGGTGGTTACGCAGTAGTCGAGTGGTTACGCAGTAGTCGAGTGGTTACGCAGTAGTCGAGTGGTTACGCAGTAGTCGAGTGGTTACGCAGTAGTCGAGTGGTTACGCAGTAGTCGAGTGGTTACGCAGTAGTCGAGTGGTTACGCAGTAGTCGAGTGGTTACGCAGTAGTCGAGTGGTTACGCAGTAGTCGAGTGGTTACGCAGTAGTCGAGTGGTTACGCAGTAGTCGAGTGGTTACGCAGTAGTCGAGTGGTTACGCAGTAGTCGAGTGGTTACGCAGTAGTCGAGTGGTTACGCAGTAGTCGAGTGGTTACGCAGTAGTCGAGTGGTTACGCAGTAGTCGAGTGGTTACGCAGTAGTCGAGTGGTTACGCAGTAGTCGAGTGGTTACGCAGTAGTCGAGTGGTTACGCAGTAGTCGAGTGGTTACGCAGTAGTCGAGTGGTTACGCAGTAGTCGAGTGGTTACGCAGTAGTCGAGTGGTTACGCAGTAGTCGAGTGGTTACGCAGTAGTCGAGTGGTTACGCAGTAGTCGAGTGGTTACGCAGTAGTCGAGTGGTTACGCAGTAGTCGAGTGGTTACGCAGTAGTCGAGTGGTTACGCAGTAGTCGAGTGGTTACGCAGTAGTCGAGTGGTTACGCAGTAGTCGAGTGGTTACGCAGTAGTCGAGTGGTTACGCAGTAGTCGAGTGGTTATTAATAATATAACATTTCTTACTTAACTCAAAACTTAAACTCACAACTTAAACTCGCAATGTGTGTGGCAGATTCCAAACCATTACAGTTCAGGGACAATTCTGAAAAGTCAGTTTCAAAGTTCAGTCTTAAATCTTTTGTGTTGAAACTCAGAATCTTTAAACTGTTCAAAAGTAATTATGGAGTTGGTGAGGCACCAAGTCATCATACTTCTCAAAACTCACGAATTCTTGTATAGTTGCTTTCAGAGAAATGTTTCTTCATATGAATAATTTTTCCACAATTCCTGTCTCATGTGTGGAGGTTATGGAACTTGTGATTTCACAAACTTAGGCAAGGGTTCTAGATGAAATGACCATTAGAATGGCCACAGTACCGCTGCTCTCTCTTAACAAAGACAGACAGTGGCCATCTTTTCCAAAGCCATTTTGATCCTGTGTTCCTCCCTTGATGAGGAGAGCACAATAGCAATCCTTTCTCACAGAATGTTACTGCATTTCTTTCAGATGAAATTGGTTCCTTAAAGATGCTTGCTGAATCAGATGACATTACTACTGGCTCTTTTTGAAGCTTCATTTCTCCAGAAATCACTTCATGAAGCAAATGGTTTTCTGTTTGGCCAGAAGTCTTTGAGTAAACATTTATTGTCTTCATTATTTCTATAGAACAATCAACTCTAGTTATATTGCTCTTTTTACAGCTGAACGTAACAGACTCAGCATCTCTTCAAAATAGTGTGTGTGAATTTGTTTCCCTGTTCCAACCCACAATATATTATAGCATAAAGATTGATAATGACATAATTCTGTAAAAGTGTGTTTCAAAAAAAATTCCATTAATTGAATTGTTCCCTGGGCAGCCATCTGCACTAATCTTAGATGTGACTGATTCTTTTCCCTGCATTTTATCATTCTTCAAATAGTGGTTGGGAAAAGAGAAGGTAAGAGCAGCGAGGTTGGCGTAGCGGTTAGCGCAATGTCTTTACAGTGCCACCGATCGGGACCAGGTTTCAAATACCGCACTGTCTGTAAGGAGTTTGTATGTTCTTCCTGTGACTGTATAGGTTTTCCCTGGGGGCTCCAGTTTCCTCCCACTGTTTGAAACGTACTGGGGGTTGTAGATTAATTGGGTGTAAATTGGACAGTAAGGACATGAGGGCCAAAATGGCCTGTTACTGTGCTGTATATCTGTACGTCTAAATTTAAATTTAACAATGTTTCAAGCTAAAGATGAATGAAAAAACTTGAGTGTAACCTTGGTTTCTATTCCTTGGAGTCCACGTGGTTGAATAGTGACCTAATCCGAGTAGGTTATTACAATTTGATCGGTTACTTCCTCTCATGATGAAACCCCAAAGCAAAGGGAGCTTGAACATTTGAGGTGAAATCATAAAATGCTTCATTTTTCCATAAGGATGGTGGGAATTTGGAATAAAACTAGAAAATGTTGAAACTACACAGGTCAGACAAATTGCAGAGAGAGAAAAACCGTTTCATGTCTTGGTTAACCTATCTTTAATCAGAGTTAAAATGTTATCTCTATTTCTTGAGTATTTTTAGTATATCCTGTTTGTATTCCAGATTTCCAGCATTGACCCAAAAATTAGCAGAGTTGTCGACAATGAGAAAGGTTGTGGAAGGATACAGCATTATGTAGATTCATTGGAGAAATGGCAGATAGAGTTTAATCTGGACAAGTGAGGTCTTGAACTTTGGGAGGGGAACTGTAAGAGGAGTACAGTAAGTGGCAGGATTCTTGAACATTTAAGTCCAACAGGATTTTGGGGTGCAAGCCCTAGATGACAGCACAAGTTGATTGGGTGGGAAAGAAGGTGGATTGGACACTTGGCCTTTGTTGGTCAGCGTATCGAGTTAAAAGTTGTTACAGCTGCAGGGAACTTTGGTGAAGCCATATTTGGAATATTGTGTGCAGTTCTGGTCATTGCATTTCAAGAAAGATAGGGAGGCTTTAGAACGGGCGCTAAAGAGGTTAACTGGGATGTTGCCTGGATTAGAGAATATTCGCTAGCAGGGGAGGTTAGCCAAACTTGGATTGATTTTTTTTTCTCGAGGCTGAGAAATTACCTGATAGAAGTATATAAAATTATGGAGTCTTTTTCTCAGGATGGAAATGTCAAATGCTAGAGGGCATAGAGTTAAAGTGAGAGGGAGAAAAGCTCAAAGAAGATTTGCAAGACCAGTTTGTCTGGAACACATTACTGGGGAGGTGGAAGCAAGATAGTGGTAACATTTAAAGAGCATTTAGACAGGCATGGGATAGAGGGATATAAACCAGGTGTATGCAAATAGGATTAGTTTAAGTATGGTGGGATGAAGGCCCTGTTCCTGCATTGCTCCGTGTTGTGTCTGCAGATTTTTGCTTTTCAATTACTTTTGACCTCTGTGCTGGCTCTGCTGGGTTTTGATTAAAATGTTAAAGTTTGAGAATAGTGGTTAGCACAATGCAACAGTGATCTCGTTTTGAACCTGGCACTGTCTGTAAGGAGTTTGTACGTTCTTGCATGTCTGCAGGGTTTTTTTTCCGGATGCTCTGGTTTCCTCCCACCCCTCAAAAGCGTATGGGGTTTGTAGATTAATTGGTGTTTGGGAAGCTCATGGTGCAGAAGGGCCTGTTACCATGCTGTATCACTAAATAATTTTTTCTTAAATTCGGTATTATGCAAGAATATCGTGGAATATGGAACAAGGGCACACAAATGGAGCTGAAGCCTGGATCATTGAGAGGGAAAACCATGGCAAGTGCTTATAAGTGCTAACTTATTTAAGCAAATCCCTTTCTTGAACTTGACAAGAAAGAGAAGTTGTATGTTTCTTGCTGAGGCATTTCAAAACTGTACACATCTTTGGGCAATCTGCCAAATGGGTTATCTTTGAACCAGTATTGCTTTTTCAGTTTTGATGTAGATCTCAAACAAAATATCTAATTTCTCTTCCTGCCTGATTTGCTGAGTTCCTTCAGTTTTTTTCTCCTGATTCTAGCAACTGCAGTTTTTTTGTCTGTGGTATTTCAATTCAATTTATCATTTGAATACTTGAGAATGTCACTTCTATACACTTGAAAGAGTGCCAGAAAAGGAATTGCTTAATTAATGCCACTCGCGTAGTGTTTCACATTGGTGTTTCTAGTTCAGTACATTTTTGAACACTGTATAAGTATCCTTGTATGAAAACCATGTTAGCTACGTCACTTCTTGGTTTTCAGAATTCCGATTTATTGTCAGAGTACAGGTTGTACCTCTTATCCGGTGTTCTGTGGTCTGGCAACTCCCATGATCTGGAACATTTGAATCTGCTGCTGTTAGTACAAACTCCTTACAGACAACGTGGCACTCAAATCCTGGTCCCAATCTCTGGCGCTGTAAAGATATTGTGCTAATCGCTATGCTGGCCATGTCGCCCATTTCCTGTTTTAAGCTTTGTTCTACCTTTGATATGTTACATGGGGGGGTTCCCTTCGGGGTTCAATTTCTGTTTTCTGGCATTTTCTGTAGTCCGGCAATGACTAGGTCCCATTGCTGTTGGATTAGAGGTACAACCTGTATGTGATGACATGACAAGCAGCCCTGAGGTTAATTTTTCCTGTGGGTGAGGCAGAAGTTCTGTACCACTCATTGGTAGTGCAACAAAACTACTTAAGAAGATCTGCATATGAACAAATAAAGAAATGCAAGCAGACTGCAATGCGTAGAAAAACAAAATCACTGAAGTGCAAGAGTCCTTAAATGAGTCCCTGATTGAGTTTATATTGAAGTGGAGGGGTAGCAGCATTTCTTCAACCTGGTGGTCTGGGAGGAAGTCACGTGATGGAGTAGTGACCAGTAAGAAAATACCAGCCCTCTCCAGAAAAGTTTAAAAAAAAAAGTAGAGAAAAAACAAAGTCACTAACACAGAAACCATAACAAATTGAAAGTGAAAGTGTGGAGAAAATGGCAGCAAAGAAAGAAAAACCAAAAACAACAGGAAGAAAAGAAGAAGGAAGGACGTCGGAAGAGGAAGGTGAAGGCCTAACATGTACGAGGAGGCCCGCCGTGGAGAGAGAAGCCCGCTCCCTGAGATCAGTGGAAACCCCGAACTCAGGACTACAAACATGGATCACGGAGTCAAACAAAAGTTCGCAACTGCGCATGCGCGAATCCTCGCGCATGCACGTTGCACAAGACAAAAACAACACCGACGGGAGGGGGGACCAGCTGAGGAGTAAATCTCAACAGCTGAAACAGACAAGTATAACATGACACCAAGACTCTCAACAGGAAAACATAGAAACGGGAACAAGAAGGAAGAGAATAAAAATAGGAAATCAAAGAAACAACAGATGACCAACCCAGAGGAAGAAGACCAACACCAAGACACTTTTAATAAAAATAAGAAGAACAAAAATGCCCAACAAAATAAAATAAACAACCCAACAAGAAAACCAGAAAAGACAGAGGTAAAAGTCACAGATCCTGGAGTGGACTCAGAAGAAGAGGAGGGAGAACACAGAGAAATGGAAGATGAAGGGAAGGGCAAGTACATGGATATTTTTTTTTAAAGAATATATAGAAACATTAAAAGAATGGCTGACACAAGAATTCAGTGAAATAAAAAGAATAAAAAGTACAGAAGAAAAAGTGAATAGATTAGAGATGATCATGACAGATATAGGAAAAAGAGTAGACAAGGTGGAAGAATGAGAAACAGCCATAGAAATGGAAGTAGATGACTTCAAAAAGAAATTAGAAGAATCTGATAAAAAAGTTAAAGAAACACAGGAGCTGTTAGCTCAGAAGATAGATATAATGGAAAATTAAATAGAAGAAACAATATAAAGATAGTGGGCCTTAAGGAAGATGAAGAAGGCAAAAATATGAAAGAATTTATAAAAGAATGGATCCCCAGGGTCCTAGGAAGGCCAGAATTACAGGAAGAAATGGAAATAGAAAGGGCAAACAGAACATTAGCCCCTAAACCACAACCACAACAAAAACCAAGATCCATTCTAGTAAAATTCCTAAGATATAAAACAAGAGAAAATATATTGGAGAAGGTAATGAAAAAAATAAGAGAAGACAAAAAACCATTAGAATACAAGGGTCAAAAATTTTTTTTCTATCCAGATATAAGTTTTGAACTCCTGAAGAAGAGGAAGGAGTTTAATGCAGCAAAAACGACTCTATGGAAAAAAAGTTATAAATTTATGTTAAAATACCCAGCGGTACTTAAAATAGTTATCCCGGGGCAGCAAAGCAAACTATTCTCAGATCTGGAAGAAGCACGAAAATTTGCAGAACAACTACAAAACAGAGAGATGAAGAGATGTAACAAGAACAAAAATGACAACAAACTATATATATATATATATATATATATATATATATAAAAATAGAGTATAAGTAAGAACTAAGAAGGGAAAGGAAGTAAGGAGGGAATTAAGAGAGTGACCTTTGTTATATAAAGATTAAAATCTTTTTGGGGGGGGCTGGGTGGGGAAGAATAACAGTCACTGCGAAATCAGTTGACGCTTGCGAGTGAATTCGCAAATCCAAATGGAGAGGGGAGATGTGGTTGCCCGACAAGGGACAAAGGGCTACTCAGAAAGGAGAGGGACTATTGGGGTTAAAGGAATTTTAGATATGAGAATAGTGGAAATATTTTATGTTTTAGAAATGTTGTCTTATAATGTGTTCAAAAAAAAGAAAGCAGAAATGGATAAGAAGGGAAGGTGGTGATGAGGAAACGGAAAGGAAAGATAAACAAAGTATGAAATGACTATGTTGAACAATATGACTTTAAATATTAATGGAATACATAACCAAATCAAAAGGAAGAAACTGTTAAATTTACTGAAAAAAGAAAAAATTGATATAGCATTCGTACAAGAAACACATCTAACTGAAGTGGAACACAAGAAATTAAAGAGAGATTGGATAGGACATGTAACAGCAGCATCATATAATTCAAAAGCCAGAGGAGTAGCTATATTAATCAACAAAAATGTACCAATCAAAATAGAAGAGGAAATAATAGATCCAGCAGGGAGATATGTAATGATAAAATGTCAGATATATTCAGAATTTTGGAATTTACTCAATATATACTCACCTAATGAAGAAGATCAAAAATTTATGCAAGATATCT
Organism: Narcine bancroftii; assembly: GCF_036971445.1. Classification (NCBI taxonomy): domain Eukaryota; kingdom Metazoa; phylum Chordata; class Chondrichthyes; order Torpediniformes; family Narcinidae; genus Narcine; species Narcine bancroftii. Next base: position 5,896,616 of record NC_091480.1, read on the forward strand.
TTTTGAAGATAGGAGATACGCAAAGGAACATACTAATAGGAGGGGATTTTAACCTTAATTTGGACTCAAACATGGATAAAACTGGAAAAAAAACTAACAGAAAGAACAAAGTAACCAAATTTATAATTAAATCGATGCAGGAAATGCAACTTTTGGATATATGGAGGAAACAACACCCAAAGGAAAAGGAATATTCATATTATTCGGGTAGACACAAAACATACTCAAGGATAGACCTATTCCTGTTATCAGCCCACATTCAAGGGAGAGTTAGGAAAACGGAATATAAACCTAGACTATTATCGGATCACGCACCCCTGTTATTGGCAATAGAGCTAGAGGACATCCCACCAAGAATGTATAGATGGAGATTAAACTCCATGCTACTTAAAAGACAGGATTTTAGAGAATTAATTGAACGACAAATTAAAATGTACTTTGAAATAAATACGGAATCAGTGAAAGATAAGTTTATATTATGGGACGCAATGAAAGCGTTCATCAGAGGGCAAATAATAAGTTATGTAACTAAGATGAAGAAGGACTATAATCAGGAAACAGAGCAGTTGGAAAGGGAAATAACAAATACAGAAAAAGAATTAGCAATAAAGGAAGATACAACTAAAAGAAGAGAATTGGCAGACAAAAAAATAAAATATGAAACACTACAAACATATAAGGTGGCGAAGAACATAATGAAGATAAATATTATGAGCTAGGAGGAAAAAACGCACAAAATCCTAGCATGGCAGCTTAAGATAGAACAAACTAAAAGAATGGTATTGGCATTAATTAAAAAGGACAAACTAATTGCATATAATCCAACGGAGATCAATGAAAACTTCAGGGAACTCTACGAACAAATATATCAAACTGAAAAAGAAGGGAAAGAAGACAAAATAGATGAATTTCTAACTAAAATTGAACTACCGAAATTACAAAGAGGAGCAAAATAAATTAATAAAACCATTTGAAATAGAAGAATTACAGGAGATATTAAAAAAACTACCGAACAATAAAACACCAGGAGAGGATGGATTCCCAATAGAATTCTATAAAGCATTTAAAGGCTTATTAATTCCTCTCCTCCTGGAAGTAATCAACCAGATTGATAAAACACAAAACATAACAGATTCATGCAAAACAGCAATAACTACAGTAATACCCACATCTCCATCGGGCACACAAAACTCAAAACGGTCAACCAGTTTACCTATCTCGGCTGCACCATTTCATCAGATGCAAGGATCGACAATGAGATAGACAACAGACTCGCCAAGGCAAATAGCGCCTTTGGAAGACTACACAAAAGAGTCTGGAAAAACAACCAACTGAAAAACCTCACAAAGATAAGCGTATACAGAGCCGTTGTCATACCCACACTCCTGTTCGGCTCCGAATCATGGGTCCTCTACCGGCACCACCTACGGCTCCTAGAACGCTTCCACCAGCGTTGTCTCCGCTCCATCCTCAACATCCATTGGAGCGCTCACACCCCTAACGTCGAGGTACTCGAGATGGCAGAGGTCGACAGCATCGAGTCCACGCTGCTGAAGATCCAGCTGCGCTGGATGGGTCACGTCTCCAGAATGGAGGACCATCGCCTTCCCAAGATCGTATTATATGGAGAGCTCTCCACTGGCCACCGTGACAGAGGTGCACCAAAGAAAAGGTACAAGGACTGCCTAAAGAAATCTCTTGGTGCCTGCCACATTGACCACCGCCAGTGGGCTGATAACGCCTCAAATCGTGCATCTTGGCGCCTCACAGTTTGGCGGGCAGCAGCCTCCTTTGAAGAAGACCGCAGAGCCCACCTCACTGACAAAAGGCAAAGGAGGAAAAACCCAACACCCAACCCCAACCAACCAATTTTCCCTTGCAACCGCTGCAATCGTGTCTGCCTGTCCCGCATCGGACTGGTCAGCCACAAACGAGCCTGCAGCTGACGTGGACTTTTTACCCCCTCCATAAATCTTCGTCCGCGAAGCCAAGCCAAAGAGAAAGAAGACCAAAGACAGGGAAATATCCACTAGCACCAGCATCATATAGACCAATATCTCTACTTAACACAGATTATAAGATAATAGCTAAACTATTAGCTAACAGATTGGCTGACTATGTTCCAAAAATAATAAATCTAGACCAAACTGGATTTATTAAAAAAAGACGAACAACGGACAATATCTGTAAATATATTAACTTAATTCATGCAGTAGAAGGAAATAAAAATCCAACAGTAGTGGTTGCTTTAGATGCAGAGAAGGCCTTTGACAGAGTAGAATGGAATTATTTATTCAAAGTACTATAAAAATTCAGCCTACCAGAGAAATATATTAATTGGATTAAAGCATTATATAAGGGGCCATTGGCGAAAGTGACAGTAAATGGATATATATCAAAACAATTTAACTTAAGCAGATCAACAAGGCAGGGATGTCCACTATCTCCCTCACTGTTCGCGTTAGCTATAGAACCACTAGCAGAACTGATAAGAACAGAAAATAAAATAAGAGGGATAAAAATAAAAGACAAGGAATATAAAATCAGTCTATTTGCAGATGACGTTATAATATACTTAACAGAACCAGAAATATCAATAAAAGAATTACATAGGAAATTAAAGGAATATGGAGAAGTATCGGGGTGCAAGATCAGTGCAAATAAAAGTGAAGCAATGCCAATGAATAATGCGGATTTCACAAAGTTTAAGAAAGAATCACCATTTAGATGGCAAACACAAGCAATGCGATACCGAGGTATACAACTAAATAAAAATCTCGGCCATCTATATAAACTAAATTATTCATCAATTAATGAAAAAATTACAAGACGACTTAGAGCATTGGAAAGACACCACTAACAATGATAGGATGGATAAACTGTATTAAAATGAACATCTTCCCAAGGATACAATACCTATTTCAGTCATTACCAATTCCCTAACAGAGAAATTCTTCAAGGAGCTAAAGAAAATAATAAGGAAATTCTTGTGGAAAGGGGGAGGGAAACCGAGGATAGCACTAGATAAATTAACAGAATGGTACAAACAAGAAGGCTTTTAAGAATTATTATAGAGCCGCACAATTAAGATACCTATCAGATTTTTATCAAACAAGGGAAAAACCAGATTGAACCAGATTAGAACTAGATAAAATAGAGGAGAAGATACCTAAACATATACTATATAAATGGGATAAAAAACTGGTGCAACATAGGAATTCACCAGTACTGCACCATCTACTCAACATTTGGAAGAAGATTCACGTAGAAAGGAAAAAAAACAAATGACCAACTACCAAAATTATTATTGACACAAAATCAACTAATCCCTTTCACAATAGATAACCTTTCCTTTAGAGAATGGGAGAGAAAAAGGATCAAAAGAATAGAAAATTGTTTTTCGGGAAATAAATTATTATCCTTTGAACAAATGAAGGATAAATATAATATAACTCATGATACAATGTTTGCATACCACCAACTGAAAACCTACTTAAAGGACAAATTTGGAAACAGTCTGAGGTTACCAGAAGGAAGCAATTTTGAATATGTGATTACAGACACAATGATAATTAAAAGATTTATAACAAACATGTACATCAAACTGCAAGAAAAGGAGAACGAGGAAACAAACGGTAAACCTAAACAAAAATGGGAACAAGATCTAAACATAAAGATAAAGAATGAAACATGGGAAAAGCTATGCTCCGGAACTATGAGAAATACAATAAACACGAGGTTACGCATGATACAATATAACTGCATACACAGGCTATACATCACACCTCAAAAGTTAAATAAATGGGACCCAACAGTATCAGTTTTTGCTGTAAAAAGGAAACTGGAATAACAATTCATGCAATCTGGACATGTGAGAAAGTGAAAAAATTGGTGAAGATCTAAACCAGATATTAAATAAAATCACAAAAAGCAATATACCAAAAAACTCAGAGATCTTCCTCCTAAGTAATATAAGAAATAAAGAATTTGGACTTGATTTGGATGGAGCACAAAAAAAGATTTGTTATGATAGCCTTAGCTGTAGCAAAAAAATGTATTATGTCAACCTGGAAATTAGAAGACAACTTGAGAATACAACAATGGTATATAGAAATGAATAAATGTATTCCATTAGAAAAAAATAACATATATTGTGATGTTAATTCTTAAATTATTTGAACAAATATGGGAGCCATACATGAAATACAATAGAGAAATCCTACCATGGACTTCCACCACCTAAAATGACAGAAGAAGACAACGAAAAGAACTGACTCAGTAAAATTTCTTGTTTATTTTTATTAATTGATGACATTGTTTAACGGGTTTAATGTATCTTATAGATTGAACTTCAAATAAATGGGAAAGGGGGTGAGGGAGGGAGGGAGGGAAGGGAGGGGGGAAAGGGGGAGAAAATGACACTATATATTCAAGAGAAAAAATGTCTATGTATCTTGGTCAGTGTGGTTTATAGTGTGAAAAATAAAAATAAAAAAAAAACCTGGTGGTCTGAGTCTTGTGGCCCCGAGACTTCTTTCCTGATGGAAACAGTGGGAGCAAAGCATGTGCTGGGTGGTGGGGATCCTTGATGATTTCAGAGCTTAATTTCACAAAAATCAAAAGACAGTCTATATTTTTTAAACATTTGGTTTTTTTTTGTAGCTCATGGTGATACAAAGCCATGAATTTTGAGAGGTTTAGGAATTTTTATTGGCAGTTTTATAAACCAACATGTTTCAATTATAGCCATTGGTGAATTGTCAATTTTTGTAGTATCTCGAAGCATGCAAAGTCTAAGCTAATTATATATTAAAAAAACTTTGGTATTATGATTTTATTGGACTGATTTTCTAACAATTTTAACAGCTGTTTTCTGTTTATACTCTTTATCTGAATCTTTAACTCCAAGTTAAGTGTCAGCATTGCAATATTCCATGTATGGTGCAGATTTGCATGAATTCTTCATCCAATTTTGGGTTTGTTTTATACCATGTACTCTGCTCAATGGTTTTGGTCTCTTCCTATTTGTTTTAATTTAGTTTTCCATTTTATTTTTATATCATACCACATAAAACAAGTACCACAATAAATTAATAAAATATAATTCAAAGTTAATATTGTAAATAAAATGTTCATCAAAGAATCCTCAATGGTGACCGTATTATTCATTAGTCTGAGCCTGAAGGAAAAAACTATTTCTGATTCTCACATTCCTAGTCTTGTTGCTCCTATGGTCAAGATTGTAGGATAGTCAACATTCTACAATTGAGCTCCCAATGCTCCGGCTGCCTGTATGATCGTAACATATCAAAGGTAGAACAAAGGTTAAAACAAGAAATGGGCAACATGGCCAGCATAGCGGTTAGCACAATATCTTTGAATCCTCGATTTCCCCAAATGACTTTTTTTGACAGTCTTGAATATTCAGGTTTGCTGTGGATGATCCTTGAGGTGAGAATTTGTACTATAACCCATATAACTGTTTACAGCACGGAAACAGGCCATGTCGGCCCTTCAAGTTCGTACCGGTTCACTTGAACAACTCCACTAGCTCCTCCACAAACTCCTGAGGAAGTAGAGGCTTTCTTCATAATGCCATTGGTGTGTTGGTTCCAGGAAAGATCTTCTGGAAGGTTAAGATCTTTATTTGGCTGCTGCCAAATGACAGCAGGAGCTAGCACAGTCCTCATTTGTCCCCACCCCCCCCCCAATCCTTTTCTGATAAATTCATTAATTAAAATGAAAATACTGAGATAATTTCAAGTGACTGTCCTGCTCGTCACGCTGATTTTAACAATGTAGTTTTGAGCTGTGGACCTAATGTTAGCCCTTACACAGAGATCCCACAAAACTGCTGTAAAGAAGACTCATCATTAAGGCGGCTTTTTTTACACACACTGAACTAAAGCCAGTATAATGCAATTTGGTGCTGTGACTACCTCCGCTGCCAGCTTGCAGGACTAGAATAACCACCCCCCTCAATTTTGTATTCGTAGCTTACACAGAAAGGCATGGCACAGTAAAGCCGCAATACTCCCGCCTTGAAGAGGCTGTGTAAAAGGGGCTAGTAATTGAGGCACCACTTTGTTGTTTGCTTTTCCATCTATAGAGCTACCTGACAATTGAATCTTGATCTATGACAATTTGGCCATGTAGTGTGGCATATGAATCAGATGGGAGTTGAAAGGTGCAAGTTATAATCCAGAAAACTACAATAGTGGTGTAGTTAGGTTCCAGAGGAACTGTCAACAGGACATTGCACATCTTGAAGTCCAGAAATCAGGATCACCAGAGAATCCTAACTTTTTGAAAACTCACCTTTTCAAATTTACTGGGCTTTTGTGTCTGTGCGTGCATGCGAAAGTGGCACAGATTGACACTGACTAGTTTTTCTTTAAAACTACTCATTTTGATAAATGAAGCGTACTGTATTTGCTAATGAATAAACTGTCAAAATTTACCCGTTTATCTCTTTTTATTCCTTCTTAAATTTGAATTATAAAAGTACTGCCCAAGAATCCAGAAAATGCAAATGGACCCAATCCTTGAGCAGTCTGGATTTTAAGACTTCTACCGTATATTTAAAAAGGGGGAAATTTGTGTGACTTAGAGCAAAGGCTAGGAGTGTGACTGATTAGATAGCTGTATCAAAGAGTTGGTGCAGGTACAACGGTCTGCCCAGTCTCCTGCTCTTTCATGATCCCTTGCAGTGAGAAGAGATGTGAAATGTGCAACCCTTTCTGGGGTAGGGTCTTAAAAAGACAGTGCAAGTAACATTTGTGAATGTATCACAGATGGGGCATTCCTGCATTGTGCAGTAAGTAATTTGAGTAGTCAACATCCTGTTATAAATTGGTGACATCAAAATTTGTGTGTCTCTTGCTTTTGTGACAATTATATTTGTCATTGTAGTGTTCTGCCATTTACATAATGCAGCCCACCAACTCATTTTGACATTGGTACTGGTTAGATATTAAATGAGAGTTTCTTCTTTTAAGTCGTGTGTTTTGTACATGAGGCCTATTTCATCATAACCAGTGACATGTCAAAGGACTATTTTCTTTTAGTGCAGCATTTATTAAAAGCTGTTAAGCACTACTTTTCTATCTTGTTCTTTTGTGTCATTTAAATGCTATCATAAATTTCAAATCTCTCATCACAACAAATGCATTTTAGTTTTCCCCTTCGAATTGTGTGTTCAGTGTAGATTAATGACTAAGACTTGAAATGTGCAAATCTGTCATGGACCTATAATTTCAATTTCTCTTTCTCCAAAGGCACAACCTTTAAATCATATAATCTCCTCTTAATCCCAGTTTATTCCATGTCATTATGAAACCAGTGGGCCTGAATCAAATGCCATACCTCCAGAATATCTACAGTCCAGGCCCTTTATGCAAATCTTAATTATGGTTTTTGAATTCTGCTGCATTCCTACTCTTACCTTTCTGTCGTTCCTCCAGGCCTGAAAAATGCAATGGTGGAATGGTTACATCATGGCCCAACAAGTCCATTTCACAAGAGTGGTGGTGCTGTCCCCAGAGACCTGAAAATTGCATTCCTTTCAAGTACAAAAATACTTGATCCAGTTTCCTTTTTAGATACTATTATTAAATCTTCCTTCACTCTCCACCCTGGTGCTTGCTACCTAAGAATGCCTTTCCTCATTTAACTTACCAATTGCCTTACCACCATTCTTTTGTTTTTAAAAAAAATATTTTTATTGGTTAAAATGAAAAATTTGTATACAAAAAGGTACAAATCAGTAAATTATATCAAATGTTACATAAATAAAATAAACCTTTCCATTTAGCATAACATCCGTAATTGCAAATCATAACTTTTTTTGATGGCAATATACAATTTGAATATTTTTATTAATGTTTACAATTCTCTATATTGAATTTTTTTTAATAAAAAGGAAAACAATCCCCATTAATCAAGCCTACTTTGTATAAGGTTAGTTGAGATGAGAAAAATATACTTTGGAATCAAGTGACGACAACCAGAAACTGGACACATGTTGCTGGAGCATCCCAACACCTTAGTTCCTTAGATTCTGAAAATAATTTATGAATTGGCCCCACGTTTTAAAGAAACTAGACTTTGCATGTTTAATTGAATATCTGATTTTTTTTCCCCCAGATGAGTCATATTTAGGAGATAATATCATGTAACCATTAAGTGTGAGTTGGTCATGTGTTGTCTTTCCATTTCAACAAAATTGCCCATCTGGCTATTAAAGAGATGAAAGATAAAATTTGCTTTTGATCTGATGTCAATAAAATATCTTCTTGAGGAAAACCAAATAGAACAATTAATGGGCAAGGTTCTACTTTCAACTTAAAATTCGCTGATAAAGAATGAAAAATATTTTCCAAAATTCTTCAATTAAACAAATTAAAATTTGTTCTTTATCCTGCCATTTTCACTCCATCTGCTCTATCTTAATCCTTCCATAGTTTTAAATACTTTTAACTGATGTGCCTCTGCTCTATTTCAGGAAGAGCAACCCCAGCCTTTCCCCACATAAAATCACTCCTCTCTGAAATCATTCTCGTAAATTCTTATTGGGCCTCATTTTTTTCTCATGTTCCTGGACTTGCTGCTGAGGTTGTAGCTGAAGTTATTGGTTTATAACTTTATATTATGATTTCCTTACTCTTCTGATCTATTTCTCCATTATTAAAGCCTTTTATAATCTTATGTTCCCAGATTTTCCTATGGGTTTTTAATTTTTTAAAAAATTTGGAGATATAGCAGGGTAACAGACCCTTCTAGCCACTCCACCCAAATACACCCATGTGGCCAATTAACCTACAAACCCTGTACCTCTTGGGAATGTGGGAGGAAACCCACAGGGAGCACGTACAAATGCTTTACAGCCCCGATTCTAATCCTGGTGCCGTAATAGTGTTGTGATAACTACACTAATTCTTGTCCCCATTAACATTGTGCCTTTGAATTTTTATGTTGTCCGTGCTCATTCTTCGTATCAAAATGGAACACTTATCTTTCTCCTTTCACTTTTATCTGCTATATATCCATTTCACCAGCCTTTCTATTACCTTTGAGTTCTGTTACAGTCCTCATTGTTTGCAGTTTCCATGTTTGTCTTGTATACAAATTTGCAAGTTGTGCGTGCAGATTTTATGTACATATTCTTCTGATCTGAAAATCCACCCTTGACTACTGCTGTTTCTTGTCACCCAGCCAATTTTCTACATGGCCTGGTGCTGCCACCTCTTTTATTTCACATTGATCTAATTTATGTCTTCACTAATCACTGACACTCTTCCCATAAGAAGGGCTCAATCCCAAAACATTGGCAATGTATCTTTATCTTTGCTATATAAAGTACACTGTTTGACCTGCTGAGTTTCTCCAGCATTGTGTTTTTACTGACACTCCATTAATGGTCTGTAGCCAACCATTTTAACTTCTTCAACCATTCCTACAATGACATGTCATGGCCTCGTCCATTGTCAGTGTGAAGCCAAATGTAAACTTGAGGAACCACACATATCCCTCCTGGACAGCCTTAAACCTAATGGTATGAACATATGATTTTTCTAATTTTAGGTAACTTTCACCCCCACCTAGTCCACTGTTTCTATTTCTTCTTTATCTACTGCTGGACTTATTTTTGCTCTTTCTCTAACTTTTCTCCTCCTTCTCCCCCCACCCTTTCTAATGGCTTCTCCCTCTACCTATCTCTCACCTTCTGTCCTATCATCTCTCAGCTCCTCCTCCCCTTTACATGCTTAATATCCCCCTTCCCTTTCGTCTTGATAAATGGCCCAGATTTGAAATATGGACTGACCATTTCTACCCATTGATACTGTCTAATGTGCTGAGTTCCCCCAGAAATTAATTGTTTGCTCAAGATACCAGCATCTGCAGCTAGCAGCGCCTGAGTGATGTGCAGTTCTGTCTCTTATCCTTGCGTCTCCTCTAGTTTCACCCTCTTCACTTCTCTGGTTGTATTGCTGCATACTGATGGGCTGAATTAAACTCTCTGGAGACTGCAATAGAATTTTCTTCCAAAGCTCCAGTCAGTCATTCACTCTCACCTTTGAACCTCTTCTTAAACCTATCTTTATAATCACACTTTTCATCGTTTGTTATCTCTCTCGTGGTGCCATATTCTGTCAGTTTTGGGTTCTATTTAACTGAAGTATAGTGTAAAAAGAGTAGGTATTGCTATCAAGTTGCAAGGAGACTTGATGGTGTGAAGATTATAAAAATTGATAGAATTTAAAAGCTACTGTAGTCTCAGGTAAGTTGCTACCAACTAGTCAAGCTGCCAAAGTATTTTTGGTAGAAGGCCACAAAATTGCTTGACTGTTAAGCAAACAGTTGCCCTGTAAAGTTTTATTGCACACAAATTTTGTTATCTTGGATAATATGTTTGCACGTGCATGCATTAAAGGGTTATAAAGTAATTTTGATATCACAATGTAAATCACTTTTATTGTCCTGATTTAAGAATTGTTTGGACTCCTGTGAGGCATCATGTTTTATCTACAAATATTTCTTTGTTGCATGCAGGTAAGTTTTTTTTAAAAAAAGGCATGGTGATGGTTGAACTGTCCATTATTCTATGGTTCAAGAAAAAGATTAAAATTACTAACAATTATAAAATAAGCATGGCAGATTTTGCAAATATTGTTGAAAATTTGTTTTTGACTGACCCAGTTCAAGCATCTGTTAATTCTCATGCCAGTATAGAAAATAAACCGCTCTCTCCGTGACTCCCTCGTCCACTCATCCCTCCCCACTAGTTCCCAACCCCCTCCCGCCACCTTCCCCTGCAGCCACAGGAGTTGCCACTCTTGTGCTCAAACCTCCTCCCTCACCACCATTCGGGACTCCAAACAGTCCCTCCAAGTGAAGCACCACTTCACTTGTGTATCCGCAGGAGCCATCTACTGCATTTGGGGCTCCCACTGTGGCCTTTTCTACATCGGAGAGACTGGGTGCAGACTAATAGATGACTTCTTTGAGCACCTTCGCTCTGTCAGCATCAGTGATGGGGATCTCCCAGTGGCCAATCATTCACTTCGGTGTCCCATTCCCATGCTCACAAGTCTGTCCATGTCGAATGTCGAAATGAAGTCAATAAGCAGGTGGGTGAGGGTTAGCTGAAGGGCAGTGGCGATAGCATCGTCCTTGGAGTGGTTGGATCCAAATGCAAGCTGCAGGGGGTCCAGTGAGAGGGACAGCAGCTTGATGTGCCCCATGACGAGCCTCTTGAAGCACTTCATGACTATGGACGTGAGTGTGACAGGGCGGTAATCGTTGAGGCAGGACACAGATGACTTTGGCACAGGGACAGTGATGGTGGCTTTGAAACGTAGGGACCACAGCGCTACTCGGAGATTTTGAAGATGTCGGTGAGAACATCTGCTAGCTGAGTCGCACACCCCCTGAACACTCTGCCGTAAATGTTATCTGGTCCAGCAGCTTTCCTTGGGTTGACTTTGCTTAGTTCTCCTAACATCAGTCACTGTAAGACACAGCGCTTGGTCTTCTCTGCTGCCACATGGTTTTTCACCTCAAACCAGTTCATCAGGGAGGGAGGCATCACCAGCACTTGCAGATGGTGTAGACTTGTGGTGAGTGATATCTTGACGCACGTCCTTGCTGTCCAGGAGGTGACTGAGTGCACTGGTCCTGCACACAGTTTGCCTCCCTGATGTCTTTAGACAGCTTGGCTTTTGTCATCGCTAGGGCTGCCTTGTGGCCCGCTCTGAAGGCCGTGTCTTGGTTCCTGAGAGGCATCCGCACCTCCGCAGTCATCCATGGCTTCTGAATGGAGCAAGTAGTGATGGACTTGGACACAGTGACGTCATCAGTGCACTTACTAATGTGACTAGGTCACTGCTGCTGTATACTCCAGATTTATCCAGTCGCCAATAGTTGCTGCTTCCTTGAACATGTCATTCAGTGAGTTCAAAGCAGTCTTGATGTGTGCAAATGGCCCCCATTGGCCAGGTTTTAACCTCCTTCAGGACTGGATCATTTAGCAAGCGTTCTGAATGTTGGGATTAGCATTAGAGATGTGGTCTGAGTATCCAAGGTGGAGTCAGGGCTCCGCCTGATACGAGTTGGAGATGTTCGTGTACACAAGGTCTAATGTGTTTGCCCCTCATTGCAAAGTTCACATACTGATGGAATTTAGGTAGCCCTGTCTTAAGGTTCACCTGGTTGAAATCCCAAGCGATGATGATCAGCCCACCAGGTGTGTGATCTGCAGTTTGTTTATCACCTCATACAGTTCCCAGATCACCTCCTTAGCCTTTGTGCTGGGGGTGGGGGGGTAAGAGGATGTACACCTTCTGTGAGGACTGTGGTGAACTCCTGTGGTAGATAAAATGATCTGCATCTGACATCATAAAGTCCACCAGTGTTTTTTTTAATTTTTTATTTTTTATTTTTCACACCATAAATTGCATTAACCATGATACACACTTTTTCCTTTTCACACATATACAGTGCCATTTTCTCCCCTCCCCCCCCCCCTCCCATCCCACCCTCCCTACCTCCCCCCTCCCGTCCATTTAAGGTATAAAATCTAGGATACATTAAACCAGTCAGACAATGTTGTCATTCAATAAAAATACACCAGAAATTCCACTGAGTCCATTCTTTTCATTTCCTTTTCCTTCCGTTAACTTAGGTAGTGATTGTCCCCGGTAGGTTTTCGCTATTGTGTTTAATGTAAGGCTCCCATATTTGTTCGAATATTTCAATATTATTTCTTAAATTATATGTTATTTTTTATAATGGAATACATTTATTCATTTCTATATACCATTGTTGTATTCTCAAATTATCTTCCAATTTCCAGGTTGACATAATACATTTTTTTGCTAAGGCTAGAGCTATCTTAACAAATCTTTTTTGTGCATCCTCCAAATCAATTCCAAATTCTTTGTTTTTTATGTTACTTAGGAGGAAGATCTCTGGATTCTTTGGTATATTGTTTTCTGTTATTTTATTTAATATCTGATTTAGATCTTCCCAAAATTTTTCTACTTTCTCACATGTCCAGATTGCATGAATTGTTGTTCCCATTTCTTTTTTACATCGAAAACATCTATCAGATACTGTTGGGTCCCATTTATTTAACTTTTGAGGTATAATGTATAGCCTGTGTATCCAGTTATATTGTATCATACGTAACCTCGTATTTATTGTATTTCTCATTGTTCCAGAGCATAACTTCTCCCATGTTTCCTTTTTTATCTTTATATTTAAATCTTGTTCCTAATTCCACCAGTGTTGAGCCGAATCCTTACACCATTCTGTGTTGATGTCAACGCATAGGCCACCGCCCCGGGCTTTTCCACACGGCAGCATTTCTGACAGCCCTAAATATGGTGAACTCATCCAGCTGAATGGCAGTGTCTGACACCCTGTCACTGAGCCACATTTTGGTGAAGGACCAAAGCACTGCAGTCCCTGTACTCGCACCACGCAGCCCTCTGGAGTCGGATGTAGTCCATTTTATTCACCAAGGAGCAGACCTTGGCGAACTAAATGGATGGAAGAGCCAGGCAGCAGGGGTTTGCTCTCAGTCTAGCTTACCGTGCTTTCTCCACCTTGCACACCGCTACTTCTTCTTTCTCCGTGATCCTGAGCCTTTATGGCCTAGAGCACACATGTCAAACTCAGGCCCGCGGGCCAAATTTGGCCCGTGATATAATTATATTTGGCCCGCAAGATCATATCAAATATGTATTGGAGCTGGCCTGCTGACCGCCGTGCCAGTATAGCGCATGCACAGCGAATACTACAAATCCCAGAATGCTTTGCAAATGCATTGGCGCCGGCCCGTCAGCCCGCTAATCGTCCCCACCTCCTCTCTTTACTTTCATTAGTATCTGCGACCTGTCGCCCAACTCACATGTAATAAACCCCTTACGAAAAATGGCCAAACGAAAGACAGAAAACGGGACCTTTCAAGACAGGTGGGAGGCAAACTCTGACCCCAGAGTCTGATGAACTTGCATCTAAGAAGAGATGCCAAGTATCTGTATATATCTGCCAAGTATATGCCAAGTATTTACCCAGGTGCATCAGGGTAAATCACAGGGTAGCAAGCTAAGCTTGGATTCGTATTTTCTTTGGTTAACTTTGGACTGTTCATCGTTGAAAGATTGGATTTTCATTGAAGCAAGTTGTTATTTTTTTGACTTGTTGGATTGTGAAAAAAAATACATTTAAAAGGAGCTTAAAGGCTATAGAGAAATATTATTTATTGAATATTTTATTTCTCATTTGTTAATGCTTCTTCTGAAAAGAGTTTAACCAAAACTATTATTAAACATTTATTTTAATAGTAAAAAGTTTAACGTTACAAATGTTGAAAGAAGAGAAAACATGCAGATGTTGTTGAAAATTTTCAATAAATATTTAGTTTGGCCCACGACTTAGTCCAAGTTTTTAATTTTGGCCCTCTGTGAATTTGAGTTTGACACCCCTGACCTAGAGCATATTAATATGTACAAGGTGATTTAATGGCTTCTGAGACTAGGAGCAGCAGGTTGCTACAGTTTGACTTTAAGTACATTATTCTCTCTGCAGCATTTAGATTTTCACTCCTTTCCCACTCGTTTTGTACAGTTTTTTATGTTCTGTCCTTCCATAAGGTGTGTTCCAGATCTATTATTAACTAAATTGTATTCAGGGCGTTAATAAGAAGGCTGACAAATTCTTCAAGGTAGGGTATCACTGGAAAGCCAACATTTATTGCCCATCCTTGATGTCTTTGGACTTAGTTTGCTAGGCTTCCTATCTCACGAGGCACTCAAGTTGATTGCATTGGTGGATCCAGAAGAATGCATAGGACCTTCATGATGCCATCATCTTCACCCTGTACAAAAACAAAGGCGAGAAATCAGACTGCTCAAACTACAGGGGAATCACGCTGCTCTCCATTGCAGGCAAAATCTTTGCGAGGATTCTCCTAAATAGAATAATACCTAGTGTCGCCGAAAATGTTCTCCCAGAATCACAGTGCGGCTTTCGCGCAAACAGAGGAACTACTGACATGGTCTTTGCCCTCAGACAGCTCCAAGAAAAGTGCAGAGAACAAAACAAAGGACTCTACATCACCTTTGTTGACCTCACCAAAGCCTTCGACGCCGTGAGCAGGAAAGGGCTTTGGCAAATACTAGAGCCCCTCGGATGCCCCCCAAAGTTCCTCAACGTGGTTATTCAACTGCACGAAAACCAACAAGGTCGGGTCAGATACAGCAATGAGCTCTCTGAACCCTTCTCCATTAACAATGGCGTGAAGCAAGGCTGCGTTCTCGCACCAACCCTCTTTTCAATCTTCTTCAGCATGATGCTGAAACAAGCCATGAAAGACCTCAACAATGAAGACGGTGTTTACATCCGGTACTGCACGGATGGCAGTCTCTTCAATCTGAGGCGCCTGCAAGCTCACACCAAGACACAAGAGCAACTTGTCCGTGAACTACTCTTTGCAGACGATGCCGCTTATGGACATTAATCATCCAGATACAACATATAGCAAAACTCATTCATTCCTTTTGTTTAAGCAGCAGGAATGGTTTTGTGTTCAAAATCTCCTGTGGAAATAATAAATAGAAATGAAAATAATGGTTTGTATGTGCTGTCTGAACTGCAGTTCCCACAGTGCCTTTCAACTAGAAGTTCGCAGCTGTAGCAGGATTGCTATACTTTGGAGTCCCAGACTGTCTATAGCATGCGTGACAAGATTCTTGAAAGATGTTAGTAAGAATATTTCTGCAGAATCCTCAATTTACTGGAAGAACAAGTGAACCAACAGCAGTGTCCTTTCCCGGGCAACAACATAAACACCGTAGCTCTAGTTGCACTCAGCTGGCTCATTTGGGCAGGGCACATAGTTTGCATGCCTAACACTTTACTCCTGAAATAAACTCTTGCGAGCTCTGCTGTGAGCAGAGATTAACAGACTGCCAAAGGAAAAGATTCAAGTATCTGCCCTAAAGCATTCTTGGTGGTTGGGTGGGGGGGAGGTGGGGGGAGAGGAGAGGAGAGAACAGCACATTATCATTTTCTCTTATGAATCTGTGCGGGTTTAAACTACCTGTAAAATGGGGTTGACTTTTTTTTTGTAACATCGGCAGACCCATGGAGGTCTGCACCCAAGATGAAGCATCTATGCTTGGGACCCCAAACCTCAAGGTTTGTGGGTTCTTGGGGAACAAAGGACCATCGCAAGGTACCAGAATGGGAGAACATCTTCCTGCCGAGAAGGAGAAGACCGTATGGGGTAGGAAATCACAGTAGCAGACGTGCAAAGATCTCTGTAGTCTAGTTCATGAGAACCAGGTATCATGACAGGAGGCCATGCAGTCACAGGGGTTATTAGAGTACTGGAGATGGCAGCATTGGGGAAGGTGTTGGGATTCATGGATGCTCAGTGTCGCTGAAGGGACTCTCTTTCCTCACTGTCTTTTATTGGTAGGGGGCTGAACTTGTGGCACCTCTTAGTGCGCCTTTATGGGCAAACAGAAGTGAAGATGTTTTGTGCACTTATATACATTACAATAAAGGAATCTCTGGCCCGTGACTGCCAAAAGTGAGGAAAGAGTATTTATGATTTACTAGCCCCTTTCACACTTGCACCTTGTCTCAAGAATTACGGCCAATTGACTGGTTAAAGGTCAAATGTGAAAGCAAAATTGTCTCAACACATCATTCCACTCTGGGGATAGACGGCCTCGACCCCTACTGCAATCTCCGGCTTTTCCCAATGCTAGTGTGCAGATAAGCTTGTGTGAAAGTGAGTATTGCATTCTAGGACAGAAATGGTGCACGTTTTTATGAGTGCAGGAACATGATGGAAAAAAAGATTAAAATTAAGGTATAAACTTTGCTGTGGGAAAGTCGTAGCAGGAGAGAGAGAAAGAGATAGCAATAGTGGACAATTTATAAACGGCGTGGGAAAGTTGATAGCGCTGTAGCGCACACTTTATAAAGATGATTTGAAAAAATGGTGGACCTCCCAGAATTCAGTGCAGCAGAGAAACCTCACCATGAGTGCTCCATGCATACAGCCCTTTCTCTGCCAAATGGAATTCTTGGAGGGCAGGTCTGCCATTGGTTTTCCCCCACAGTCTATAAATTGTGTGCAACCAACTTTCCCACCCTGTTTAAAAATTGTCTGCTATTGCTATTTATTGCTAGCACTTTCCCATAGTCTTTTATAAAGATTTAGATAGGTTGGCCCAATAGCAACAGGGGCTGAAGGGCTCATGCTGTGCATAAAGCTTAATTATGTTATAATTAGGCAAGATTAATTTTGTTTAAATATAAGATCATAATACATTGATCAGGATTTAGGGCAGGTTCACCATCGCTCGATGTGTCATGTCGTCACTGCTAGAACATTCCCTTCCCTGGGGACGGCTCATGGTGAATATGAAAGCATGTAGTCTCCTGGTTAAGAATGGCCAAGTGTGAACAGTAAAAATGCCATCCCTAACTGGGACGCAAGTGTACACACTACTGATACATGCATTGGGAGTCCATGGAAGCAGTAAGAGACTCCCTTCTCATAAACTGCATTCTTTACATTCCTTCTTTTCTTTGGCTTGGCTTCGCGGACGAAGATTTATGGAGGGGGTAAAAAGTCCACGTCAGCTGCAGGCTCGTTTGTGGCTGACAAGTCCGATGCGGGACAGGCAGACACGGTTGCAGCGGTTGCAGGGGAAAATTGGTTGGTTGGGGTTGGGTGTTGGGTTTTTCCTCCTTTGCCTTTTGTCAGTGAGGTGGGCTCTGCGGTCTTCTTCAAAGGAGGTTGCTGCCCGCCAAACTGTGAGGCGCCAAGATGCACGGTTTGAGGCGATATCAGCCCACTGGCGGTGGTCAATGTGGCAGGCACCAAGAGATTTACATTTACATTCCATCTGTGCAGAGATCCAACATCAACTGGAGGAGAAGCAAGATGCCTTTGAACCTCAGGATTTGTTTAGAAGGGCTAATGACTGGTGATTTTTTTTTTCACCTGTTATTTTAAAAACTGCCAACCATTGACTTTTTTCCAAAATATGTTTATTTTTGTGGTGAACCAGTCTTAAAGATATCTATGACTTTCTTTTTACCATTTTGTATTGACTGGTAAATTTGGTTTGTGAAAATGTCATCCCATTTTACATACTGGATATGATGGAAATTTATCGGGCATTTATTCCTCGTATTCCTTTCAATGGCTACCCATCTTCTTGAATGTTTCCGTGAAATTTGCTTTCTTCACACTTTCAGAAACTGCATGCCTGATAATTATGATAAAACACAAAAGTTTGCAGACACTGTGGTTGAAGTCAAAAACACAACACTGGAGAAACTCAGCAGGTCAAACAGTGAACTTGATGTAGCACAGGATAAAGAGCATCTGCCCACATATTGCTCGTACCTTGATGAAGGGGCTCAAGCCCGAAACATTAGTTCTGGAGCTTTATAAAGTGCACTGTGTTTTCCTGATAACTATGCTTTTAAATGGCAGTTTCCTCTCCTCTCTGGTTCTTCTGCCTATCACCTTAAACCTATGCCTTTGAGTAGATGACTCTTTTCACTGAAAGTTTATCTTCATTTATTGTATTCAGAAGTATTCATTTGAGCTTCATCAATCTTTCTGCTGTCATTCTAGTCTTTCAGCCCTGGTACCATTCAAGTTAAAGGTCTCTTCTACATCCTGTATAAGGCCTTTCCATACTTTTTCAGGTGTAATGTACGGAATTGAACACTTAGTAAACATTCCTTGGATCCCTATTCGAATAAAGGATTTGTATAACATTCCTCTTCCCTGTTGATATGATCTTGCATCTTATTTAACTTGATATGCTATGTCACCTTCAAAAATGGATGTTATCCTAACATCTTGCCCTGTGCTTGCACCTCAGCTCATATTGCATCTTGTATTCGACCTAAATAGATGACATTTTTTCATTTCATCTGCCACTTGTATTCCAATTTCTATAATTTATGTCTAACTAAGGCCTGTTTCTATTTCATTAGATCCTATTTTTGTAGCATCTGCGGATTTTGAAGTGTTAAGCTGTATGCTGTATATATCCAAATCCACAATATCAATATATATATATATATATTAATTAGAGTTTACCTTTATGCTCTAGAAGGACACCTCTGCACAATATTTAATTTACCCAGATGTTTAAATTGAATCCTGACTTGTATTTAGTTCCAAAGTGAAGAATATCTTGATGTTTGATTTTGTAATTACATGGTAAATGGTGAATTCTTGATGGACATTGGCCATAAATAGCTGGGACATAGAAAAGGATGGTATTTATATTTTAGGTATGTAACTATGGTAAATTGATTTTAGATTTCAGATTTAATGTCAGACTATATACTGTACGGGACATTGCTTATAACTGAGATTCTTTTTCCTGCGGGCGAGGTTGAATTCCATTTATTGGTAGTGCAAAAAAATGTACACAGCATACACCATGTAAACAAAATACATTGAAAATTGCTTTGAAGTTTTGACTGTACACCAAAATCAGCTTGAGTTGATTTAAAGACTGGTTTAAAGAATGCTTTGTGTGTCATTACTTCAGTATTTAATGGAAGAGGTGATGTGTACTAGCGAACACACACTGCTGTGTTCTGGAAATGGGCTCTTTGGGGGCCAAGAATGTCGGAAAGTTGTTGCTTTGGCTGAAAACATCCCATTTTCTGCATGGCTGTACTGAAGCATATTTATCTTTCTCCACAAATGCTACTTGATCTGCTGAGTATTTTCATTTTTTAATCCCACTTTCAAAATTAATGACCAAATGGACTGTCTAATGTATTTCAAGGTTCCTTTATTATCACGTAGATATTGCACAAATTTTGTTTTGTTTGCCCATAAAGGCACAACAAGACGATGCCACTTGTCCGGCACCCCTAACAAGAAGTAAAATAAAGTCCCTTCAGAGACCTCAAGACACTTCTGGAAGATGGTGACAAATAAAATGTATTTTGGCAATTTTAATCACATGGCACTGTGCTGACATGAGTATCAGAAGTGCAATTGGTGTTATGTTGAAGCTACTCATTCTAACCCATCTTTGTGCAAGCACTGTTTCCTGATGTCCTGGTGCCAAGTTGAACTGATTGCTGCAAGTCTTTTAAACTCCGCCCCCTCCCCTGCCAATTTATATTTTTCAAATTCCCATGCATTTCTTGGGAATGCTATTGCTGTAGTTACTGGGTTCCTGCAGCATCCCTGGTTTTACATGTATGCATTCAGTTTCATTATGTTAAATAGTTGAGAGTCAACTGTTTTGAATTCTTTAATGTTGTTATGTAAATGATTTGATTCACAAATTCATTTAACTGCAATGTGGCTGTCAAGTTTTTGGAATAATAAGGTTTAAAAATATATCGTACAGTATCAAACAGCTGGTATGTCTTTTGGAAAATTAGGAATTTAAGTAATTTTACAAAATGTGTTCAGTCTCGTTCGGCTGGGTACTATAGGCAGATAAGCAATATTTTATAGTCGAGTTCTGAATGAGGTCAGATGATAATTGGCTCATTTGGTTGTTGGGGCAAGATGACACACCTCCCAGAATATATGCATCTTGTTCTCTAACTTTATTGCTCTCTAACTCCTCATTGCACTGGCAGCACCCCACATTTTTATAAACGAAGGGGTTAATCCATTTAGTACTGAGAAGACTCATTTCTTCCTTGGGAGAGTGGCAAGTTATTTGAATGATCTAATCCCAGGAGAGTTATGGAGGTTCAGTCATTGCTTACAATTTATACTGAGATCAAGAGAAACCGAACGGCTTAATAGAAAACTAGTTGGAATAAATGGGTCTTTTTCAAATTGGCATGATGTGACAAGTGGGGTGCCACAGAGATTGGTGCTGGGACGATTCAGCTGAGGTACCAAATATAACATTTCAAAGTTTGTTGACAAAGATCATAAATTGAGGTGAAGATGCAAAAAGGCTTCGAGTAGAATAAAAGGGGAGGTGGTATATAATGTGGAAAGGTGAAATTGTCTACTTTGGTAGAAAATAAATAAAATCTGAGTTTTTTTACAAAGTTAAGTCGTGTTTATTTGTCGTTCATAAGCCATGCTGTTTACCATGAACCTGGTTATTTACATGGATAAATTACCTCAGAAACATTTTTATAAATAACATATCATCAATAACATCACTTACTAAATATCATGTTATATATGCTAGCCCTATGTTCCTGGAGTTTAGAAGCCTCATGGCTTATGGGGGGGAAAATCTGTCTCATAATCTGGTTGTGAGGGCCCGAACACTTCAGTACTTCTTCCTGGATGACAGGAGAGAGAACAGATTGTGGGAGGGGTGTGTGGAGTCCTTCATGATGTTTATGCCTTTCCATCATGGCAGGGAGAGAGACCCTAATAATCCCCTCAGCAGTCTTTACTATCTGCTGCAGGGGCTCATTTTGAGATGTACAGTTCCTGAACCAGGCAGTTACACAGGATGCTTTCAGTGCATCCCCTATAGAATCTAATGAGGGTGGAAGCTAAATTTTCCTCAACCTCCGCAGGAAGTAAAGGCATTATTGGGCCTTCTTGGCAGTGGATCTGCTGTTGGGGGACCAGGAGAGACCCTCTGCCAGGTGCATGCCAAAGAATTTGGTGCTCTTGACTACCTCGACAGTGGAGCCATCGATTATCAGCGGAGAGTGGTCCCCCCAGACTCTCCTAAAGTCAACCACCATCTCCTTTGTCTTGTTGATGTTCAGGTGTAGGTTGTCTCTACACCTGTCCGTTAGTGATTGCACTCCTTTCTGTAAGCTGACTCATCGTTCTTGCTGATGAGCCCCACGGGTCATGTTGTCAGTTAACTTGATGTGTTTAGAACTGTACGTCGCTGCACAGTCGTGAGTCAGTAGGGTAAATAGTGGGCTGAGCACTTGGCCCTGGGGGGCCCCATGCTCAGTGTTCTTGTACATGGTCATTGAGAGCTAACATGCAGGCTTAGCAAGCAATTAGGAAAGCAGATGATATTGTTGCCCTTTAATGATGAATCTACTTTAGAGATCTGTGGAGGTATTTCATGATTGACAGATTTCTGAATATTAGAGGAATTTGTGGATATTAGAGACCGGGCAGGGGTAGATCAGTGGTAGATCAGTCCTGATCTTGAATTATGAAGAAGCTTTGAGAGAATGATTGACCCATTCCCATTATTTTGTATGTTCTTATACATGCAGTTAGTGACAGTGGATTTGTGTTCTTTATAATGATTATGTTTGGGAGTTTTTGTTGCTGAAGATTTTGTGCATTATTTGCAGATCAAAGCTGGAATCTTGCTGTGTATTGCAAATGGACATCATTTGATTTGTTTTGTGGGTTCTCATTGAGAATGTGGTTCTTGTGTAGTTAACGGGTACAAAGGCTTTAATTCGGTTCAGTCTTTCTCTGATTGAAATCAGTCAGCCAGCTTTGCAGTTTTTTTCCTGCAAATATTAATCTGCAGAACAGTTCTTGGCATCCTTGCATTGGCAATTTAGCCTGAAACTTACTGGATATGGTTCTTTTGGAGCAATATTCCAGAAGATCACTTCATGTCCTACCATGACAGGCTGAGAATTTGAATTCTGGTTCTTTAAAATCTAGGAATAAGGATTTGGTCTTGGGAGAAGCTATCACAAACTTGTCTGATTACTGTGAAAACTTGATTGATTCACTAATTACAGGTTTCCCCCTCTATCTGAAAGTAGACTGTTCCTTTGAAACCTTTTGTAAGCCGAAATGGTGTAAAGCTAAGAAACAATTACCATTAATTTATTTGGTAAAAATTTTTGAGCGTTCTCAGACCCCCCAAAAAATAACCTACCAAATCAAACCAAGTAACATGAATGGTGGACGCAGGCAAGTTCAACACACACAATGCCTTTATTTCATTCACCATAAGCGAAACAGTTAATTACATCCAGTTTGAGACTAAGCATAACCCCCTTGAGCTCTCTTAGGCTTTTCTGATACCTTGGGGCAGATCTTGCTAATGGATGCACAAATAAAAGCCCACATGCTCATAAACACTGTTCAAAGCTATGGCAGCTTGATGCTGAGATGCTAAGTGTAGATCCTGGGGAAGGAACTTGGCAGCGCCACTGTCACTGCTTGGGGTGGATGGCTTGTGGCAAAACAAACGCTGAATGCTTTTCGCTTTGTCTTTTTTCACCAAAGCAAAGTGGTGCAAAGCGAACTTTCAAAGGAGGGGATACCTATACCTTTGATATTGTCATGGTGTTTAGGCAAATGAGCATTCCAAGTTGTGAAGTTCACTCATAACTGTCCTCTTAAAATCTGAGCAAGCAATGTTGTTGATTGATACTGCAGTAGCTCAAGGGGTCTTGTAAGGATCTTTTTCAGGATTGAGATGTAAACTGGCTGAACTCTCATTCTTTCAGTGATTAACCACGGTCCAGATCTCACCTAGAATGAATCAAAGCTGAAAATTATATCAACATTCCTTCTAAAGTGCAATTCAATTTGGGAATAAGTCTACCTTCTCCAGCTGCTGACTGGCATATCCCATGACTTTGTAAATCATACATTGGTCCTGTGAAATACTTGGCCTTTTTGGAGTGATGATACAATTCTGCCAATGGTGTTGGGAAAGCAAATGAAACTTTGGTACATGAGAGTTGAACATCATGTTAAGTTTTTGCAGCAAAGAGCATGGATGAAAGTAATACATAGAATCCTACCAAAGAGAAGAATTGCAAACAAACACAAATAAGATAACATTCAAATTAAAACTTAGTTATTCTTATTTGGCATCTGGTAGGTACTAGCCACAGTGGTAAGTACCCTGTATTGGGGTATTAATAGGAAGTACATTAAATTACCGTCCTTTAGCAACTTGAATCAGTCACTATTTCCTGTTCTCTCTTGTTTCCTCCTCGTTGAACGTGTAGATCCAGATCTTCACCCTAGGTGCCCATTTTTCTTGATCCTATCAGTGATTGATTAGAGGAAATGTTGTCCATGTGCAACATTCAAAGGTGTTTCCAGCATGTTGATCACCTGTCCACATTTCACCCTGGAACACTGAGGCAAGTTTCTCCTGTCTTAGCTGAGAGCAGCTACAAATTCATCCACTGATGACTTTTGTAGCTTTGCTGCTCAGAAGCTAGCCCCCTTGCCATTTTAATTTGATTGAACATGGGCGTGGTTTTTGGTAACAATGCAGAGGGAAGGCGTTATCCAGCTGGCGACCTGATATTGCTGCTGTTACACATTGGATTCTGCTGATCTTTGTTGTAGCTTTAGGACACATGGAACAACTGCACTGAAATCATTATCAACCAATCTGCCTTCATTGCAGAGGTTCTGTTTAACTTCAGTGGCTAGTTCCTTCAGTTCTCATTACAGGGGCAGCCACATTCTTGGCCAGTCTGATGTGTGTGCTAATTTGCCTCCAAATGCAAGGCAGCTTAATGTCCTCATGCACAAAGCACATACATTGTGTGTGTCTATTTATTTATTTTAATATGGACCAAAATATGATTAAAATCATAATGAAGATCTTTTCAATTCTTTTTGCCCTTTCAGATTGGTAAACCTGCCTTCTCATTACTGCATTGTTTCAAACGCGCAGTGTTTTCTGGCCTCGGTCACTTTTCCTGCGTACGCATTGCCTTTCTGTGCAAATAAATCCTGGTTGAGAGCTGGGCTAAATTTACTTCTTGCCAAGCAGTGACTGTAAAATTTGAAAGTCATAAATACTACAAATGCTGAAAAACTGAAATTAACATTAAAATCCTCTCAAGCAGCACCTGTGGAAAGAGAAACCAGTTTCTATTGGAAGATTGTCAACTTGAAACATTAGCAGTATTTCTGAAAATAGAAACAGAATTGTGTTTCCAACACATTGGAGTCCCCTTTGTTACATCCAAAAAAGTAACAGAAATTCACCCCTCCACAATCCACAAAATTTCTCCCTAAAAATTTGAGATGTGGAATAAAGTTTGTTCTCAAGATTTATGTTGGGGGGAGGGAGGGAAATGGTGAGAAGTAAATACAAAATATTATCCTTTCAGCTTTTGTTTCTTGATGCATGCCTAGATGATGCTGAAAATCCCAATATAACTGATCCTAGGAACATCACCTTGCTACCCCTGGTGGTCTCCTGGAATCTGTAAAATTGCTATTTTTCAATTCCTGCATGGACTTGCCCCATCCACCTCAGAATTTAGCTCTGGCTGTATGTCTTTGATTTGCATTTCGGTGAACAATCAGCAAAAATATGAGTGGCGTATTTAGGATAGATAATCTTTATCCCTCAGCAAGAGAGTCAAGAATGATTTGAGCAGATAAATTTAAAGGAGATCTAAGATGCATGTTTTTAATAGCTGCGCTGGGTGGGTCACGTCTCCAGAATGGAGGACCATCGCCTTCCCAAGATCGTGTTCTATGGCGAGCTCTCCATTGGCCACCGAGACAGAGGTGCACCAAAGAAGAGGTACAGGACTGCCTAAAGAAATCTCTTGGTGCCTGCCCCATTGACCACCGCCAGTGGGCTGATCTCGCCTCCAACCGCGCATCTTGGCGCCTTACAGTTCGGCGGGCAGCAACCTCCTTTGAAGAAGACCGCAGAGCCCACCTCACTGACAAAAGACAAAGGAGGAAAAACCCAACCCCAACCCACCAATTTTCCCTTGCGACCGCTGCAACCGTGTCTGCCTGTCCCGCATCGGACTTATCAGCCACCAACGAGCTGCAGCAGATGTGGACATACCCCTCCATAAATCTTCGTCTGTGAAGCCAAGCAAAAGAAGTGGTTTTATTTATTTAGACTTGCAGCCTGGTAACAGGCCCTTTCAGCCCAAGAGCCCATGCTGCCCAATTTTATCTCCAATTAATCTATATCTCCAGTACATTTTTGAACAGTGGGAGGAAACTGGAGACCCTGGAGAAAACTCATGCAGACATAGAAACATAGAAGATAGGAGCAGGGGTAGGTCATTCGACCCTTCGAGCCTGCTCCGCCATTCAATGAGATCATGGCTGATCTTAAAGTTCAGTACCCCGTCCCCGCCTTCTCTCCGTAACCTTTAATACCCTTATACTGAAGAAATAGATCTAATTCCCTCTTAAATATATTTAATGAACCTGCCTCTACTGCCCTCTGTGGCAATGAATTCTACAGATTCACCACCCTCTGGGTCAAGAAATTCCTCCTCATCTCGGTCCTAAATGGTTTGCCTATTATCCTCAAACCATGGCCCCGGGTTCTGGATTTTCCCATCCTTGGAAACATCCCATCTGCATCCATTCTGTCCAGTCCTGCCAGAATTTTATAGGTCTCTATGAGATCCCCTCTCAATCTTCTAAACTCCAGGGAGTACAATCCCAATTTGCGCAATCTTTCCTCATTAACTTACAAACTTCTGGAATAAATTGCAAGAGGAAGTGCTCCCTTCTACAGAATAGTGGAGGCCAATTTGTTAGAGCTCTTTATGGCTCAAGGTACGGAGGTTGCACGATCACGGAAGTGCAGACTCGAAGGGCTGAATGAATTATTCTTGTGTCTATATTCTGTGATTCTTGGAGGTAGTTGAGATAGATACAAATTAGACAGTTAATTGCATGAGAAAGGCAGAGATGAAGCAGGCCTCATCAACAAATGCGATTAGCATGGTCAGTCATTGCAGTCGGGCTGTTTCTCTGCTTTCTACAAACACTATTTTTCCATCTGCAGTTTTTGTTCATGCTCTCCATATCAAATCCAGCCACTGACAGCAGAATCTTCAATGCTTGGGTTCTTCCCTTGAAAGGAGCTCCCTAAAATGTTGTGCTCCCATCTTTCTTTTGCAGCTTTATTTTGAACTTTTTTCTTTCTGGCTTCTTGGGGAGTTCATGATTTTTATGCCCTGACTAATTCAATTTTTATTCTTAAACAAAATGATAGGAATTATTGATTGCTTGAAACTGTGTTAGTTTTACAGCCTGTGTGTGACGTAACAGTAAGTCTAGGACATATAGCTGGATAATGGGAGGAAATGTTTTTTGAAGGAATTTGGATGCTTGCTTAGCAATCACTGAAAATGGGCTTGGGTTCAGCTTGTTTTCCATTGCACTTATTGGTATGAAAGATCTAAACAGGATGGAAATGCTATAAAGGCTGAAAGAGAATAAATGAGATGAAATGTGGAAAGTATGCTATTACCTCTTCAGTGTGTAGTTCAATAAAAGATAAAAAACGTTTCATTGCAAAGAATTTGTAGCGTTATCCAAAACATACCAGGCATTACACTTGGCATATGTGTAACATACCAGAACTGAAATAGTGTTCTGCCTGAATTGTGGTATGGCTCAGGTGGGGTGGAACAGAAGAACAATGCTATTGTATTGGGCTTGCTGGCCACCAGTCCTGAATGGCAATCCTGCATCATGAACATGTAATACTGAATAATAGTGCATTGTGCTGATGTAAATGTTTCTGGAATTTTACGTTTGTTGCTTTTAAAAAAAAAAGGCTTTGTGATCTTTGTTACTTTGTCAATAAAGACCACAACTGTTTTTTAAAGGTCAAAATGAGAATATATCTTAACATTAACGCTGCTGAAGACCCAACTGCGCTGGGTGGGTCACGTCTCCAGAATGGAGGACCATCGGCCTTCCCAAGATCATGTTATATGGCGAGCTCTCCACTGGCTACCGAGACAGAGGTGCACCAAAGAAGAGGTACAAGCACTGCTTAAAGAAATCTCTTGGTGCCTGTCACATTGACCACTGCCAGTGGGCTGATCTCGCCTCCAACCATGTATCTTGGCGCCTCACAGTTTGGCGGGCAGCAACCTCCTTTGAAGAAGACCGCAGAGCTCACCTCACTGACAAAAGACAAAGGAGGAAAAACCCAACACCCAACCCCAACCCACCAATTTTCCCTTGCAACCGCTGCAACCGTGCCTGCCTGTCCCGCATTGGACTTGTCAGTCACCAACGAGCCTGTGGCAGACGTGGACATACCCCTCCATAAATCTTCGTCCGCGAAGCCAAGCCAAAGAAGAAGAATGAATTGGCAAAATTAGATCGTACTTACTAAAATGTGATGTAGCAAATGCCTGTCTCACCGCTGTTTCTAATTGCACATTTGTCATTTCCTTCATGAGGTATGCATTTCAGGGGAAACTAGTCCTTTCCATCCCTGTATTGTGCAATTTCCAAAAATATTGGGACTGAACACTGCACATGATTTGTCATCTTTTGATCCACGTTATTGGGATTAAGAAACTGAATGAGGCCCACATTGTCAAGCTATTTCCTTCCTGTTAGCACTGGTAATGGTCTTGAAGTTGTGGTTTGCTCTGGCTCCTGGGAGCTGCTTAATGTCTGCATCAATGAGATCAGTGAATACACTGATGTGGGGAGTTTGCTGCAGTGCTTGTGTCCATTTGGATTGTTGTCACTAAAATCTATAGCATATTCTGATTCTGAGCTGTCAATGTTTGGGATATGAATCAACACAAATTCAGCTCCATCAATTTATCCAAGGTCTTTGAGGTGAATAAATATCAAATTTGTAATATTTATGAAGCTTTAGTAAACAATATTTCCATTTGGAGGTCTATTAATACCTGTCCCTTTAAAGTTTGATGGTCCCTGTATGTCCAACCACACCAACAGTTGTGTCTGTTTTGCATTTTTAGTGCAAGAGAGAAACAGGAAATGAGCAAAATTTGGCTTAAAGTAGATAGTTTTAATAGATCTCAGAGGGGAGAGAATCAGAAGAATGGAAAGGTTTATAGAAACAATTCTACTGCATCACAGCTGCTGATTAGGAACAGATGCAGCACGGAACAGGTCCTTTGGCATACTGGCTCTCCATTGACCATCAACCACCCATTTATATTAATCCCATTTTGTATTCTCCCCTCTTGCTCATCAACTTTCCTTGGATTCTTCCACTCACCAACACATCAAGGACAATTTACAATCGTTAATTGATCAAACATCCTCCGCATCTTTTGAACTCCTGTGGAAACCCACATGGTCATGGGAAGAAGGCAAACTCCACACAGATAAGCACCCAAGTCAGGATCAAGCCTGAGTCTCTAGAGTTGTGAGGGCATTGGGTATACAGAGCAGGAAAGGGCTTTGGCAAATACTAGAGCGCATCGGATGTCCCCCAAAGTTCCTCAACATGATTATCCAACAACCTGTACCACTTAGGCATTTAGACGCATAGAGGCCAGAATTGGACAGTCTAATATTTTCAAAGCTTGGGATGGAAGAATATACACCAGAAGTCTGAAAATCCGGCTGCTTAGGGATTAGGTTGGTCTGGATTCTCAGGTAGCGCTTTTAAAATTCAAATTTAAGGAAGAATAAAGTTGCACTGATTATGGATGGAACACTCGTAACATCTGCTGCACTGATTGATGTTTTTTTAATTTCTTTCAATACTTTTGTGTATTACCTTGTTCACAACTTTGTAATTTATTTGTGATAAGATTCTGCACCATGTGCACATGCGTGATGTCTTGAAGACCAACTTTGGTTCTGTTCCACAAATTTAATAATATAGGGTAGTTTCCATGGACTTCTCTGCAGTAGTCTTTTTTATATTGTAGACTTTCCAATGTTGTATATTTCCATGAGAACAGTATTCTCCCACCACGTTCTAGTTTCTTGATTATTGCAAGTTTGTCACTCAATTTCAACATATTCTTCCTCTTCGTACCGTGAAGTTTATCTATTTTGGGATCTATTATTTTGGGTCTAAATAAATACCCTATTATATGGTTGCCATTGAGTATCTGTGGTGCTCACGCATGCAGGCGTAAACATAAAAGACAGCTAAATTTAAAGTTTGAGAGTTTTTGAAATGTCAGGAGCCTCGGGTGATTCGGATTTCTAGCATCAGGATTTTGGACTTTGAATACATATGGTACAAGATTAAGAAATGCTTTTTTTTTAAGTGGATTTTAAAAATTGAGATAATCCTCAACTCTTAAGTTGGTACATATCAGGAAGCAATGACATAGCGGTGATGGTCTGGTACCTGGTGAGAGTTGGGAAACAGCAGAGATTTGAATGAGCTAAGATCTAGGCATTGGGCATTAGACATTTGAAGGCTGTTAAACATTTGCTTTTAGTTTGCAATTCATCACTTAACTAAACCCCAGCAACTTTGGTCAGAGTTTGCAATTCTTTGTTGGAAAGAATTCAAATTCACTTCATTTTGTGCTGTTGTGGCTGGTATGCCACTGCGAGTGAAAGAAACACACTGAGTTGAGCAGAATTTCAGTTGAACTGATTTACTAATTCACAATCGTGCACTTAAGAGGGCCACGCTTCCCTGCAACCTACGCGCCCTTTGGGGTAGAAGTGACATTGGCTTTTGGGCTGAAGCTTTGGCCCGCACTGAGAGTCCCTGTGGATGCCGCTGCTGCGCACCCTCCCGTGACCACTGGAGCTGGTTTGCTTGCCATGTGGGTGAGCCGCCACACACTGTATTTAATATTTTTTTTTGTTTAGACACCACTTTGTAATTATAACTTTGAAGGGAGCCATTCTCAACAGGACCATAGCACATTTAAGTAAAAGACTTGTTTCCTTTTCACCTTGCGTAACAAATATTTTTTGTTTTTTATGTAGTCAGTGGAGAGGTATCAAAGAAACCAAAACTCGCCTGCTTCACAGGAAAGGGGGCCATAAACTTTGAGCAGAGTCCTGAGGGGGGCCATAGATGAAAAAAAGTGGAGAATGACTGCTCTGTAGCAATTTGATAATGTTCTTTTAAAATGGATTCTTTGTTTTATCATTATAATTCAAGATTTAAATCCAACATTTATATTAGTTTATAAAATATCTGATTGAATTTATCTTGGAACCAAACAAACAATTACACTGAATAAAATGGTATACATGCAATTATAGTGTTATTGTCGGTTAACTATTTCTCTCTTCTGTGCTTTCTGGCCAACAAGTAATTCCATTTTTAATTTTAATATTTATGATGCAAATAATGTAATAATTGCATTGCTTTACATTCAGCACCAATAATACACCCAAAGTCTTTATAGTTACTGTAGTGCATTATGTCGGTACTTGCCTGTACTGATTGATGGTCTAAATTGTAATGGGGGAAATCCCTCACCGTAGTGTCATGATAGATCAGTCTTGGTTTTGTGTGATTTTATCATTTTGGGAGTTCAGTTCTCTTGTAATATGCAATCAAGGCATATAATTCAAAATCTATGCAGGTTTGATCATATCTTGCTTTGAAATGTTTTTCTGGTTTTACTTTCAATTGTCATCTTGGCCCATTTAATTTTTACATGATTTGCCTCGATCATAGGGCTATTGTCTTAGCCTGTAAGTTTGGGATTGTGGACATTTTACAACGTTTGATTGATGTTTAACATTTAATCTTCCAGTGTTTGCTGTCAGAACTTTGCTTTCCCTGAAAATACTTCATAAATTTTTGATAACATTATTTTTTCTGGAGAGCTGGATAAGCCACAAGCAAAGAATTGCCTAATGCAATTTTATTTCTTAGTAACTTGCTTCCAATTTAAAAAGGAAAGCATTCGTGTTCAGTCAAGAAGATAATAATCTTTTGCACACATTCTGTACTTGGTGTCATTGAACTGTGATTAAATTTAAACATACAGCACAGTAACAGGCTATTTCGGCCCACGAGTCAGTGCCGCCCAATTTACAGCCAATTAACCTATGTCCCTGGTACGTTTTGAACGGTGGGAGGAAACTGGAGCCCCCGGGGAAAACCCATGCAGACATGGGAAGAGTATACAAAGTCCTTAATTCAAATTCAAATCCTGGACCTGATTGCTGGCACTGTAAAGGCGTTGCTCTCATCGTTGTGCCACCTGTGTCAGAATTGCTTTCCAAAATCCTTTTGTAATCGATTTGTTTTTGTTTTATGATTCTGATTCTCATTAACTTATCTCCTCATTGTCTGTGCGCAGTAACAATGTAAAAGGATTATTGCTTGTATCAGTAATCGTTGCAGCCTTCAAAATAAGATGCAAAGCAAGCATGCACAGATGTAGCAGTATCTGCTGTGGTTATGAATAATTTATTTAACCTGAGATTTAAAAGCAAACACTACACTAAGACCTGATCTGCTTTTGAGAATCAATATGCCTGAATATCGACAAAGTCTAGTTGCTACTTATTCTGGCATTACAATAGAAATTAAACGTGAGTTTTTGGTTTACTCTTCCATTCTACATTTGCTCTTCAATGATCCATCCTTTCATTTGGTGGTGTACTTGTCCAGCAGTTGCATACATTTCTAATCAAAATAAATTCTTGGTATTGCCTCACTTAAAAGTATAGATCATTCTCCCACCCCATGATGTAGTAAGAGTGTGCTGATCATCAGTACCCCTTAGACTCCTTGCATCAATCTTGACTCTTGATCATGGTGTTCTGCATTTGAGAGTTTAGTGACAAAATTTCTCCTCTTGGCCTCACGTAGCCAAGCGCTTATTTTGGAATTGGAACTCCCTAGCCATGGTGAACATCCTAGACAAGTGCTTAAAATGTTTTGTTTGATTCATTGATATCACACTACTCTCTTCTAAACTGCATGAAGTATTAGCCAGTCTACTATTTACAATCCAAGGAGTTATACTATGGAACTTTGGCCCATTACATTCATGCTGGCCACCACACCTATCCATGCTAATCCATCTCCCTCTATGCCCTACTCATACAAGTACTGTACCTGTCAAGATGCCTCTTAAACTCGTAACTGCCTTTTCCACCTCTGGCAGCACGTTCCAGATCACAACTGCACTTTGTGTGTAAGATTTACCCTCAGATCCCTTTTAAACGTATGTGTGTGTATGACAGTAAACCCAGTGTTACTGTATTAAATGTCCCCATAATCAATGATTTAAAGCAGTATTTTAGCTTGGGACTTTTGCTCCAATATTGTTATCCTTGTTAGCATTGAGATCTCTTAATCCACTGACTTGTTGGGTATAATCACAACCAACAGGCTGAGAAACAGCTGCTTCCCACTGGCAGTGAGACCTGCTGAACGACTCGTACAAACTCTGTGACTTAACTATTTATTTAACAATAATATTTATTATTTTAATATGTGTATGTGTTTGCAGTGTATTGCACCGAGGACCAGAGAACACTGTTTTGTCAGGTTGTATGTGAACAATCGGATGATATCTAAACTTGAACTTGATAATGGAATACATAATAACTCATTCCAGCACTTTGAAGGTTGACTTTGTGCTTCTTCAGTTTTCATTCAGAGCACTGATTAACTTTTTCACAAATCTCTCTCTCTACATTCCTCATGGAATGTGACCATATTTTTGATATCAGTTTTACCACAAATAAAATTGCAAATCCTTGTTTTTCAATCACATTTGATTTGAATTTTAGACTGAAGTATTCTGGGGACACACCCAGAAAATCGTTTCTAACTTGCATTGAGGTTGTTATTCCACTTTATTGTTCGACAAGGAATTCCAAGATGAAGTGCACTCTCAGTAGGTGAAATACTAATCCCAGAAGCTACCACGGCAATAGCTCCTGCTCCCTTCTCACAGCCACCCTTTCCATTTCATGCCTGTGGTAGTTTTGCCATTTGATTGCTATTCAAAAGAAAATGGTATCAACATGAACAATTAAGAGAAGTAAATACATTCTGAGCCCTTAGGAGGTATAGACATATAAACTGAGTGCTCAGACCTGAAACGTCGGTAATTTTTTTTAACCTCCTCTGGATGATGCGAGACCTGATGAGTTCCTCCAGTATTTTTGTGTTTTTACAATCACAGCACTGCAAACTCAAAAATACTTGATAATAGTTTATTGCCATAAATATACTTGAAATTTTTACTTGTTGCAGCCAAACGAGAAAAAATAACTCCAATAGTGTACATTAAATTACCCTATGAAAAGAGATAATACAAGATAGGTAATGAATATTCACAAAATTTGGTAGTGCAAGAAAAAAGTGGAATTTCAATAATGCAGCTATTTCTGTGTCCAAGTCGTTAATGATTAGGGTAGTAAGGGGAGATTGAAGAGCCTGCTAGCCATTGTAAAAATCTTTCCTTGAACCAGGATGTACCCCTTCTTGAAGGAGGCAGTGAGAAGAGGGTGTGACCAGGGAAGTTGGGGACCTTTATGATGTTGCCTGCCATCTCCACACCCCTTGCTGCACTGGCTACGCTAAACTTGCACCCTGTGCACGGCTGTTTACTAGACCTTTCACTGTTCTAGTTGATTTTCTTTGCCATTTAGCTGCATGGGAGTAAACTGGACATTTTTCACAAAGCATTATATTATTTAACTTGCAGCCAGTGACAACTTTGGCAGATGTAGCATGGCAGCTGGGTTGTTGGATTTAGAGTGAAGCTTATCTTTTTCATTCCCTGCTGCTGTGGTGGTCACCATTGGTGTGTGAAGGATGCTGTACCTCATGGAATCAAGTCATTTCGAATTTACACATACAGCACAATAATAGGCCCTTCATCACCCAACCTACAACCCACGGTACTTTTTAAATGGTGAGAGGAAACCAGAGCCCCCAGGGAAAACTCTTGGGGAGAATGTTCAATCTCTTTACAGGCAGCATGGGATTTGAACCCTGGTCCTGATTGCTGGTGCTATAACAGCATTGCACTAGCCGCAACATTAACTGTACCTTCTGTCTCAGAAGTGCTAGAAAATCTGTTTCCAAGATGAGTACATAAATCAACAACAGTCTAGATGTACTCCATGTGTGTGGATGAGTGCACTTCCAACTGTTCTCAAGCTCAACGTGATTCAGGAGAAAACCGTCCATTAGATTGATGCCCTAAACACCCAACTCGCTCTGCGCCAGTTGCAGTCTATTACCATCAACAAAAACCATTGCATTTCCTCAACCAAGATACTCTGACTGTATTTCCCAAACTCACTACCTCTTCCAGAAGATCAGAGGTAATAAGTTTATGTTCAAGATTCCCATCCAAATTGCACATTGGATCTAAATGTTGAAATTTCCTTCCCAGCAACACTGGGAATTATGAGAAGGATTGCAATGATTCTACATCTACTTTAGCTAATAGTGGGGCAGCACAGTTGGCGTAGGGGATAGTGCAACGTCTTTCCAGGCGCCAGCGATCAGGACTGGGATTTGAATCCTGTGCTCTCGTAAAGAGTTTATGTTCTTCCCCGGGTCTACGTGGGGCTTCCCTGGGGGGCTCCAGTTTCCCCCACCATTTGAAGCCATACAGGGGTTTGTAGGTTCATTGGGCCGACAAGACCGGTTTCCATGCTGTCTATCTAAATTTACAGATGTCAAGGCTGATTATCTCTGAACTGTAAACAAACTTATTGATTGCTTATATATTTTAATTTTAAACATTTCTTTAGAGTAGTTTATTCCTCCATTGATTTTGTCAACTTTGAGTTTGGTTTTACTTAACAAGAACCTCTGAGATAATTCCTCCAACCAAGCTTGGTGCTATCATTTTTCCTGACTCTGAGCTGATCTGCGCATCATCTGTTCTGTTCGTCAAACCCATTTAAGCACGAGCAAAGCTCTGTGACCCAATTCCCCTCTCAGACAAAACCCTTCATTCCCACCATCATTCCCAGCTTCACCCACTCTCTATTACCCTACTACCAAGGACCTTTGATTTCAGGTCTCTTCTCTGGGGAACAACTACAATGTTCCACTGGAATGGCAACAGTTCTGTGTAGCAAATTAGAGAATCAATGTAGCACACTACAGTAATGGAATGTATGAAAGTGATGTTAAACATGCAAAAAGAATTTGCCAAGTTTTTTAACATAATTTTATTGTGAATAAAGTTGAGTTTGGGGAGGAAAAAAACTTTTAGGATAGACAACATAATGATGTCCACGTCCATGAATAAAACAGGAATTTGAGTGGGATGCTGAAAAATCGTAGAATTTCCCGGTGATCATCCTTTGTTCTTAAATGTTCTTGTAAGCTTTTCTTTGAAGCTCATAATGATGGTGCCTGGAGACTTTTGCTTTTCACTCCATAATTCTAGCTAGACACTTACTTTTTAAAAAATTCCAAGCAAGTTTGTGCATCGTGCACAAACAAGTTGGAGAACAGTGCAGCAGATGGGCAGATTATTGCTGACCGCGGAGCACTTAATGGTGACAGTGCGCCAGAAGTAGGAAAAGTATTGCATTTGCCCACTCATTCCATTCTTTTGATGAGTCAAAACATTTTTTATTTCTTTAAAAGGGCATTATATAATTACAAATGGTGCTGAAGGTACATTGACTGTTAGCTGTTAAACCAAATCTCTTTAAGAGCCAGCTGAATGCAAAGCTTTATAAATGTGCAAGTGTCATTCATCATTGAATTTTAAATCCATTCTGGAAATCCATATCATAATTATACCCATTGCAAAAAGAATAAGAAAGAAGAGCTACAAATAAAGTGTCTGATATCCTTGTGCTGACCACAGGACATAACTAGAAACAGGAAGAGGTCATTTCTTTTTGCATGTTTGCTCTGCCATTCAATAAGGTCATGGCTGTTGAATTTACCATTTGAGATCTTGTTTTTCAGGTGGTACCAGACCAGAAAATTGAATTTCCTTGAATTAAATGTGCAGGCTTTTACTCACCAGATTTAAAAAAATCACTGAGACTCGTTTCTCTGGTTACGTACAACGGCACTATGATAATGCAAGGTTTTATGTTTGTGTGTTTGCAGTTAAGCTCTCGAGTTGGATCAGTTTCAAAAATCAAAATATAAATTATCAATGTTCATATTATCTTGGCTGTGGCCATCTCACAATTGCCACAAGAACTGAACACGTGTAAGAGTGTTCCTAAAATTAGCTATCAGAAAACCTATGTCAGCCAAAGGTTAAGTACAGCTGTCACCGTCTGGTGTTTAGTTTGCAATATGATAGTGGAGCAGGATGGATTAGAACAGTTGTAAGATGAATGGAGCTCTCTACAGAATTTGTATTGTTTTATTTAGCAATATGAACAACTTTTAAATTGAGGGGGATGGAACTTGGAAATAAAGGCCTATTACAGAAAATTAATTTGATTATTTTACATTTAAATGTCCTTTGGTTTCATCATATTAATTCTAAATTTATAACTATGTCTTTAAAGTAGGTACATTTGATTTTTCTCTGCTATTGCCCTTGCATTGAGGTATCTATTATGCTTGGAGCACAAATTGCAGATACCTGTTGAAGCTAACCATTACTTTCTTTTTCCAGGAGTAAAGGGACATGTCGGTGATATGTAGTGAAATGTTGGAAGAAAGCATTGGTTGGCTTGAAAATTTTTTAAAAAAACAAAGATTTGTTTAAAAATGGGAGTCAAAATAATACAGTGGAACAGTATAGCACAGGAATGGGCCCTTTCGCCCATGTGTCTGTGCCAAACATGTTGTCCATATCAAACTAACTTCTGCTTGCACATGAAAAATATACCTTGATATTCATGTCTACCTAGAAATCTTTTGAGTGTACTGTTGTATCCCCTGGCAGCCCATTCCAGGTGCCTACCACTCTATGTAAAAATATTTGACTGGCACTTCACCCGTAAGCTTTCTCAACTTTACCATCAACCTATCTGCTGCTTTAGAATTGATAGAATGGGGGAGGGGGGACATGAAAGGGGAAGAGTGGCACTGCTTGTCAGAGAAAATATATCACAGATATGCTCAGGCAGGACAGACCAGAGGGCTCGTCTACTGAGGGTATATGGATGGAGTTGAGGAACGGGAAAGGTATGACAACACAAGGGGTTGTATTATAGACCGTCCAATAGTCAACAAGAATTGGAGGAGCAAATCTGCAGAGAGATAGCAGACAGCTGCAGGAAACGTAAGATTGTGATAGTTGGGGATTTTAATTTTCCACATATTGACTGGGTCTCCCATAAGAGGGCTGGATGGCTTAAGAGTTTGTCAAATGTGTCCAGGAAAGTTTTCTAAATCAATATCTTTCTTTGGCTTGGCTTCGCGGACGAAGATTTATGGAGGGGGTAAAAAGTCCACGTCAGCTGCAGGCTCGTTTGTGGCTGACAAGTCCGATGCGGGACAGGCAGACACGGTTGCAGCGGTTGCAGGGGAAAATTGGTTGGTTGGGGTTGGGTGTTGGGTTTTTCCTCCTTTGCCTTTTGTCAGTGAGGTGGGCTCTGCGGTCTTCTTCAAAGGAGGTTGCTGCCCGCCAAACTGTGAGGCGCCAAGATGCACGGTTTGAGGCGTTATCAGCCCACTGGCGGTGGTCAATGTGGCAGGCACCAAGAGATTTCTTTAGGCAGTCCTTGTACCTTTTCTTTGGTGCACCTCTGTCACGGTGGCCAGTGGAGAGCTCGCCATATAACACGATCTAAAGCCTTCGACACCGTGAGCAGGAAAGGGCTTTGGCAAATACTAGAGCGCATCGGATGTCCCCCAAAGTTCCTCAACATGATTATCCAACTGCACGAAAACCAACAAGGTCGGGTCAGATACAGCAATGAGCTCTCTGAACCCTTCTCCATTAACAATGGCGTGAAGCAAGGCTGTTCTCGCACCAACCCTCTTTTCAATCTTCTTCAGCATGATGCTGAACCAAGCCATGAAAGACCCCAACAATGAAGATGCTGTTTACATCCGGTACCACACGGATGGCAGTCTCTTCAATCTGAGGTGCCTGCAAGCTCACACCAAGACACAAGAGAAACTTGTTCGTGAACTACTCTTTGCAGACGATGCCGCTTTAGTTGCCCATTCAGAGCCAGCTCTTCAGCGCTTGACGTCCTGCTTTGCGGAAACTGCCAAAATGTTTGGCCTGGAAGTCAGCCTGAAGAAAACTGAGGTCCTCCATCAGCCAGCTCCCCACCATGACTACCAGCCCCCCCACATAAATCAATATATAGCAGTACCAACTAGCAAGAATTTAATTCTGGATCTCCTATTAGGGAACAAGTCAGGACAGATGAGAGAAGTCGGTGTTGGGGAATATTTTGGGTCCAGTGATCATAATGCCAATAATTTCAAGTTAATGATGGAGAAGGATAGGTCTGAACCTCGGGTTGAGATTCTAAATTGGAGAAATTCTGGGTGGGATAGTACACAAGGCCATGGACAGACATGTGAGTATGGGAGTGTGACTCAGAATTGAAATGGTTGGCTACTGGGAGGTCTCTGTTACTGGAGTGGAGGCACTCAGTGAAGCAATCTCCCAATTTGTGGCAGGTGCATCCTACTATCCCACACAGACCACTCGCAGATTGCAAGAACAACACCTTATTTTCCATCTGGGCACTCTCCAGCCAGATTAAATTAACATCAACTTCTCTGGTTTCTGCTAACCTGCTTGCCTTTTTCCTCCTCCCCTTTACAGTTTTTCTAGTTCTTCTCTCTCCCCCCTCCACTTACCCAGCCATCCCTCCTCCCCTGATCGCTGCAGTTCTCTCCCTCCCTTCTCCACCTATCACCCGTGCTTTGCCCCCCCCCCACCTTTTTGTTCAGACGCCTGCCGACATTCTTCCATATCTTGATGAAGGGCTCAGGCCCTAAACATCAGTTATGCATTTTTATCTTTGCTACATACAGAGAAAATATATCACAGATATGCTCAGGCAGGACAGACCAGAGGGCTCGTCTACTGAGGGTATATGGATGGAGTTGAGGAACGGGAAAGGTATGACAACACAAGGGGTTGTATTATAGACCGTCCAATAGTCAACAAGAATTGGAGGACCAGTTGAATTTCTTCAGCATTTTGTGTATTTACTGAATGATATGTAATACTTTATGGATCTTTACTGGATCTTTTAGTTTACATGTTCTTCTTTCTTTGGCTTGGCTTTGCGGACGAAGATTAATGGAGGGGTAATGTCCACTTCAACTGCAGGCTCGTTTGTGGCTGACAAGTCCGATGCGGGACAGGCAGACACAGTTGCAAAGGAAAATTGGTTGGTTGGGGTTGGGTGTTGGGTTTTTCCTCCTTTGTCTTTTGTCAGTGAGGTGGGCTCTGCGGTCTTCTTCAAAGGAGGTTGCTGCCCGCCGAACTGTGAGGTGCCAAGATGCACGGTTTGAGGCGAGATCAGCCCACTGGCGGTGGTCAATGGGGCAGGCACCAAGAGCTTTCTTTAGGCAGTCCTTGTACCTCTTCTTTGGTGCACCTCTGTCTCGGTGGCCAGTGGAGAGCTCGCCATATAACACGATCTTGGGAAGGCGATGGTCCTCCATTCTGGAGACGTGACCTACCCAGCGCAGTTGGATCTTCAGCAGCGTGGATTCGATGCTGTCGGCCTCTGCCATCTCGAGTACTTCGATGTTGGAGATGAAGTCGCTCCAATGAATGTTGCGGATGGAGCGGAGACAACGCTGGTGGAAGCGTTCTAGGAGCCGTAGGTGATGCCGGTAGAGGACCCATGATTCGGAGCCGAACAGGAGTGTGGGTATGACAACGGCTCTGTATACGCTAATCTTTGTGAGGTTTTTCAGTTGGTTGTTTTTCCAGACTTTTTTGTGTAGTCTTCCAAAGGCGCTATTTGCCTTGGCGAGTCTGTTGTCTATCTCGTTGTCCATCCTTACATCCGATGAAATGGTGCAGCCGAGATAAGTAAACTGGTTGACCGTTTTGAGTTTTGTGTGCCCGATGGAGATGTGGGGGGGCTGGTAGTCATGGTGGGGAGCTGGCTGATGGAGGACCTCAGTTTTCTTCAGGCTGACTTCCAGGCCAAACATTTTGGCAGTTTCCGCAAAACAGGACATCAAGCTCTGAAGAGCTGGCTCTGAATGGGCAACTAAAGCGGCATTGTCTGCAAAGAGTAGTTCACGGACAAGTTGCTCTTGTGCCTGCAAGTTTACATGTAATCATTTGTGATAGTGATATATTTATTTTGACAGTGGAAATAAATCAAATGTTGTATTTTAGATTTGATTTATTTCCACTTTTATAAACAATAGTGTATCGATAAAGACGTTAATTTTACAAACTATAAATAATGTTTTAAATTGTATAATACATGGAATTTTTCTTTTTATATAAATATAAAGCAATGCAGAAAATGGATGTAATATAGACCCTTATAAATACATTACCTGGATTCTTGGATAAATTAAAACTCAGAAGTGAAAATTAGCTGAGACAGTCAGAATTAATCAAGTCCCACAGTTCTAAATTTCATGGATGGGGGGGGCATTGATTCAGAGCCATGAGTTCAAATCCCACCTGAGCATTTGGGGAATTTAAATACAGTTAATTTAATCAATCTGGTAGCATCAGTAATACTGACTGTGAAATTATCAGATTGGGTCCATCATAGCTTTGTCCTCTCAAATGGCACAGCAGTGCTCTCAAAGTTCAAACAGGAGATTGCAGATACTGAAATCTGAAGCTTAACACAATCTGCTGGAGAAACTTGGAAGATCAAGCAGCATCAGTGGGAGAAAGAGAATGGTTGCCATTTTAAGGGAAGATTGGATGCTGGAGATAGTCATATTACACTGAATAGGCCCCTTGGCCCAACATCCATACTAACCAAGTTGGTAATCTGGGCTAGTCCCATTTGGTCCATATCCTTCTAAACCCTTTTTATCTAGATACTTGTCCAAATCTCTTGAATTTAAAAAAAATTAATTTGTGCCTGTTTCTCCAGTTTCCTCTGGCAGTTATGGACCACTCTGAATGGAAAAAATTGCCCCTTAAATCCTTCTTAAATCTCTCCCCTCTCACCATAAACCTCTGCATTCTAGTTCTAGAATCATCTGCCCTTGGAAAAAGATTAAAGATTCATATTATTCATTCCCCTCATGATTGTATAAAGATCTATAAAATCATCCATCAACCTCCTACACTCTAGGAAGTAAAGACCACCTATCCAACCTCTCCCAATAACTCAAGCTCTCTAGTCCCACCAGCATCCTAGTGAATCTCCTCTGCCCTTTCCAATTTATTGATGAAATAAATTGATTGAGGGCAGATTGAGTACTTTGGTTCTTTGGTGCTCTCATTTTTTTTAGTTGTAATTGTTGAAATATCTCATTAATACCAAGAAATTGTTGATCTGGAAAATAAAAGAAAAATGTTATTAGATGCTTGTGATTTTGTTTGAAACCTGTGATGACCTACTGTAAATTGGAGCAATGTCTACAGATGGGACAAGTGTGACCCACATACAGTTCTATTTGTAGCAGATACCTTCGGACAAATGTTTATCTGATAGTCTGCTCTTACCAGAATGGTCTGGAGAAAAAAATAGTCCCAACTAATGGCAAATTTCTGATATTGTTTTGCTAGGTTGCATTTTTTTTTCTTTTGAAAAGAAACATGTTTGCACAAAATAAAATAAAAAATCACAATGCAAATTAACACTTAATATTTATATTTGACTTTAAAATGTGTAAATATGTAGCAACAGATAGCTTTAGAAAGATTACCAAAGAATGTAGATGCTTTATTAAAGAGTGCAGAGATTTGCCAGATGTTGCCTGGATTTGAGAATACAGCTGACAGAGCACCATGGAGTGGTGAAAGATGAGAGGTAACTTAGTTAAGGTATCTATGGTTATAAGGGCATAGATGAGGGTGGGTAGTTTTCATCTTTTTCCTGGGCAACAGAAGCAAATACCAAAAGATGTCTATTTAAGATGAGTTGAGGGAAATTTATAGG
The DNA here is from genome assembly GCF_036971445.1 of Narcine bancroftii. Lineage (NCBI taxonomy): Eukaryota > Metazoa > Chordata > Chondrichthyes > Torpediniformes > Narcinidae > Narcine > Narcine bancroftii. Next base: position 5,939,268 of record NC_091480.1, read on the forward strand.
TGATGTCAGAGGTACTTTTTTACATAGATGGTGGGTGCCTGGAATCCCTTGATGCTTGTGGGAGCTGGTTCAATAGGGACATTCAAAAGGCTCTTTTATAGGCACGGATGTAAGAAAAATGTGTTTTGGATGTGAGGTAGGAAAGGTTTAGATTGTTGTGGAATAGGTTTTCATGGGTCGGCACAACATCATGAGCCGAAGGGCCTATACTATACTGTGCTGTAATGATCTATAAAAATGGTTGTCCATAAAGTGTTGATGGCAATCTTCATTGCCAATTCTAATTTTATTTCCACCCACTCATAAAGTAGAACTTGTTTCAATTGGGGAGAAAATTGTGTCCGTTTATTCCATTCAAAGTTGGAAATGCTCTTCAGAGCTACTTAGTCAAGCAGGGAAGGGTACAAGAGTTTCAGATTGGAAGGTTTTCAAATTTGCAAATTTTTTGCACTAACTAACTGCGAATATTTATTTATCTCTCTATATTTGAAAAGATCATGGCTGATCTGGCCATGGGCTCTGCTCCACCTCTTGCCTTTTCTCCATAACCCTTAATTCCACTATGAGAAATCTGTCTGTTCATATGACATCACAGGCATCAGTCTTCACTCCATTGAGGACATCTGCAAGAGGTGCTGTCTTAAGAAAGCAGCCTCTAGTTGCCTTGAGTATGACGAGGAAGTGAATTACAGTAACACAGAAGTCTGACTCCCATCCACTCATGGATAGGTGATCTTCAGAGATGAATAAGTTGCATCCCACTTGAAAAGGTTACATACAATCTCAGGAAGGGATATACCTTGGTAAAAATCTGGCAGCCTTATTTAGAGCCTATAGGTACTTCATTGCCACCAATATAGGGTTATGATTGCTACTGGCTAGTCAGTAGACCTCTAAAGAAAAGATTTTAACGCTTTGGGATTATGGTGTCTCCATATGTTTTACTATATGCACTGACAGTGGGATGCTCTTTTAGTATTTCTTTTTCTTTGTTCTTAGAGAAAGAATAGGAGGGGAGGGGGTGGAGGGAGGGGTTCTCTTGATGTTTTGTATTTGGTATGATTGTTAAATATATTTAACATGATAAATAAAATATGACAAAAAAAAGAAAGCAGTCTCTATCCTCAAGGACCACCACCACCCAGGCCTGGCCCTCTTCACTCTGCTACCATCAGGGAGAAAGGTACAGGAGCCTGAAGACAAACACTCAGTAGCACAAGGACACTCCTTCCCCTCCACCATCAGATTCCTGAATGAACAATGAACCCCAAACACTACCTCACTTGTAATTTTATTACATTATTATTTATTGAAATGTGGTTTATGTTTATATATATATTTATTTGTGTGTGTGTGTGTGTGAATGTCTGCACTGAGATGCTGCCACAAAACAATGAATTTCAAGACTATAAATTGTGATTCAATGTGTGTAATAAGGCAGCCATCACTAGTGGGGAATGTTCAGTTACTGATTTATACACTAGCTTTGTAAGGGGATTTAGGGATTGAGATGGAAAATTTAGTCAGGTGTGTATGATTGGGCGTCTCCTGAGGTTCCTTGGTTCACTCTTTAAATCTCTCTCTCATTACAATTGTGTTGGAAATTGTAGCTTATATTTCTGCAAATCACATTGTAGTACATTAAATACTTAATGAGCTGCTAGGACTTTAGTTTTCAAAGGTACTCAACTTATTCTCCACAAACCCTTGTTTCCAAATTATATTTTAAATAACAGATGAAAGCAGAGTTCATGGCTAGATAAGCCATGGTCTTATTAAATATAGAGAGATAAATATTCACAGTTACAGATCAAGAAATTTGTAAATTTGAACAACCTTCCAATCAGAAATTCTTGTCCCCCTTCCCTGCTTGAAAAATAAGATGTGCGTTCTTCAAGGTGCTTCATTCCTGTAAAATTGGAATGGGCATATGTCAATTCCTACTTAGTGCTGTTTGTCACGTACAGAAATGCCTCTGTCCCTTGAGCTTTCTGGAAAACCTTGCTGGATGTACAAATTTTCAGTTGAAACCAAGAGACATCCATTTTTCAGCTTCTTTATTTCACCCTTGACTACTGTACATCACCCTCACCCCAATTGTGTCATGGCACACAGATGCTTAGATTTCCCAGGTTGAACACTATCTGTTGGAGATTGGGTAAGGGGCCTGGTTTATTTCCACCACTGAATGTCAGAGTAAAGAGTATGAATGAATTCCTCCAATGGGCCAGAATCTTTCTGATTGATGGTGCTTCTGAGTATTTAATTGGCACCTGCAGGTACCTTGGAACTGAGATCAACTTGAGAGGCCACTTACTGTTTGTGCCAGTGTATAGGACAATCCTCAAAACGTAAAAATGTTGCTTCATAATCGGGTCATTTTATACACTGGGTCTAAAATCCAAACCTTGACAGCAAAGTCTCTACACTACTGCCATCTTCCCCCTCCATTTGCAATCCCATCCTGCTGGCTCTAACTCATGTGTCCTGGTCAAGCCCCAGATGCACTCTACCATCTTCCTTACGCTGACAGCCTAATTTACTTCCACGCAAGTATCAGGCCCTCAGCGCTCTTTCCTCACATTGACAACCCAACTCACCTCCACGCAAGCATCCTGGTCAGGCCCTTGACACATCTTCCTCGTACCCCAACTCAGCTCCACGCAAGTGTCCCAGTCAGGCCCCAGGTGCACTCGACCACCTTCCTTACGCTGACCGCCTAACTCGCCTCCACGCAAGTATCAAGCCTTCAGTGCACCTTCCTTGCACTGACAACCCAACTCACCTCCACACAAGTGTCCCGGCCAGGCCCCAGGCGCTTTAAATGGCCTGTTACAGGAGCCACAATGGTATATTTTAAAATATACTAATAAAATTAAACTAGGTATTAAAAAATTGTGACAGCATCACTCCAATGGTCAGTGGTAAGTGCCAGGCTTTGGGGTCAAAACCTACATGCCAGATGGAAAATCTGAGAGTCATCCTGTACGCCAGCATATATGGTAATTTACAGTGCAGCACTTAATCAGTCTGTGGGAAAGTGCATCAGCTGAGTGCAGTCTGTGGTTGGGGAATGGGAGGGGTGAGGCAGGAGCAATTGGCATAGTCACCTCAAATTTGGAAGGCTAAGGGTTCAACAACACACTGGGAGCCAGCCCCTCAAGCCTACCCCATCATTCAAAATGCTGACCTACCCCAAGCCTCACCAACTCTGTGCCATGTCCCCATTGCCCTTGATTCCCCATCTTTCCAAAATAAGTTTCTACATTAAGTACTTCCAATGAGCCAATGTCCACAGCTCTGAAGTTAAAAATTCCAGAGATTGAGCAGAGATTGATTACATGCTTACTCCAGGGCTTGTATATGCAATCCACGCAGTGCCAAGATTGCTGCAGTGCCAATTTATGCTTAATATACAAAAAAAGGCATGACGCTGTATTCTACACTGCAACTTTTAAATTGCATAATTGGCAAAATATTAGATTGTTTGTGTTGTGCAAGCAGCATGAAAGCTATTTTAAACTGATTAGTTGCCCTCACAGCTCCAGGGACCTCGGTTTGATTCTTACCCTGGGTGAATTTGCACTTCTCCGCCACACTTGTTGGCTTCTGTTGGATGCTCTTGTTTTCTCCCACATTCCAAAGAGGTACTATTAGGTTAATTGTAAATTAGTGTTGGCTGGTGCTAACATAATCAGAAGTAGATGGATAAGTGTGTAAGAATAAGTTGCAAGCTAAAAGGGAAGCGGAATGGGAACTGGAAACAACCAAGTCTACAAATGACTTTCCTCTGTGTAATAGGTCAGTGCATTTTGCATGGTTAACAGTGCATGATCTTTGATCTACTGCAGTAAAACCCCTGTCTGGAATTCAAGCAACCAGCAAAACAAAAATCACGAATAACAAATTGATTTTAAAAAAATATATACAAGTTTAAAATTGGCGCATCTCGCGGTTCACAAATCACACACCACATAATCACGAGAAACCGGAAAATACACTTATCCCACATCCACCAATCCCCAGAGGTGCTGGATAACAAGGGTTTACTGAAATTCTCTCCTTGCAGTTTTCATATTTAATTAAAAATCCCCCCAAAAAAATGCAATACCAGAAATCTCAGGTAGTTTTCATGCGGAGACAGCCTCTTTGCCAAGTCCATCTGAGAACACATGAACTGCAGCACTTTATAATTTCATCTTGATCCTTGTAAAGATCATTACTAAAAATGGCAATTTTGTTTTGTGCATTTGGATTTTTGGACAGATAGCATTTTAATAGCATTATCTCTGGTATTTCCACAAGCATGGTTTCCCTTAGCTCACTTATTCTTATTGTCCCACAACATCAGAGCACATTCTGTTTCACAGAAGGCCAAGTAATAAATGCTGCACTTCCCTGTGATGCCCATATCCTGTTTAAAAAAAAAAAAAAAAATGGATCTTCTCCATGTGGATAGCTGACCAAAACCCGGGCTGGAGCCTTGCTGAAGGACAAGCCGTAAGGTAGTAATCAGACAACTGCAATGCCCAGGGTTCTGCAGTCAGTGCCAAACTGTGTTCCCTCACTATTAAACTGACCTTGCAGTGATCCTGTCAGTGGGAACTTTCTAGGAACTACTGGATGGAATCCTTCCCATTGAGATGCAGTCAGACCCCACCTCCCTTATATTAATTGCTATTTGCATCACCACCCATACTCCCTGGTGACCTGTCAGTTAAGGTCCAAGGTAACAAGAGAAAAAGGTGGAGAGCAACGCACAAAATGCCCGAGGAATTTAGCAGTCAGGCAACATGGAAGGCAATAGATAGGTTGACAAGAAAATCTGCAGATGCTGGGTTCTGGTGCAGCACATAAAAGTGCTGGAGAAACTCAGTAGGTCATGCAGCATCCATAAGAAGGAAAAAGCAGTCCCCTTTTCGGCCTGAGCCCTTCATCAGGGATAGCAAGAAAGGGCAAAAGCCTGAATAAAAGGGGAGGGGGAAGAGCATGGGTGGCAAGTAGTAGGTGAATCCAGGTGAAAGGGGAAAGAAATGGGGTGGGGGGAGAGAAAGAGGCAGGAAGTTGGGAGGAAGAGCAGAGCAACTGTGAATTCCCTTCTTATTGAATTGACATAAACTGTGCTGTGACCCTTCAGGGAAATGTTGCCAACAGACTGGATCGTGCTTTAGCTCCATGGGTCAAATGGAACCCAGACCTTGTTTCTCATGCTGGCAACAACCTCATTTTAGGTGACAGATCCCAAGGCTGTCTGTGTGCACCCTTTATTCAAAGGCCTTTGCAACTGTTTCTAATCATCTGATTAGAAATTTGTAAAAACAGATGATGCATTTAAAACTATTTCAAACAAATTAATTAATAATTTTTGTGTATTAAAAAAGCTAATTTTAGAAATTAGGCACGAGTAAATCTATTTTTTTAAAAACCAACCAATCCTATTGTTCTGGACAGTGACATTATTCAAATGAATAATGCAAAGAGCAGCCATAGCTGATGTATAGCTAAGAATCCCTCCGACTGGGTTGCCTGAGCTGCGCGCTGAACTTGTCTGATTTTAGCATTTTAACACACAGAAGTCAGAAAGGTGCTGATGCATGTTTTGCAGCTCTCTGGCAGTTTTCCACTGAGATGGCTGGCTATCAGTCTCGATGTGTTGTCTCTGTTTTTAGTCAAGGTGTTGGGTCTAGCGACTCTGGGCTAACTTTCCTCAGTCCTGATGAAGAGTTTGGGCTCAAAGTATCAATCATTCATTTTCTCCCACCAAGGCCTGCTGGACCTGCTGAGTTCTTACAGCAGCTTCAGATTCCAGTGTCTGCTAGGTCCTCTTTATTTTGTGATTGCATTAAACCCCCTAAGCAGCAGCATTGCTTCCACCTTCTCCTTATCGGAGACATTTTCACAGTGTGCAGTCCACGATTTAGAAAGCAAACTTCTGTTCTCTGCACATCAATTAGTCTTCCTGTTTTTGTGGGTTTTATGAGGAGCTGGTTCTGACTCGGATTGCTATTTGCTTTAAAAGATTAGGCAAGGTCAAAATTGGTTCTGATTTTGGATTGTCTTATATTGTAATTTCACAATACTATTATGAAATTAGTTCATTTACAAATTAGGAATAGACAAGTCCCTTAAATTTATACAGTAAAAGTTCTAAAGTCTGGACTGCTTAAGAATTAGGCTGGTTCGGATTCCAATTTAAGGAGAATAAACAGGTGCATTTTGGTAGTTTCTTAATGAAATATTTTTTTCATATAACATACAAAGTATGAAAAAATCAAATATATTTTTTTGCGAATTCCATGTGGTCACTTGTCACTGTTCTGCATCTGTGGTGCTTACGGATGCTTGCAAAAGGTGAGAATTTGAGGTCTGGATTGTCAAGGGTTCTGGATTTCTGGCACTCACGTTGTCTCAGAGAGGAGTGTTGATTCTCCCAGTTGGCAGAATGATGCTGATAGTGAGAAAGATGTCCCCTCAAGTTTGACTGGACAGGTTGCGAGCGGCACCACTGCATCGCACAGCTTGCAGAAACCCAATGTGATGATATTGGACTCTCTCTTTTATAAAGTAAGAAATCTTATTTAGTCAGTTTATCGCCACTATTTAAAACGATTTGTCATTCTTAGTTTGTCATGCCATACCAATTAAGGTTTAAAGTCTGATTAATGCATTAGAGACTGATTAAGTATTCTCAATCAATAGTTATTTACTTAAATTTTGACCTTTCTGAGAATGAAGTGGAGTTTTTGTTGTGACTTAAGATGCCACCTTGCAAAGGATTTAAATGCTCTATTTTTGGTAAATTTTAACAGTTGTAAAATTTTCATAGTTAATAAAATAGCCAACCAAAATCATTTATTTTGTGTGCAAGAAAAACTTTTTGTTTTTAAATAACAATTTCTCCTGCAGTGGGCTAATCTCATGGAGTATTTTGAGATTTTTTAAAAATTTATTATAAATTTAAAACGGCAAAAAATTTGCATATTTTACAATATTATAAATCCATTTCAAACACACGGTGTATTTAAGAGAAAAGAAAGAATAGAATAGAATACTTTTTCCTTTCTCTCTGTGCTGTGTTCTGTGACTATTAACTTTGAAGCATCTTTCCTGGACCCTTTTAGAGCCACAAATGAACAGAAAATAGATGCTTCTTGAGGTGGTGGCTTCAGTGCTTGAGTCTCCTGGCTTCCCATCTGTCTGCCTTTGAGTATATTTTCCAGCTTAGGAGCTGTTGAGTAAAATATTGCGAGAATATGCGTTGTACCAATTTATAAAGAGTCATTGTCAGCCCCATTGACCCCCGCCAGTGGGCTGATCTCGCCTCAAACCGTGCATCTTGGCGCCTCACAGTTTGGCGGGCACCAACCTCCTTTGAAGAAGACCTCACTGACAAAAGACAAAGGAGGAAAAACCCAATACCCAACCCCAACCCACCAATTTTCCCCTGCAACTGCTGCAACCGTGTCTGCCTGTCCCGCATCGGACTTGTCAGTCACCAACGAGCCTGCGGCTGACGTGGACATTTACCCCCTCCATAAATCTTCGTCTGCGAAGCCAAGCCGAAGAGAAAGAGAGATATGCTGTCTCACCACATTAATCTGTTGCTGAATTTAGTTTTTCAACATCCCATTTACTTATCACACCAGACTTGCATATATATAGCACTTTTTAATACCCAAAACATTTGACAACCATTTCCCCATTTCTGTCTGTTGAACTATATATGTACCTTCAGAATCAGAATTTATTGTCATGAACATGTCACAAAATTCATTATTTTGCAGCAGCGTCACTGTGCAAACGTTTATATAAACCACCGCACAAAATAAATGAAAATAGTGCAAGAATAAGTCAAAGTGAGGCCGTGTCTAGGGTTCATTGACAATTCAGGAATCTGATGGCGGAGGGGAAGAAGCTGTCCTTATGCCGTTGAGTGCTCATCTTCTGGCTCCTGTTGTACCTTTTTCCGATGGTAGCAGAGTGAAGAGGGCATGGCCTGGGTAGTGGGGGTCTTTGAGGATGGGAGGCTGCTTTCTTGAGACACTGCCTCTTGTAGATTTCCTCAGTGGAGGGAAGATTGGTGCCCATGATGTTGCAGGCAGAGTTAACAACCCTTTGAAGTTTTTTTTATTTTCCTAAAATGTACAGAGGTTGTAAATTGTACAGCATGGACTCGTGGGCTGAAATGGCCTGTTACCGTGCTGTATGTCTAAAGTTTTCTAGAGTCTTCAGTGACACATTGAAGCTTCTCAAGCTCCTCACAAAGTGTAGCCACTGGCGAGCCTTCTTCATGTTTACATCGACATGGAAGTTCCAGGGCAGATCCTCAGAGGTGTTTAGACACCCAGGAATTTGAGGTTCTTGATCCTCTCCACTACTGAACAAACACACTGGTCTGTGTTCTCCTGATTTCCTCCCGAAGGCCACAATCACCTCCTTGGTTTTGCCAACATTGTGTGCAAAGTTGTGGATATGACATCATTTCACACCCAGAAACCTACTACTTAATTCACTCTGGGAATCCAATGACCTGCAGTTTCCATTCTTTATACCTTGGCTGTACGAAGTGAGAATCTTTTTGCATAAGTTAGCTAGAAAAGCTTCTGATCACAATGGTCAGATGAGGCCAGGGAAATGGCAGTGGGTTTGATTCTTTGTTGTGTCGTTGGTCTGCACTGAAATGTCTAGGTTGGCACGTATGGAGGATGATTCTCTGGAATATCTGTTCATGTCAAATCCTTGAATAAAAATGTAATTTTTTTTTAAAAAATTTGTTCCTTTTAGTCTTACCAATGAGATAGAACTGAACATGTTTTCATCTGTAATCTCCAAATGCTACTGTGCCACTTCCTGCCAAAATAAACAGCTTGGTGCAGTGATTTTTCCTACGTGGCATACTGTACCTCTGTTTATTCAGGGGAAATGGAATGCTACTGCGTGGGGCATTCGTGCACTTCTGCAACTTCTCTTGTACATAAATTTGTATTTTTTAAAATCACAAATTCCATAATTTCTAACCAAGCAGTAAATTTTTTGCTTAAGATTTTAATGAATCACAACATGTTTTGCAGGGACACTAGCCATTCTAGTTCACATCATAATGACCTAACGTGGTTTTCCAAGTTCTCATTCTGGTCGATGACTGCAGCTTGCATCGCAGTCATGTGGAGGGCAAGGTTCTACCACAGAATTTAATGAATAAATAAAGACTTGCCCAGTTTAGCCATTTGTTTTAATAGTTCTCTAAACATATGGGACATTAATAAATCATGTACATACAGGGGATATTTTAGTGATCCTGTGACTAACTGCTATTTTTCATTCACCTTGTACCACATCTATTTTTGCCCTGCCCCATTTTCTCAAACTTTTTTCTGTTCTCTGAGAATTATTGATGCTGTCCCACAACTCCCTAGCTCATTGCTGCACTTCAATATCAAGGCCAAGCAAGAAGATTTTGTTCACAACCTTGGGTGTGACTATCCAACTGTTTTCAGTATCAAAGCAGCCTTTCTTTTTGCATTTGTCCTTGGATAGCATTCAGAACATCCCCTTCTTCTACTGCCACCCCCAACCCACCCACCCCCCCCCCCCGCCCCCACACAATCTCTCTATACCTTGTGGGCTGCATTATCTCGGTCTACTGCCAATATCACTCCAGACAAAAGAGACTTCATTTATTCAAATTCCTCTTGGTCAGTATTGTGCCTTGCCGTGTACATATCCACTTGATGCAACATGATTTTAATTCTCTCCACCCAGTGCTCCATGTTTTTTTTAACATATTGTTTTAAGACCATAAGACAAAGGAGCAGAAATAGGCTGTTCAATCCTGCCATGTAATCATGAGCTGATCCATTTTCTTCCCACTTAGCCCCACTGCTGGCCTTTTCCACGTAACTTTTGCCCTGGCTAATCAAGACCCTATCAATCTCTGTCTTAAATACACCCAATGACCTGGCCCCTCAACCGCCTGTGGCAACAATTCTACAGATTCACCACCATTTGGCTGAAGAAATTCCTTCTCATCTCTGTTCTAAGCAGACACCCTTCAATCCTGAAGTTGTGCCCTCTTGTCCTGGACTCTCCCACTGTGGAAAACCTTTCTACATCTACTCTTATCCATTCCTTTCAGCATTCGAAATGTTTCAATGAGATTTCCTTCCCCCCCCCCCCCCCCCACCTCCTCATTTCCTAAATTCCAATGAGTACAGACTAACAGATAGACCATCAACGGATCTGTGTCTGTCTCATGACTTGAGTATACTGGTGGCATAGTGTCTCCTCTTTTTTCTTGCCCCATCCTTCGCAACCCTTCTTCCCTCCTTGCATATCTTGTGTATCCTCCAAACTTATTAGAACAGGAATCCCTAGTGTATGAAATTTCTTATCATATTTTGTTTGAGTTTTTTAAATTTCCTGGATAATGCCTGACAAATGCTCCTGCTGGCCATTTTTCAGGTGATGTGAGGTATCTTTCAGTGATTTGTTCAGATGATCAGTGAGGGGTAGTGTTGACAGTACTGCATGGTGTACAAAACTGAAGGGTAATTTATTTTGTCTGTTTTGCTCCTTTAGGTGCTCTGACAGTTGGCCTCGTTCGCCAGTGTCAAACAATCCATGGGCGCGACCGAACATGTGTCCCTCCTCGTCTTCCACCCGAATGGGTCACAACACTATTTTTTATTATCATGGGCATTATTTCATTAACAGTAACATGTGGATTACTGGTGGCATCTCATTGGCGAAGGGAAACTACCAAATACGCCCGTTGGATAGCCTTTGCTGGAAGTAAGTTCATTTTAATTCCTGCCTTAAATATAAGAAACTTGCACTTTGCTTGGACGTCCCAAGATTTCATTCACACAGTCCTGTAAAGCTACAGGACTAATTTAGGCACCAGCAAGATGAGAATTTGTTAAGTTGTTAAAAAAAGAAAGATGCAATTTTTCAAAAGTTAATTAACTTTAATTTAAATGCACAGCACGGTAACAGGCCCTTTCATCCCACGAACCCATGCTGCCCAATTGCACCCAATTGACCTCCACCCCAGTACATTTTTGAACAATGGGAGGAAACCCACAAAGACAAGGGGAGAACATCCAAACTCTTTACATATAGCGTCAGAATTGAACCCCAGTTCCGGTCACTGGTGTTGTAGTAGTATGCCGCCCTCCCTTATAAAATCTATGATTTATAATCAAATTAATCATGTTACTCTCAATGAGACTTATTATTGGCAGATTTGGATCTGCAAATTCTTCTTTCTCTTTGCTCTCAGCAACGCTGATTCTAATTCAACCCTTTAGTGTGGCTCATGCACAATACTCGACATAAACTGAATAACAGGTGCCAAACTTCAAATTACCCAAGTACACAGAAGAATTTTTAAAATCATTATTAAGTTCTTTATAATTCACCTGGGGATTTTTTTTTTGAGTTTAAACTTTCATCGGGAAACCAGTATTGATGTTTGGCCAAAGAATGTTATCATTAATATTTACAACATGCGATATCAATCAAGTTTATTCCCTGAACAGACTCACTTCATGAAGTTTATTCGTGAAACAGCTATGTAGAAAGGATTCTTCCCAGCTGTTTGCAACATATGCAAAGTGCTAACAGGATTTCTGAGCAATCTGTCTTTCATTCTCTGTAAGAACTGTTCAGAATAAGCATTCTCCAGTAAGGAAAATAAACAGTGGCCTGATCCCTTTGGCTTCAGTTAATTAAATGGACTAAATATTTCTGAGTATTTAAGATGTTTTCCATGCTGTAATTATAAGTTGCTGATATCAATCTTTGACTTCAATCCTCGTCTCCAGATAAGTTTTAATTAAAAAAAAATAAACAGATGGATTATAAATAACAATACTGATTTGCAAAATTATTTCTCGTGTTCGGGTAATTTGAGGTCTAATGTCTTATCCAATTGATGTGCAGTATTGTCCAGGAGGCCAAAGTGGCATCTTCATTGGTGAGTAATACTAGAATCTGTGTTGCTGGAATGAAAGATGAATTTGCAGTGTCAGACAGATCATGTGTTTGTAAGTATTATCAATTTAATATTGTTGATTTAAGTATATTTAAGGAAAAGGTGTTAGATAAATAACATTATTTCACTTCCAGAATGAATCAGGAACATTTGAAAGATTGAAGCAAAAATGTGGAAACTATTTTAGTGAATTTTTGTATCCAGCTACAGAGGTCAGACAAAAAATGTTTTGTTAATAAGAGAATGCAAGACTGATGGGTATTGTCCTGGAGCTGACACTGGTAAATACCTCAGTCTGTCAATGGGTCTGCTCTGGGGAGCTACGAGCAAGCTTCAGTGAATATCCCCTGATTTTTGCATTTAAATTATTGAAAGGAAATAAAAGAACAATACTCTACTTTGAATTTTGAAGAATTTTTAAAAAAATCAGTGCTGTAGAAAGAATTTGCAGTTTTACATTTGGTTCTAGATGGTAATTTTACCCTAAAAATTGTTGTTTTTAAACTGACTTAAAGAATAATAATTTTACAGGTCTTTTCTTCTCCCCTTGTCATTTACCGACAAGTAAATTCACTTCCCTCCTTTATTGACCAAAGTATTTTTCATGACTTTTAAATTCTGTCTCTTCTTTTGGTTTTAAAATACAGTATTACTCAAAACCTAAAGTCCTCATTTAAAATACTAGAGTGCAAAAAAATACATGCAAGTAGTTAGTGAAAGTTAAAAGCTGCAGATACTGGAAATCTGAAATAAAAACAAAATAAAGGAATAAAGGAAATGGACTGATAAACATTTAATGTTTAAGGTCAATGACTGCTGCAGGCTGCTGGACACTGGCTCATGGGAACCAAGTATCATGAGAGCAGGCTGAGTGCAAGAAGAACTCCCAAAGGACCTCGGGCGCTGAAGGCTTCCTCATCGCATAGGGGGTTTGGATCTGGAGCTGATGGTTTGAATAGGAGTCTGTGCAGCTGCGGGAGTGCTTGAAGCAAATCCATAGACACTCGGCGACTCTGAAGGGACTCTCTTTCTCTTGTGTAAGGGGTGCTGGGCAACACTAATGGCGACTCTGCCTTATGAGGCAGAAGGCTAGTTTGTGTAATATTATCTGACAATTACATGACAATAAAGGAATCTTGAATCAGAACTAATGTTAGAATTAGGATAGGTTTTAAGTGTCTGGGGTAGGAAAAATCAAATATCTGATAGAATGGAGACAAAATGAGACAAGGTGGTGCTGCCAGCTTGTTAATTTCAGATGATCTTGGAGCAGGTACAAGTAGAAGAGTGAGAGCCAGGGAAGTGGGGAGGGAGTGGAGAAATTAAAGTATTGCTGGAAATATTTAGCAGGCAAGACAGTATCAGTAGAGAGGAAAAAGCAGAATTAACATTACAGGTGATGAGCTTTCATCAGATTTGGACAGTTTTAATATAAATTAGAAAGGCTTGTTACCTGAAATGGTTGAATGCAGTTGACCTGAGGGTTGTAATTTGTCTAGTCAGAATATGGAATCCTGTTCCTTGATCTTAATTAAACATTATTGCAGGAGATTGGTTAGTCTGGGAGTGATATCGAAATTAAACAGGCAATGGGAACCTCAGGGCCACCCTTTCTCACTGGTCGATAACTGATCTGCCTGTATTTCCAACTTTCTACATTACTTATAGCAGCTACTGTGTTTTTCAAGTCCAGCGTGTTTTTTTTAAACCTTCCTGCTCTACTCATTTATTTTCTCATTCTACCTCCTCCAGACAAAGCTGCTCTGAGGAACAAGTTCTCTCAGCCAAAGCCACCATCTTTATGTCAGTCAGTCATCAAGTTACCCATTCATTTTCATCCCATTTGCCAGCACTTACTCCAGACTCGTTTGTCTTGGTGATTCAAGTGCTCATCCAGATGCTTCTTAAATGCTATTATAGTCTCTGCCTCCACCATCCTCAGGCAGTGAGGTCCAGATTCCCACCACCCTCCAAATGGGATAGTTCTTCCTCAGATCCCCTCTGAACTTCTTAGCCTAAACCAGTGGTTCTCAACCTTTTTTTTACCCCCCACTCACATACTACCTTAAGTAATCCCTTGCCTACCACAGAGCACCTATGGCATAAGTTTAGGTCCTAAACCTATCCCCTCCAGTTTTAGACACCATGGAGAAAATCCTCCTTTAAATAACTCATCACTGCCCCTAACAGTTTTGTATACCTTTCCGCTCTCATTTAGTCATTCCTGGTCTACATCTTAGGCATTCTTTGTTCTCTCCGTTCTTCCTATAAAGCATGTTTGATTTTTGGCTTCCACATTTCCTTCCTTAAGGCAAAGAGGGCCATTTTGACCCTTTTTGAATGGTCAATTTCCCCATACCTATATACTAGAGGTAATGTGTAGTGGCCATTTAACCTCCATGGTAATCTGTTCATCTAAAGGAGCGTCCTACATGGCCCAAGTCTTGAACCAAATAGACCCCTTGTGTTGATTTATGGTACTTTGTATGTCTGTGCTGCCTGAAGTTACCCTTCAGGGTAAACAAGGCTTCTTGTAAAGTATATTTTTTGCATAAAATGTTTCTCACCTAAAGAACAAGACAAGTAATATAGACCACATCCAGTTTAAATTGGCATCACGGCTGGCACAGACATCGTAGGCCAAAGGACCTACTTGTGATGTACTGTTCTATGTTCAATAAATCTTTCTGCTCATAGCAATTCCTTCTGCCCTCAAACATGTGCTAGTCAAGGAGCAAGTATGTTGTGAACTAATGCAGATAATGGAAAACAGTATCAAAGAGCTCTGCTTACTTACCCACACCCATTTTAATTCCCCGCGTTATTCCCTTGCCAACATGTCTGTCCATGGTTTCTATCACTGCCGGACTGAGACCACCCACAAATTTGAGAAAGAGCATCTCATCTTCCTTCTAAGCACCCTCTCCAACTGGATAGCATCTCCATTTTCTGCCATTTCCTCCCCCCATCTGTCTCCTTTCCTCTAGCTCTGTGTGTGTGTGTGTGTGTGTGTTTCTCTCCCCTTTTTCCTCTGTCTTCTTTCACCCAGTTCTACATTCTGCTTTTTCTTTCCTTCTCCCCAGCCTTTTAATTCAAACACCTGCGTGCTTTTTACTCTCACCTTGAAGAAAGGCTCAGGACTGAAACCTTAATCATATATTTTTACCTCCTATGGACGCTGAGAGACTTGCTGAGTTTCTCCAGCATTTCTGTGGTTTTACTACAATCACAACAACTGTGGACCCTCGCTTATCCCCAAGCCTTTATCTCTAGATTTTGCAGTGAAGAAGGGTATAATGTTTTACAAAGCTCCATATTGATGCATTCAGAATTTAGCAAAATAGGTTTCCCAAGACCTCTCAACAGGAAAATGATTTGTTGAGAGTTTATAAATCTGTTTCAGGTAAAGTTTGTCTTAATTGCGATAAGGCTAAAGGTGAAAATAATAGCCCAAACTAAACAAATTTCAGGGCAGTAATCTGTGGAAGAAGGGTTCTCATGGGGGAAGCCTGTAGATTAGGGAATGGAAAAGGCTGGAAGTTGCAGATCAAGGTGGAATTGAGGAGAAATGGTGCTAAGTAACACAGAAAGCTGGAATTAGAACTTGATAACACCAGGATCGCTGTGTTTAATTTTGAAGGTTCAGCCCGAAAAGACTTGGTTGAGAGTTGGATGACAGAAAAGTATATTTGTGGAAGAGCTTCTCTATAGTTCCATGATAAGTGGATAGTGTGTGAAACAATAACCAAATAATTGAACCTTTGGAGGAAGAGATTAATATAGTTCCTTGTAAATATTCTTCCGTGATACTCACCCCTCCCCCCGTTCTTTTCCTTCATGATCCTAAATTTGATTCCTTTCATTATGTATATTCAGTTTTATCTATAGCTAAAAATGTTTTGATCTTTTTCATTCTTTCTTTATCTCATGCGTCAGAAATGACATTCTTTTAGTTTTGAAAGTAAAATCCACAGGTAAATTTCGAATCTTAAAATCACTTTTTTTAAAAACTTTATTTAAGATTTTATAACATGAATAAAATAGAAGATTACATTTAAAAAGAATAAAAGTAAGATAATAAAATTACAGTACCACATCGGTAAACTAAATAAACTAACCCCCCCCATAATTATTACACAACATTAATAACCTAACTTAAAATTAGTCTAACCCCCCCCAAAATAAAGAGTGAAGAGTTAATAAAGTGAACAATATTATATATAAGAAAAAAAAAGCCCACTTACAAAAAAAAAGATAAAACATAACAAGTAAAAATACTAACAAAAAAAAGTTATCAATACTAAAATATCACACTTAAAAACATATTTAAAACAAACTTAAATGCATATATTTAACAAACGGAGTCCACTTCAACCTATAAAAAGACACCCTATCCTGATTTGAAAAAGATATCCTTTCCATGGTCAAACAGGATTTCATCTCCAAATGCCACCTATCTAAAGTTAATATATTTCTGTCTTTCCAAGTAAGTGCTATACATTTTTTGGCCACAGCTAAAGCTAAATAGATAAAGGAAATCTGATAATCCTTTAAATCTAAATCAATTAGAGATTGCATATTCCCTAATAAAAATATATCAGGATCTAATACAAGACAGATATTATATAAACTATTAAGTATAGATTGAATACCTTTCCAAAACTGTTGCAATCGATCACAAAGCCAGCCAGACAGTGTGCAAAAAAGTATGAGTCGTCTGGTCACAACGAAAACAGCAATCCGACTTACTAAGGCCAAACTTTTTTAGTTTCTCCGGTGTTAAATATAACTGATGTATAAAATTATAATTAATCATCGCTAATCTAGCATTAATCAATTTCCGAATACTATTCTGGCAAATTTCCATCCAGGCTTCTTCAGCTATTGTAGAACCTAAATCTTTTTCCCATTTCAACTTGTCTTTATCCCAATCTTTTTTTAAAATCACTTTTTAAGAGAATTCTTATGTAAGTAATCTGGACGATTCAAGATTCCTTTATTATGTCATGAAACTGTAATATTACACAGCATTGCCTTTCGTTTGCTATAAGGCAGACATATTCACCATCGGCACAAGTTGCCAGATGCTTCTTGCAGTCTGAGAAAGAGAAGCAAATGAGTTGCCCCAGAGTCACCGAGTGTCCACGGATTCACCTTCAGCACTTCTTCTGCAGCCTCTGCAGACACAGAGTCCAGTTCAAACCATCAGCAACCTGACCTCCAACACAATTAAGAATCCCTCAGCGTCTAGGTCAATGTCTTTTCACAATTCAATTTCCTTTCATTGAAGGGTGGGTGAGGTGGGATAGGGTGTTAGTCATGGTGAGTTTTGGGATTAGTAAGTAGGAAATGCCTAAAGATCAAATAACCACCCATTGCAAACAACTGGTGTCAATTGACTCTTTTGGAAATGTAATGAAGAATCAGATCAAGGAAATTTGATGCTGGAATCTGGAGCAAAAACAATTCATGGAGGAACTCTTGATCAAGCAGCATCGGGGGAGAAAAAGAATTGGTGACGTTTTGGATAAAGGTCCTGCCCAAAATGTTGACCATTCTTTTTTCTCCCCCTGATGCTGCTTGACCTGCTGAGTTTCTCCAGCAAAGTGGGTTTAATGCAGATGTCAGATGAGCAAGTTGATTCAGATTTATTATCAGAGACCATGCATGCCATCACATACAACCCTGATAGACTTTTTCCTGCGGGCGAGGCAGAATTACCACTTATTAGTAACGCAAAAAATCTACACAATGTACACATGTAAACAATTAAGAAATGTAAATAAACTGTGCAATACAGAGAGAGAGATTTAAAAGATCAATAAAGTACAAAGAGTCCAAAATGAGTCCTTGATTGAGTTTTTTGAATATTTTAATTTGATTTTCATAGACTCACAAAATTCAAACAAACTATAATCTTTCAACATTTATATATTACAGAGTCTGTGCTTATCCCCACTCTTACCCAACTGAAAAAAAACAGTCAATTAAGTTGTACAGATACAAATTGCAGTGGGGTCAGAAACCTAAGAAAAACCTTGGTTTGAAAAATAACCAGAATGGCTAAATAACAAAGACAAAAAAAAATTAAAAGAGAAAAAAAACTTAAACTAAACTAAAAAAGCACATCGCCTGCACTATATCCCACTTTCTTGCTCACTTTAGTTTCCCTGCTAGGACGGATTGCCACAGAACTCCTGTTTCGAAGTTGAGGAAGTGGGGGCTAATCAATCTGTGTGCCAATATATTTCAAGTAAGGTTGCCACACCTTAATGGTTGTAGGTGATTTTCTCCAGGAGAATTTAACTCTGCATTTCCACATTCCATCATGTATTTAGTTGGGAGTCAGACTTCCATGAAACTGCTAGACACTTCCTGGCTACCGCCAAGGCAACTTTCACTGATGGAATTTGATCTTTGCTCAATCTCAAAGTCACATCCCCAATATCTCCCAGAAGGTACAACTCCAGATCCTGTGGAAAATCCACTTTTGTAATTTTTCAGAATGTCCCACAGGTCTTCCCAGAAGGGTCTCACCTTTGTACATACCCAGGTGGAGTGGACAAAAGTTCCAACCTCCACACCATACCTAAAGCAAATTTCTGAAATGTCAGGCTTTGATTTGTGTAATTTTTGTGGTGTGAGGTACAATTGGTGCAAGAAATTGTACTGCACCAACCTGTATCTGGCGTTGATGACTCCAGTCACATTGTCCAGACACAGGTCTTGCCACCACTCTTCAACTGATTGTTGTGCCCAAGTCTCTCTCTCATCTCTCCCTCGACCTGAGTAAGCCTGGCTTCGGGCCTTGTCTTTAGAATATGTAATACATCTTAGAAATAAATTTACACACATTCCCCTTTTGAATTAGAATCTCCATGTCGCGATATTCAGGTAGGGTCATAGATGGTCCCAATTTTTCCCTTAAGGAAAATCTTAATTGAAGATAGCAGAAAATGTTCTGTTGGACAAATAGTATTTGTTTCCCAACTGCTCAAATGACATAAACTGCCCCCTTTGGTAACAATCCTCGATTCACCTGATCCATTTCTGGCACCAGGTGTCCAGGGTTTTATTTACTGGAGTTAAGGATATTAAATTATTCTAGGTCAAGGGTGTTTTGGGGGTATATCCCCACCTTCCATCCAATACATCGATTTAGTCTTTTTCCATGTCTGGAGTACATGCTTTAGGATGGGGTTATCAGTTTTCTTTGAGAGTAGATTCCATTATATATGAATTCTTTTGCTATCTCTTCACCTATCAAGCATAGTCCAGTTGCCTCCTACAGGGACTGTGGGAGGGGGGTGCCTCCGTTGAAGAGTGAGGCGACGAACCTCACCTGGGCTGCCCCTTGGTACTTATTAAAATCAGATAATTTTAAACCCCCCCCTGTTGTAATCTCATGTCAACTTTTCCATGGAGATTCTCACCATTTTCCCATGGAAACCCCCTGATTTAGTTTGTTGTTGAGGTGACTGATGGTGGAGGGGTAGCAGCTGTTCCTAAACCTAGTGATGTGAGTCTTGTGGCACCTAGACCTCTTTCCTGATGGTAGCAGCAAGAACAGAGCATGTGCTGGGTGGTGTGGATCCTTGATGATTGGTGCTGCTCTATAGCTTTCCCTATAGATGTTCTCGATGGTGAGGAGGGTTTTGCCTGCGACGACTTGGGCTGTGTCCATTACCTTTTGGAGGGATTATGCTCGGGGGCTTTGGTGTCCTCATACCAGACCGTGATGCACCCAATGAGGCCAAAGGGCTGAAGTACTGGATGGGAATTCTCACATCCTTGGAGCTGCACAAGTCAGATTGATTGTGGGAGAAGGAAAGTTTGTATGCCTGTTTTCTCTTGCTCCATGACTCTTTGGAGTTTTCTGTATTCTTGGGATGTGTTGCAACTTAAAGGCTTTGAGTAAATTACCAAAAGGGTTGTAATCATAGAGATGTGGTGACCGCCCTCCCCCCCCCCCCCCCCCCATGTGATTCCATGACCTATTATGTTAAATTTGGAGCCCCAGCAGTTTTCTTTTGAAGGAACTTGCTGACTAAAATGCTTTTGTAATGTTCTGAAGCCTCATTTCTGGAGAGTATGTTATGCAGTAATGTTATTTATCAATCTGGGAGTTGCAGCTCTGAGATGGGAGCTGATCTTCAGAATTATTTAGAAGGCAAAGAGAGAAAATATGGAAAGGATTTAAGTGGGGAATTTGCAACAAGTAAACAGCTGGGACACATTCACAATATAAAATACATTAACTACACTTTAAGTTCATTATAATCTGGCTCTTCATAAACATCCCAATGAAACAGCATTTCTCCAGACCATGGTGCACAAACAGACACACAATAATTGGATATATACATGAAGATATAATTTAGAATATATATGTATATATTTTGGTATGAGTTGTTTGGTTACAGAATACTGTTCATCAGTCTCTCAGCCTTTGGGAAGAAGCTATTTCCCAGCCTGGCAGTTCTTCCTCCACTTGACAGATCACAGTTACTTACCAGCAATTGCATTGAGTCATAATTTCAATTGTTTCTCTGATTTCAAAGCACCTACTTCTGCTTTTTAAATTTTAATTTTGTAATTTTTATCTAAAGTAGAGAACTAAACTGAGGAAAGGGCAATGGATGAGGTGGAGGAACATTTTCCCACTCAGCCTTGATGCTTAGTCTTCTCCCCATAATCTTTGATGCCTTGGCTCATCAAGAATCTTATCAACTTCAGCCTGAAATACACCCCCAATGACTTGGTCTCCACAACTGCCTGTGGCAACAAATTCCACCTTTAGGACTCCTCACCCTCTGGCTAAAGAAATTCCCCTGTATCTCTGTTCTAAGCGGACGGACCCCCTTTCATCCTGGTGATGCCCTCTTGGGTCGGACCCCCTTTCATCCTGGTGATGCCCTCTTGGGTCGGACCCCCTTTCATCCTGGTGATGCCCTCTCGACCTAGACCATCCCACCTTGAAAAACAGCCTTTCTACATCTACTCTGTAAATGCCTTTCAACTTCCAACGATAACCCTTTCATTCCTAGAATTATCACCAACATTAGCATATCCTGAAATGAGGAGCCCAAAACTGCTCACACACTCCTTATAAAGCATCAGCATCACATCCCTTCTCTTATATTCTATTCCTGTTGAATACCAGCATTGCATTTGCCTTCTTCACCACTGACTCAACCTGCAAGTTCACCTTCAGGCTGTCCCAGGACCCTTTGCATGTGGGAATTTTCATTTTTCTTCCCATTTAGAAAATAGTTGGCTCATTTATTTTTCCCAGCAAAGTGCACGTCAGTCCACTTCCCAACACTGCATTTCATTTTTCACTTCTCTGCCCATTATCCTAATCTGTTGAAGTCCTTCTGTAGCCTCTCTGTTTCCTAACAGTACCTACTCCTCCACCTACCTTCGTACACCTGAAAACTTGGCCACAAAGCCATCCATTCCATAATCTAAATCATTAATATACAACATGAAAAGAAGCAGCCCCAACACTGATCCCTGTGGGCACCACTAGCAACTGCCAGTCAACCAGAATATGATCCCTGTTTCCCAACTCTTTGCTTCTTGCCAATCAGGCAGTGCTTCACCCACACTAATATGTTTCCTTTTAGATCACGGGCTCTTGCTAAGTAGCCTCATGTGTCAAAATCCTGAAAATCTGAATGCACAACATCCATTGCATCTCCTATATCTGGCCTACTTGTCACTTCTTCAAAGAATTCCAATCGGTTTGTCAATCTTGAGGAAATCATGATGGCTGTGGCTTATCTTGTTATGTGCCTCCAAGTACACCGTAACTTCATCCTTAATAATTGAATCCAACATCTTCCCAACCTCTAACATCAGGCTAACTGGTCTATAATTTCCTTCCTGTTGCCTCCTTCTCTTGAATTTTAAGGTTATCCAGGACAATGGGGTGGCCCAGAAATGCCTAATATAAGAGGATTTATGGAAACTGCATTGTCTTTTGGTTACTACCTATAAACTAAATATTAAATTGTTAAGCTATGTGTTTAAAGTTTTATCAACATTTTCTGTTTACAAGGCTGTAATTTCTTGAACCTGGGCTGTCCTTTAAAAACTGTCCTGGCTTGTCAAGACCATCCTTGACTAAATTATTGCCTTGGGGCTCTGGAGTAATTCTACATTGTACAGAACATCAGCTTATTTCTCCTGTGCTCTCAATACCAAGCTAATCTAGAGGATGCAACTGCCAAGTGTTCCTGATTCAAGCAATGACCTGAACTTGCTCCCTGACAGTGGCTCCTTTTTCCATGCAATCTAGAAATAATCATTGTAGTTATTCATCCCCATCCACCTTTGTTAATATTTTTGGGACTTTTTTTTATCTGATCCATGTGCCATGTAACCAAAACAATGGCGCTCTCAGACATGTTAATACAATTATCTTGAGCCCCTTTACATTTGTTTGTTTACATTTCTTCCTTTATTTCTCTCGTTTGTATCCAAATCTTTTCTTGAGTATAGTTTTTTTTGCATTACCAATAAGTAGAAATTCTGTCTGGCCCACAGGAAAAGAATCATGGGGTTATATGTGATGTCATATATAATAAATCTGAACTTCTGAGCAATCTTCCAGTTAGAGAGATCAGTTGAATTGCAGCAAAGCTGGGATAATTTTACTATTTTGAGATGCACTCAGAAATCTGATAATGATGAGAAAGAAGTTGTCCGTGAATCTGGCTGTATGTGATTTCACACTTGTGAACCCTCAGGAAGGAGAGAAGAGAGTGTGGTTAGAACGAGTCTTCTTTGGCTGCTTTCAAAGCCAGTGAAGGAGAGGGTATGCTATGTTTACAACCACCTGCAGTTTCTTGCAATCTTGGGCGGAGCAGCTCCCATGCCACGCAGTGATGCACCCTGACAGGATGCTTTCAATGGTGTACCTGTCAGTGTTGCAAAGGGATGCAGGTGACAGGCCAAATTTCCTCAGGCTTCTGAGTCAGTAGAGGCATTTGCACTTTATAACCATGTAACCGTTTCATTGACATGGTTGACGAGGGCACATTACAGGAGATGTTTAAACCACTATTACCATCTCAGCACCACACATTATCTAAAATGATCAATCTTTCTTCTTGTCTCATGATTTATTGCTATTTACGATGTCTTTGCATTAATTTTTAAGAGCCAGCAAAACAGACTTGGTGCTTACCACCTCAAAATGGTTATTATTTTTAAACTCCCCCCCCCCCCCTCCATTCCCCCTACAACCACCATTTCCATATACCATCCTCTAAACCACATCAAATAACCTTTCCCAGTGCTCTCTACAGATGAAATCCAAGAGCAGTGTTTAAATCCACACCACATACAAAAATTTCATCAAGGTAGGATGATTCCTTGATGAAGGGCTCAAGCCCGAAACATTGGTTCTAGAGCATAAAATGCTACAGCACAGTACAGGCCCTTCGGCCCTTCAATGATGTGCAGATCCATGTTCCTTAAAAAATTAAACCTTTCCAACCCCCATATCCCTCTATTTTTCTTACATCCATGAGCCTGTCCAATGGTCTCTTAAATGCCCCTAATGTTTTAGCCACCACCACTACTGCTGGCAAGGCATTCCAGGCATCCACAATAGACACTTTCAAGTGGCCAATTGCCCTGCATGTAAAGCTGCATGTTTAGGCAATATGCGGCTGTTTTGAGGCCTCTTGAATGTGCACGAGGCGCTCTTGAGGTGAGCTACATAATGCTCCTTCGAGAGGGATAATCAGCTCAGCTCAGTGGCTCCCCCATCCACCTGAATGCAGCTGGCTGAAAGCGGATGTTAAAGGGTCAGGCTGCTGATCACAGCCGACACTGGGCAGGAGCTGGAGTGTGCTCAGAGCCGCATCCTGTGCAGCTGTGTCCTTCAGGTGGCCAGTGTTGCGCTTTAAACGCTGCCACCTGAATGGCAATTTAAAGGACCACTTCTGCTTCTTCAGGGGCATTCTTAGCGTAGAATGCACCTGAAAAAGCCTAATGTGTGTTTCAAATAAATAAATAGGTAGGCAATTAAACAAATGGATAAATATGAAATTTTTAAAAATGCTTATCCCTGATGTCTCCCCTGAACTTCCCTCTCTTCACTTTGTACATATTTGGAAGGTGTTTTAAGAAATCAGATGTACAATTATTTGGATAGCCAAAAACTGATGAGGGGGAGTCAACATGGCTTTTGTTCATGGTAGGTTGCGTTTGACCAATCGTATAAAGTTTTTCAAGGAGCTTACCAAAGTTGATGTTGTGGATGTTGTCTACGTAGACTTCTTGCCTTTAACAAGATCCCGTGTGGAAGGTTAGTCAGGAAGGTTGAGATGCTAGGTATTCCTGGTGAAGTAGTGAACTAGATTTTACAATGGCTGGATGGAAGAAGCCAGAGGGTAGTGATGGTCAACTGCTTCTCAGACTGGAAGCTTGTGACTCGTGGTGTGCCTCAGGGATCAGTGCTAGTGCTGTTTGTCATCTATATCAATGATCTGGATGATAATTGGATCAGCAAGTTTTCAGAAGTTTGGAGGTGTTGTGGACAGCAAAAAAGGTTTTCAAAGCTTGAAGAGGGATCTAGACCAGCTGGAAAATGGACTGAAAATAGTGGATGGAATTTAATTCAGACAAGTCTGAGGTGTTCAATTTTAGAAGGACAAACCAAGAAAAGATGTACACAGTGATACACCACTCCCTGAAAGGGGTGTCACAGGTGGATTGGGTTGTAAAAAGAGCTTTTGGCATATTGGCCTTCCTAAATCAAAGTATTGGCTACAGGATGTGGTAAAGTTGTATAAGACATTGGATAGGCCAAACTTGTGTGTGCATTTATGGTCACAACTATAGGAAAGATATCAATAAGATAGAAAGAGTGTACAGGAGATTTACTAGGATGTTGCCTGGACTTCAGGAATTGAATTTCAGGGAGAGGTAAAGCAGATTAGGACTTTATTCCCTGGAGTGTAGAAGAATGAGGGGAGATTTAATAGTGGTTTTAAAAATAATGAGGGGGATAGTGTTATGACCCCAGAGGACCCCAAAACCCAGCAGCAATAGATATTTACCAAGACAAATGGTTACTGAAACAAAAGCTGCTTTGAATTATCTTTAAACATGAAAACAGAATCACACTTTCACTTATCACTATTGACTTAACTAACCTAACTTAACCCTCTTCTAATTCTCAGCACACGTGTATGTAGTGTGTGTATGTGTAAGTTCAGAAAAGTTCTTTGTTTCACAGTCCAATCTCACTTCTCATTCCCTCAAGTTCACTGGTTGTAGGCAATTCTTATACTGTGCACAAAATTTAACATTTATAAAGTTCATCAGGCTTTGGTGCTTGAAAGGTAAATAGTTACCACTCAGGAAGGTTCTTGTTGGTTTTCAAAGAGAGATTTGTTCCTGGACACCCATAACTGATTCCTTTTTAATCGGCCACTTCAGTGTCTTGCTGATTAAACTTGCCCCCTCAGGGTTCTCCAGATGATAACCTCTTGCTTTCAGGTCATTACAGAGTGCCTTTTTGTGTCTCTTATTTCAAGTGAAACATTAGACAGCCAGTCCTCTCCTCTTGCATGAACCACAAGGGCTTTGACCAGGCCACAACCTGCCTTTCAAAATGGGGTTTTCCACAATCTTGCCAGCTTGTCCTGTTCCAGTCCCACTGTGTGTGTGTGTGTGTGTGTGTGTGTGTGTGTGTGTGTGTGTGTGTGTGTGTGTGTGTGTGTGTGTGTGTGTGTGTGTGTGTGTGTGTGTGTGTGTGTGTGTGTGTGTGTCTCTCTCCCTCTCTCGCTCTCTCTCTCTCTCTCTGAGAAAACCTGTTGGACTCTTTCTGCTTGCAAAACCACATGACCCTCATAGAATAGCAAGTTTCACTGCAGACAGTCTGCGGCTCCGACAAGTTCTTTTGCCTTTTTGTAAACAACAATCCATTAATGAAGTCTCTTGAGCACTCTCCAAAGCTTTTGAAAAGGCTCTGCGGCTGGCATGTCTAGCATTAGCGGAGCTCTATTATTGAAGTGGTGAACGCGGGTTCAGTTTTAACATTTAAGAAGAATTTGGGCAGGTTCATGGGGAGCACTGGAGGTGAATCCATGGATACTCGTGACTCTGAGGAAACTCTCTGAGACATCACACTGCTACTACCATCAGGAAAGAGGAAGAGGACAAACATCCAGCGGAACAGAAACAGTTTAGAACATAGAAGACTACATCACAGTACAGGCCCTTTAGCCCTCGATATTGTGCCGACCCATGTCTTCCTACCAAAAAAACTAAACCCTCCCTACCCCATAACCCTCTTTTATTTCCATCCATGTGTCTAAGAGTCTCTTAAATGTTCCTAATGTTTCAGCCTTCACCACCATCTGTGGCATCCAGGCCCCCACAACTCTGTTTTTATTTAAAAAAACTACTTACCCCTGACGTCTCCGCTGAATTTCCCTCCCTTCTGGTGTTTGCTATTCCTGCCCTGAGACAAGGCTGTCCTACAGATTATGCCTCTCATAATCTTGTAGACCTTTATTAAGTCTTCTCTCATCCTTCTCTGCTCCAAAGGGAGAAGTCCCAGCTCTGCTAACCTTGCCTCACAAGACTTATTTTCCAATCCAGACAACATCCTGGTAAATCTCCTCTGCAGCCTCTCCATAGTTTCCACATCCTTCCTGTAATGAGATGACTAGAATTGAACACAATACTCTAAGTGTGGTCTCACCAAAGATTTGTAGAGTTGCAACATGGCCTCTTGACTGATTCTTGAACTCAGTCCTCCCAGTCATGAAGCCCAACATCACATCGACCCTTTTAACTATCCTATCATTCATCTTTATGTTTGTTATATAAAGTGCACGGTTTGACTTGCTGACTTTAGCAAACAAAATTGCTGATAGCTGAAAAGCAGAAAAGAGCACGAAAGGTCGATGCCCTTCCATTGTCTGGTGGGACACAGAAAACTCAATAGCGCCATTCCCTACGGTATTATTTAAAGATTTTAATCTTTTCACCATTTCCAGAGTTCTGGAAGCGAAGGCAGACATGTGAATCTTCAGGTTAGTGAAAGCCATGACTTAATAGGGTGCCCTGCCAATGCAAGTTGTTTATTGCATCTCTGGACTGAGTTAAGTGTGTAAATCTGCATCCTTTGAACTTCCATGCTGTTCGAGCAGTTGAAACTCCATTTATGTTCTGTACCCTTGCTGGTTAATACTGACTTCATCAAATGATTGAGAGCACGTGGATGGCATTTTCAAAATATCAGTGCAAATTTTGAGCAGAGGATTAAAAAGGCTTCATTGTTTCTCAGATTAGTGAAGAACATTGTGAGCTGCCCTCTGGATAATCTCTTGCCAATTATAAAGAGCAAGTAGTTTTGGTTATCATACGCACACCAATCTTCTGGGTGCATTACTTTCATTAGTCCTTTATCAAAAGTGATCCACCTTTGTACCTGTACAAATAGATCCTCTTGCAAGTGTGCCTTTAAATCTCTTGTCAATGAATCCTTCATTCTGGTTTGAATTCATCCCATTAGTTTGCTGACCGAATGCTGGACCACAACGGTTGGGAATGGTCATTTGGAGCTGTCTCTGATTTAAAGAATGTTCTTTTATCATTCCATGTGTTTCAAGCATTTATGCCAATTTTCTGTCAGCCTAACTAAAAAACTCTCCAAATTCCATGACTTTTTCCACAAAAATCCAGTTCCAGTTTAGTGCTTACATGCTTACATCCAAGCTTGATGCATTCAAGCTTGTCCTGGGTTCCCTTGGAGGGGATATGTACAGGAAAGATGTGCTTTTCCTGCAGGGATGGAGAGTGAGCCACGTCCAAATTCTATTGAAGACCACTGTGAAATGAGATAAAAATATAAAATCACGGGAATACTCGGTAAGTCAGGCAGCATCTGTGGAGAGGGAAACAGAATTAGCATTTCATCTTGATCAGAATTGGGAAAAGCTCGAAGTTCAGATTTATTATCAGAGGACATACATGACATCGCATATAAAACCTGAGATTCTTTTTCCTGCTGGTGAGGCAGAATTACCACTTATTAGGAGTGCAAAAAAATACACAACTACACATATAAACAAATAAAGAAATGTAAACAAACTGCAATATAGAAATGAAAAAAAAATCAATAAAGTGGAAAAGTACGAGTCTTTAAATGAGACCCTGATTGAGTTTGTTGTTGTGGAGGGGTGGCAGCAGTTCCTAAACCTGGTGGTGTGAGTCTTGTGGCACCGATATCTCTTCTGATGACAGCAACAAGAACAGTATGTGTGCTGGGTGGTGTGGATCCTTGATGAATGCTGCTGTTCTTTGACTGTAGCGTTTCCTGTAGATGTTCTCGAATGGTGGGGAGTATTTTGCCTTTGATGTCCTGGGCTGCGTCCACTGCATTTGGAGGGATTTCCACTCGGGTATTGGTGTCCCCAAATCAGACCAGGATGCAGCTGAAAAATAATTAGAAAGCAGGTGTGTTTTAAGTTGCAGACATGCGGTAGGGTGTGGAGAACCAAGGGGATGTCTCTAATAAGTTAGTGTCAAAACCTAAATCATATAAATTGTATTGACTGAGGGTGGTAAAGACTTCATAAGTGCAGTTGATATATCCCCCCCTCCATGTTAGTGCATTCAAGAAGGCTTGCTGGCAGCTATATTTGTGAGGTGTCTGAGGAGATTCGATATGTTGCCAAAGACTCTCTTCATTCTGCTATCACTGGGGACAAAGGTACTGGAGCCTGAAGAAGAACACTCAGCAGCACAAGGACAACTTCTTCCCTCCGCCATCAGATTCCTGAATGATCAATGAACCAAATGCACTGGGTACTTTGGCTTTTTGTGCATTAGTTTTATTTATTTTTATAAGGTGGTTTCTATGAATGTTTGCACTGTGTGATGCTGCCGCAGAACAACAAATTTAGTCTTGCTTGTGACCATAAATTCTGATTATGGTCATTGGGGCTCCATGGTTATGATATGACCAGACAGAAGTTTAGTGCTGTTCTCTAGATTCACGTTAAAAAGCCAAAGAGCCATACTTGAGTACTGGATTTGAATTTCAAAGCTCAGACAGCTGAAGCACTTGTGGTCTAAAT
Source organism: Narcine bancroftii (assembly GCF_036971445.1). NCBI lineage: Eukaryota > Metazoa > Chordata > Chondrichthyes > Torpediniformes > Narcinidae > Narcine > Narcine bancroftii. The sequence continues at coordinate 5,968,374 of NC_091480.1, forward strand.
GGAGTGTCCTGCAAAGTGGTCACCCACTGCCATTGGTTCCTGGAATGTAGATAAGACCAAGCAAATCTGGGTCTTGATGATTCACCTCAAACTCTGACTGTACTTTCCCAACCCAGGATCAAACCAACTGAAAGCTCGGGAAAAGTTATCTAGTTATTGTTTCAAACCAAGTCCAAATCCTGGAATTTCCTCCACAGCATTGGTCTGGGTACCTTCACCAGAAGGACAGTTCAAGGAGGTAACTTATCTCCACCTTCTCAAAGGTAATTAGAGAAGGTTAATAAATATCATGCTTGCAGCACTGCCCATATCCACTGAGGACACTTCCATCTTGTCAGGAAGCAACTTTCTTCCAACTTGGTTAGTAAACTGCCTGCTTCGTACCCAGTTTCCCCGCTTTTCATTGTCAGTAATTTCCATTAATATCTCAGGTTTTTAACCTGACATGTCCCCGCTTACTTCTCAGCCCAGACTTCATCAATAAAACCCATTCCTTTCTTTTAGGTGATGGGAATGGACCATGGAAATTATGGACCACATTTTGTGTAGAAATTTGTACTGCAGTAAAAATAAGGGAGTGCGTACAGAACAAAAGGAGACATGTTGAGAGTTCTGCTTTCTGTACCATATACACATGCATGAAAGGGAAGGGTGGTGATTATGTAGTATGTGATGCCTGTAGCACCCATTCTGGGGCAGAGCACTGGATGGTTCTGTAACAGGATGGTTCTGTATTGCTGCCTTACTCATAGTTGTGCTTGATCATGTCACAGCGGATCCTACTTCATGAACGTGTCACGAAATTGGTTGTTTTGCAGCAACAAAACTGTAAATATTGGGATAAAATTACATTTAAAATAAATGAGTGCAAAAATAAGAGAAGGTGAGGTTGTCTCTGTGGTTCATTGCCCATTCAGAAATCTGATGGCAGAGGGGAAGAAGTTATTTTTATACCATTGGGTTCATCTGCAGGCTCCTGTACCTCCTTCCTGATGGCAGTTGTGAGAAGAGGGCCTGGCTGGGTGGTGAGGATCTTTAAAGGTAAGATTCAGCCTCTTGTAGATGTCCTTAATGGAGTGAAGACTAATGCCATGATGGCGCTGACTGAGTTTACAACTCTTTGTAGTCTTTTCCTGGCACCTCCTTTCTCTTATTTTAAATGTAATTGTATCCCAATCTCTTCAAACCCTTCACGAAGTACAAAACACCAATAGTGGTACAAAGTACTGGCGAACCTTCTATGCGATTGTATCAACATGGAGGCCCCAAGATTGATTCTCTTCTGACATGAATGATTCTGCAGCCCATCCCTGTTGTTGTGCTGGAGAGGGTACAGAGAAGATTGACAGGGTGTGGCCAGGTCTCTGGGATGTTGACACCCAGGGACTTGAAGTCTTAACCTTTTCTACTGCTGATTTCCTGCTCCTGAAGTCCACACTCAGCTCCCTGGTTTTGCTAACATTGAGTGTAAGGTGGTTACACTCTGGCTCCACTCAACCAGTTGATCTATCTCCTTCCTGTACGCTTCTTTATCGCTTGCTGTGCTTTTGCTAGCATGAAATATGATATTCCGGTCACCTCTGGGATGTTCTTCCTCATTCTGCCTTCTGCTTTCACTTGCATCTGCCATCCTTGGACTCGCTGGTTAAGCAGTGCCTCGGTTTTTAAAATGCTCACTTTTTCCAAAGTTAGGTATGGCTTCATTCTCTCCCTCGTCTCTGCAACCTCCTCCTCAACAACTATCTCTGCACTCCATGCATACTAGAATTTAATTGCGCGCAATTGATGGCTGTGCTTTCAGCTGCCAAGGCCCTGAGCTCCACAATTCTATTCCATAACTCCATTGCCTCTTCCTCCATTGGTCAGTGTACCTTTTAGCAAGGTTTTAAATTTAAAATAGAGGTACAGCTCGGTAACGGTCCCTTCAGGCCCACAAGGCCATCCCGCCCAATTACACACACCACCAATTAATCTACTAACCCTGTAAGTCTTTGGAATGTGGAAGGAGCCTGGAGAACCCAGAGGAAACCCACGTAGTCATGGGGAGAAACTCCGCAGGAGTTTTGAACCTGGGTTGCTGGCAGTAATGTGATCACCGCTATGCTAACTGTTCCCCCTCCCACACCAGGATGCGTTATGGTGACCCGTATTTCGGTAAGTATTAGACTTTTTCCACAAGAACCTTGGAATGTGGTTTTTTTTTTTTTGTTGCTCCATTCAGGAACATAAGAAATAAGAGCAGGAGTGATAGGGCTCATCACTACCAACCTTCCTTGTTCCTCATATCCATTAATTCCCTTACTATGTAAAAATCTATCCAGGCTTGTCTTAAATGTATTTACTGAGGTTTCTCTGCTTCAATGGCAGAGAATTCCATAGATTCACCACCCTGCATTGAAATGGTTGTTGACCTCAGACTGAGTATGATTTGGATTCAGGGTTGTTTAGGTCAATTGAGAGAGGCAAGATACCTTGTTGATCCTGTTTCCAAGTCTCAGAAATTCAACAGCACACCTTTCATCAGTTTTGTCAGTTGACCTGTCACTGAAACTGGGGTTTTTTTGTGCCCTTGTTTACGGACACATTCAAGTCCTTACATTGAAATTCAACTTCCACCAGGGAACAGATGATATGACAGAATTCTGAGATTTGGCAAGGAGCCCCAGTAGATGAAAAGGAGCTTTGTGTCAGTACAACATGATCTTGTTGCCCTGAATCGAGAGGTTCTGTGTGCCTGTTCACAGTGTTCTGGGATCCACAGTTGTATTGTGCCAGGATATGGGTCTCAAAGCAAGTGCCCAGATCAAGGTTACTGCCCCTCCCCCTTTACTGACTTTGGCCTATTTACATTTTGTCAAAACACTTTTTTGAGAGCTCGTTTCTCCGCTTCAATTATTATGATGATTTAATAGCTATGGTTTAGATTGCCTGCAGTATGAGGCCAATAGTGGTTTGTTTACATCGGAGACCCATGGAGGCCCAGCCATGAAGGTTGCAGGCTCTGGGGAAGTCCTGGATCGGCGCAACACCCAGAAGTGCAAGAATCCACCACCCGCCGCCAGATGAAACATGGGAGAGGACCTTGCAAGATAGGAAATCACAGCAATGGAGCAGCAAGGGCACTGGCAGGCAAAGGAGACCTGCTTCAGGAAACCAAGTGTTGGGCCCAGAATTATGAGGAAGGCTCCCAAAGAACCTTGGGTGCTGATGGCTTCTCAAACGTATCAGGGGTTTGGAACCAGGGGCTGAGGAAAGTGACTTGGATGCCTCGAACTCGAGGTCATGACTGGAACGGGCAGGAGGCTATGCTGCTACGAAGATGAAGGGGAAACGGGTGGTGGTGGGAACCCATGGGTATTCAAAGTCACTGAAGGGGCTCTTTTAACTTCTCTTTCTTGTTGTGATAGTGACGCTGCACTCGTAGCATCTCGGTGTGTGGGTGTGCAGATCCCGTTATGTGTATTGGGCAATAAACTTGTCATGAATCTTGATCCTAGTACTGATGAATGAAGTGAGACATACCATGTCTCTCTCACTTTACCCTTCACTGATGGCACCTACAGCAGAACATGATTTCCCCATCCCAAGCTTGCCTCTCTTAACATCAAGAAACTGCCGAGTAACTGAATTATTGGTTCATTAGTTGTCAAGTCATTGACTTGAAATGTAAACTCTCCTTTTTTTAAATCTCCTCATTTGCATGCTGAAGTATTCATAATTGGATTTTTTTAAATTTCAGATTTCTAGCATCAACAACACTCTGCTTTCAAATGCCACATATAAATTTGGATTTGGAGTTTTCTAGTAAAATTCCAGAGGAACTTAGATGGCTTTTTCTGTGTTTAATAACAATGACTCCTTCAGCTGAACTTGGCTGTGGTTTCCTCCAGTCTCTGGAACTAACCTTTGATCTTGGATAGAGGGGCTTTGTCTAGATGCATGCTCTGGCCTACACTTCCTCTGTGTGTGGGTGCATAGTTAACAGGATCAAGCCGATACAACACTGAACAAGAACAAAAACATGCATTTATTCTACAAAGCAAAAAAGTCAGATACTAGAAATTTAAAATAAAAGTAGAAAAATGTGGGAAGTGCTCAGGATGTTAGGCAGCATCTGGAGCAAAGTAGCTTGAGTTAAGTTTCAAGTTATTGACTGTTTGATTACTGGGAAATATTTCAATATTGAGCAAGGGCAGTGAAATCTCATCAGCTCCTGAAAGAAAAGAGCTATTTGTAATTTTTCCTTTACCTATAAACTAAGTTCCCCTGAATTTGCCGCACTCTTCACTGTGGAGCAGTGCCAAACCTGCTGCTAAGGCAGCACTGCTGTGGTTTGGCCAACTGAACTCTATCTTGTAGAGTTTGAACAGCAACTCTCTGACACCCCTTTATACCTCCCACTGGACCACATTCTTACCATAGAACATCAAGCCCTACTGTCTCTCAGAGAGTTACTGACTTAATTTCCTCTGGAGATCTTCAACCTACAGATGGTCTCCAAACTCCTTGTTTCACTTTTACCTGATCTATCATTAACTCTACCCTTGATGGAGGTCTTGTGAGTAGGCAGGTTGCCCCCTTGAGCCTGTTCTAAATTTTAAAAAAATTAATTTAAAATTATTTTATTTAAACTTATACAACATGGTCACAGGCCCTTTTGGCCCGTGAGTCTGAGCTGCCCAATTAACCTACAGCCCCAGGTATGTTCTGAGTGATGGGAGGAAACTGGAGTCCCTGGGAAAACCCACGCAGACACGGGAAGAACGTACAAAAACTTTACAACGTGGGGTTCAAACCCTGATCCCGTTCGCTGGCACTGTAAGAGCGTGCACTAACTGCTATGCCAACCATGCCGCCATCTACACTAATCGTGCTGCCCTATTCTTCCAATCATTCAGTCTTTGCTGATACAATCTGTCCCAATGGCACTTTCCTTCACCCCTTTTCCCTATTAACCTTAATTTCCCCCCCCCCCCACCACTAAGAGTTCAAATATGTTAACTTCCATCTTGAATGACTCTGATCCCCAACTTCCTTGGATATAGAATTCCAAATATTCATGACCGTGTAAGAAATTTCACCTAATCGCCATCTAAAATTGGTGACCCCTATTTTGAAGCAATCCATCTTGCCTGCATGAGAGAAGCATCCATTTTGCATCCACTTGGTCCAGTCATCCAAGACATTAATACAGAAACATAGAACACGGTAGCGCAGAAACAGGCAGTTCGGCCATTGCATTTGGTGCTGAACTATTATTATTATGATAGATTATAACTAGTTGCACACACAACACTGTGTGTCACATCACTGATGACTGATGGCCGTGCTGCACATGACCCCTTTCTCCCAATTCCACTTTCTGTTGGTCAGCCACTTCTGTCCAACCCAGTGTATTACACTCCAACTCTGTTTTAGCAGTAATCATTTTAGAGACAGCTATTCACTACCTTCTGAAAATGCCAAATCACAACATCTTCTGCTTTCCCTCAATGTACTGGTCTATTATTTAACAAATTTGTCAAACATAATTTGTCTTTGTGGATTATTGAATTGTTTTGTGATTCTCTATGTCCTGCCAGTACCTCGCTAATGAATTCCAGTGCGTTTTCAGGGACGGATCCTGAGCCCTTCAAGGTCTCCCACCTTGAAGTTGTTTAATTAGTGGTCTGATTCACTGGGACCGCGCAGGAACCCAGAATAAATTACAACCAACGTATCCACCAACTCTGCAGACATTTCCTTTAATGGGTGAATACTAAATTATTAGAATTTTTGCCATTGATCTTTACATTTCATTTGCTGATTCATTTTTTTTAAAGTTATCCTTACCTGGTTTCTGAAAAAAGTTCTTCTCTACCATTAATCTTTGCAACCTGACTGAGGCCCTTGTGGACTTTATTAAACATATTCAGGACACAAATAGATGTTTGAATTGAAGGAGAATAAAAGTTATGGAGAGTGGGTGCATAGGTGGAGTTGAGTCCAGCCACGATCTTGTTGAATAGCAGAACAGGCTTTTGATGTTCCTGGTGTTTGGGAGGGTGGGTGGAGTCAAGAACAGGGGATTCAATCTTAGGGTAATGGGAAAGCCATTTAATGCTCAAATGAGTAGAAACTTGTGTTACTCCCTACCACAGAAACATTTTCAGCCAGTTAGTTATATTTTTAAGGGAGTTGGATGTGGCACTATTGGCTAAGGAGATCAAGGCACTTGGAGAGAAATCAAATCTGTACTCTCTCTCATCAGCTACTGGATTAGATTCCTTTTGTAGTTTTGTGCCTTCATTGTATCTATCATTTGTTGCCTGTTCACCATCAAACTTTTCTTTTTTTTTTCTCGAAATTTATTTATAGTATCTCCATACATTCATTTCAAGTTGACTTAGTATAATATTACATAATAGATACTAAATAATTTTCAAATTTTCACCCCCCCCCACCCCCCACCCCCCACCTCCCCTAACCCCTTAGGAAACCACCTTGTGGTGGTTAATTCCCAAAAACCCAAATGGGTGTGGTATAAACCACAAGTGGCCTATGACTTTCGGGAGCAGAAGTACCACCACCCCCCCCCCCCCCCCCCCAGGCAGACAAAATACACGTATAAACCGAAAAATCATCATTTCTTATATCCATAAAACCCCGGTCCATCAATTTAACCAATCTTATTCATAAACTCTTTTTTTTTTAAATCCAAACTTGATATTAAATTTTCACCCTTTCCACCCTCCCAACACTGAGTTAAACATTGTTTACAATCAATAAAAGCTTTTTTTTAAATTTTTTTTTCAAGTCTTCCTGAATTTCATCCACTGAATTAAAACACCTCTGAACATCCCAGTTCAACACCGAATCTTCCATTCTTCTCAGTCTCAAGTTGAATTTGTAGCTTACTTTCAAAAAAAGTTTTTTCAAATCTTTTAAAATTTTCTTGAACATAATTCCTTCGGTCTTGATCTTCTAAAGCATCAATGTTATTCATAAGTTCTTTCTTCTATATTTCCCAATTTAATATCAAATTTTCCACTTTGTCAATCTTCTCAATGTTAAGTTGAAATTATTGTTTATTTTCAAGAAAAACTTATTCAAAATTTTTAACTCTTCTTGGACATTGCTCCTTCAACTTTAATTTTATAAATCATCAATCTTGTTCATAGTTTCTTTCTACTGAGTTTCCAAATTTAATAAAGTTTCAGTTTTTTCCAATTTTCTCAATATTAAACTGATCTTGTTGTTTAGTTTAAAAAAAACCTTTTCAAAACTATTAAAATCTGTTTGCAATGTATGCATACTCACAGATAATAAATTCACTCTTCCAATATTCCATCCAAAAAAAATCACTGATAAATCTTATTGCAGGTCAAGGAGTTCCATATATATGTTTATCTTCAGAAAATATTTCAAATATTTCAAATCAACATTCGTCGCCATCTTTCAAAAAGGAGTCCGAAATCAACTTTAATAAGTTCTGTTCTTGAGAAAATTCCAGCACCAACTCCGGCTCTGTCTGGGCAATTAGGTCAAATTTCTTCCAAAGTCAAAGAATGTAATTTTGTTCTGTATTTATAGATAATAAGTTCATCCTTCCGATATTCCATCCAAAAAAAATCACTAATAAACTTTAATGTTATCTGGATTTTTAAAACTCACGGGCAACCAATGCCAATTACTGCAATTTATCTTCATAAAACATTTCAAATCAATATTCATCACCATCTTTCAGAGGGGTGTCCAAGGCCAGCTTATCCGACAGTCCAATTAATGAGCTCCGTTCTTAAGAAGATTCCAGCCTTGACTCCGTGGTTCTGTCTGGGCATGTAGGCCGAGTTTCTTCCAAAGTCGGAGAGTGTAGTTTTGTTCTGTATTTGAACTCTATTTTCCTTGATCTTTGTTGCCATTTTAAACTAAAAACAATTGATAAACAAAACAAAGACTTTTAACAGAAAAGAAATATTCTTAAAACGGGTATTTATATAACTGCCTGGGGGAGACCGGGAAGGCACGTCCGCTCCCTACGCCATCTTGCCACGCCCCCCACCATCAAACTTTTCAATGTAGTACCCCAATCACTCTACAGCTTCATAACTTTATCATTTCCTTCAGGATTTAAGACCCTAGTTGTGGATTCTATTACATTGGTTTCACATTTAATGCAAAATACTCTCATAAAATTGAGGTCTTTCTTAAAAGCCCCTTTATGACAATTAACACTTTATCATTGCATTACAAATAAGGACAAAACAAGATCTAAATAAAGTTGGTGTCTCAAATGAATGGGTGTGGAAAATGCTCATATACATTCCTTGCATTTAATCCTCCATACTTTGCTACTGTTTGGCTTGTCCAATCCATTTGTCCCCATCTTTTCATCAAACCTATTACTGCCCTCAAAACACATTATTAATAATTTCAGATAATCATCCCTTCCAGAGTGCATCTAAAACAACTAATTAAATTATAAACTCGTCAAACTACAAAGTTGATTCAAATTTTCTCTCTCTCCCAATGAATATTGATGGACTTGCTTTTCTACCATTCTCACTTATTTCAAATTTCAAGCAAGTGCACTTTTAATACTTTACATGGAGAGTATTCAGGCAGGTTACATCATTGTCTGGTACGGACAAGAGAAATGATCCAGAGGGTTGTTAACTCAGCCTGCAACATCAGGAGCATCAGTCTTCATTCCGTCGAGGATATTGACGTGGGGCGGTGTCTTAAGAAACCAGCTTCTATCCTCAAGGGCCCCCACCACCCAGGCCATGCCATTTTCTAACTGCTCCCGTTGGGGGAAAAATGTACAGGAGCCTGAAGATGAGCACTCAGTGGCATAAGGAGAGTTTCTTCCCCGCTGTCATCAGATTCCTGAATGAACCACAGACACCGCCTCACTTTGACTTTTCCTTGCACTACTTTTATATTATACGGTGGTTTGTATGTGCTGCCGAAGCGAGCACTTTGTGCGGTTGGTTTCTATGAAGGTTTCAACAGTGACGCTGCTGCAGAACAACAAATTTTGTGACATGTTCATGATAATAAATTCTGATTCTCTTAATTCCAGCACTTTTTTCAACACTATTCTCATTTATTTCCTTTCAATGACAGCACCACAGACGGATTAGCTGCAGTTAACAAGCCTACACTGTACTCCCTCTGTTCGAACCACCACAATTTGTCATTCAGTCTCTTGTAGTCTCAAACATCCCCTAATCTCTCTCCACCCTTCTCCCCCCCCCCCCCACCTCCTTTATTTGCAACTTAAAATATGTTTGATTTCTAACCATCCCTAGTTTTGAAATGCTCCTCTCTTCACAGATACAGACTGACCCAAGTTTTTTCCAACTATTTCTTTTTCTGTTTTTGGATTTCTGCCGTTCAATTTCTTGTTTTTTAGATTTGCCTTTTACTCTTCGGAGGTGCTGAGATCCGACGTGCATTTTGGAATTGCCTGGTTGCTTGTTTTGTTAGTTTTCAAAGTTCCTGTCTCTGTGTGTGTCATCAGACGTGATAGCTTTGAAACTAATTGAGTTCCTGTGGCTACTGACAACGTTCCAGTCAATTCATTTTCTCCCCAAAATTGTGGAATGTTAAATTCCTTATTTGCAGGGCCAGAACTGGTGAATTCCTTTGATATCTTCACAGCAAAGCTAGCAAGTTTCCTACAAAATACTGATTGCACTCTGTAAATTGGTCAGTGGTAATGCCATTGGTGGGAAGGCAGCGGAGTTTCTGATATGGAGCTGTAAGAGAGATGGTCTTGGTTTGCCAGATCCTAGGTGCAGATACCCACTGGTGGGTTGTGAAATCTACTGAAATTTTGGTCAGTTAAACGGGAAAGTTTGCAGATGCTGTGATTGGAGTGCAATAGACAAAAATACTGGAGAGACTCAGCAGATCACGTGGCATCTACGAGTTTCTCCAGCACTTCTGTACATTGAAACTTTAGTCATTTGTCAGCGTGCAACTGTCTTGGAGGATTTGTATACCAACATTACCATTGTCAGAGAAATGCAAAAGCTGCATGTGCTGGAACCTTGTTCAAACAAAGAATTGCTGGATGAACTCCGCAGGTCATACAGCATCTTTGGGTAGAAATGATCGGTCAGTGTTTCCGCTGTGAACCCTTAATCAAGACTGATATAGAATAGGTGTAATGACATGCATAAAGGGGGAAAATAAGCTGGGGGAGGGCCCTAGGGGTGATAGGGTAAAGGACAGAAGGTGTGAGAGATGGAGGGAGAAACCATTCGGAAGGAGGTGGGAGAGAAAAGTTTGAGAGAGTAATGTAAGTGCAGGAGTAGATAAAGAAGAGATGGGAACAGGCGGGGGTGGGTGTTGCTCAATATTTATGCCATTAGATTTAAGTCTGTTCAGGAGGAATCTGATGCAAGTTTACGTTGAGCCTTGCCCCAAAAATAGATGAAGGCAAGGACAGACGTGTCATTGTAGGAATGGTTGGGGGAGTTAGAATTGTCGACTACAGAAAGCTCCAGTACAGATCTGCACGCAGTCTGTAGGGTGTTCAGCATTATCGGATTAGATGATCAGAGTGGCTGCTGCAGTGGAAGGAAAGTAGGAGTAAAAATGAAATTAAAATCAGGACGTTTAGGTCAGGCAGCAACTTTGAAGAGAAAAACAGCGTCTCTGATTCTGGTTAATGACACTTGATAGGAAGAGGGGGAGTTTTAATCTGAAGGGTGTGGGGAGGGTGGAGAAAACAGAAATGAAACCAAGGTTGTCCATTCAGTCTTGAACAGTGCTAGGTTGGGCAGTAATTCTCTTGAACTTGTTCCAAATGAATGTAATGCATCATAACATGTGCCTCCTCTTCTAGTCAACTACCACTTTCATTCATCATCCCATCTTCACCTCTGTTTTCTTTGATTTCCTGCATTGTTCTGAAAAAGTTCAAGTTTATTATCATCTGACTGTACCTATTTCAACCAGACAAACTGAATTTCTCCAAATCACAGTGCACACAATACACCACATAATAATCACAATGTACACAAATAAAATAAATATTCTGGAATAACTTGTGCAATTTCATTTTTAACAGGATATTGTTCATCAGTCTCACATCCTGCTAGGCTATTTCCCAGCCTAGCAGTCCTGATTTTGATGCTCCCGTACTTCCTTTCTGATGGTAGGGGGTAAAAGTTCCCGTGTGATAAATGGTAGAGATCCTCAATAATTCCTTGAGCCCTATTTAAGCAATACTCAAGGTGCATGTGGTCAGTAGAGGGACAGGAGGCCCCAGTGATCTTGGCCGTTTTGATGATCCTCTGTATTGACTTCCGGTCCGATGCTTTGCAGCTGCTGTCCCACACAATCATGCATCTAGACAGGACCCTCTCAACTGTGCTCCTGTAAAATGTTGCCAAGATAGCGGTCTGTAGCCTTGCCCTCCTTGCGAAGGGTAAACACTGCTGTACCTTCTTGGCAAACAAGTTCAAGAAGCTACCCTGTCTCTTGTCTGGGTGCAGATATTCTTGGCCTGCATTCGACCAAAGGCATCATTCTCTCCACAATTTAAAAGTATGCCTGTTTTCTCTGTTCCCTAGCTCAGATGGAGATTCATTCATCTGAAACATTAACTGCTTCTCCCTTTACAGCAGCTACCTGACCATATTTCTGCACGTCTTTATTCCAAATGTTTGATATCTGTATTTTTTTGTTTTTCTATTAATGTATTAATATTAGTATTAATGAATTATTTTGATTTGAATTAAAACAGCTACTGAACCACCGAGCAGGGCACACAGAAACTGTAGAGAGAAAAATCTAATTGCAGCATCTAATTTCTACCTTTCACCCAGTCGTCCACCATTTTTGTTCTTCCCCATTTCTACCCCCTGCCTTACTGCTATAAACCTGTTAATGGTTCTGCTGATGTAAAAAAACTTGTTCCCTTTTGGTGCCACTGTTGCTGCCCAAGCAGGTGGGTATGTTCATCCCTATGTGTTCTTGTTCAGAGTTCCAACATTTGCTGTATTTTCTTTCTGTACCAGATTAGATGCATCTTGGCACAATGGGCTTATACAAATCCAGTAACATCTGTGGCCCATGTGTGTTTCCTTAAAACACAAACAGAACTGGCTTCAAATGCACTGTGCATCACTTCAAATGGTGCTGAACAAAATCTGCTGCGTAGATTTTTTTTAAAAATCTGCACTCTCTATCATAGTGAGTTCGACAACCGGTTCGTCTGCACAGATAGCTGGTAAGAGTCACCTTGGCAGCACAATGGTACTGGTTCAATTTTCCTTGTTGACTTGCCTAAATAAAATGCCATGCCTGTGCATCTCTCCTGAATGAATCAAACTTAATTATGTGGGAGATGAAGTATTTTCCATTCAAATCTTGTTGGCTGAATTCCTAACCACAATGTGCTGAGAAACCTTTGGGCACTTTTGCAAACATCACAAAGTTAACTTGTGGTGTGCTTTCATAGACCCGGTTCAGATTTATTGTCAGAGTACAACATGACATCACATACAGCCCTGAGATTCTTTTTCCTGCGGGTGCGGCAGAATTGCCACTTATTGGCAGTGCAAAAAAAAAAGGACACAATATACACATGTCAACAAAAAATGTAAACAAACTGTAATACAGAGAGTGAAAAATAAATCAATAAAGTGCAAAAGTAGAGTCTTTTAACTGAGTCTCTGATTGAGTTTGTTGTTGAGGAGTCTGATGGCGGAGGGGGAGCAGCTGTTCCTGAACCTGGTGGTGCGAGTCTTGAGGCATCTAGACCTCTTTCCTGATGGCAGCAGCAAGAACAGAGCATGTGCTGGGTGGGGTGGATCCTTGATTGCTGCCACTCTCTGATGGCAGCATTCACTTGCTGGTGGGGAGGGTTTTACCTGTGATTAACTTGCTTGGGAAAATGTTAGAAGCACTCAGCAGGTCAGGGAGCATCCATGTGGACAGAGGAACAGTTGGCATTTCAGGTTGAAGTCCCTTTGTTGGAACTGTCTATCTAAACAGAGTTGTGCCAGCCATGGTGGAGAAGGAGGAAAGATCGGGAGATAGACAGAAAGTAGAGCAGAAGATAAAGGACAGGATAGGCAGAAAATAAAGAAAGACTTGCTTTATTCCAACTTGAATTGTGTTGTAAAACACGAGAGTCTGAAGACACTGGTTGAAGTAAAAGTGCAATGATGGAGAAACTCAGCAGGTCAATCAGTGTCTTTCATATAGCAAAGGTAACCAGTCTTGAGCCCCTCATCAAAGTAATTCTGTTTCTCTCACCACAGATGCTGCTAGACCTCAGTGTTTCCAGCATTTACTATTTCTATTTCAGATCGCTAATATCTGAAGTTATTTTCAATTTCCACTTATGAAAAGCTAAGTTAAGTTGTGATAAGTAAACCTAGTTTCTTTTAAAATCTTTAATTTTCACACTATTAAATAGTACCTGGTTAAATGTGACTTGTAACAGTATTTTGGGGAATAAGGTGTGACTTCTTACAAACCAGGCCTATTCTTGTCTCGTGCACAAGTCTTCAGGCACACTTGTGCTGCATGACAGTTTTTTGTTGAGACATACTCTGCAGTTATACCAAATCACCGATGCATAGGTGATTATGGAGCAAGTGCTGGTAAACAGGATTAGCATTGATGGACAGGATGAGCCAAAGGGCATATTTCTCTGCGATATAATCTTGACTACTAGTTACAAACAAGAATTGAAGCATTCAAATGGAATGTCACTGAGAACCTCGTCTCATAACCCTAACGACCTGTTCTCTCTTCTCGCCCTCTGACAGTGATCCTGTTTTGCATGGCAGCCCTCATCTTTCCCATTGGATTTTACATCAATGAAGTTGGAGGCCAGCCATACAAGTTGCCCAACAACACCCAGGTGGGATCATCGTACGTGCTGTTTGTCCTGTCCATCTTCTTCACAATTGTGGGACTCCTATTCGCAGGGAAGGTCTGTCTCCCCGGGTGAGGACTCGGAAATACCTGCCTGGTTTTTCATCATTTGAGAAGACCTGGTTATCGTACCCGAGTTGCATTCTACAGCCTGGGATTGTTAGAGCAACTTCCACCATCCAGGATGGTCACTATGCACTTTGGAGACAAAGAAGAATGTCTCCTCTACCCCGTGAGACTCGGAAACTAGCGAGCAAACTGCTGCTTTGTGGATAAGGATGGAGCTTCTCCAAGAAAAGGTAACCTAGGAACACTGCTTCACTGAAGAGTCATCGAGACCCAGCCTCTGCTCCCACTGTTACAGTTACACCGATAATTTTGGCTACTGATGTTGAAACTCACATTTTTCTCTCTCTCTCTCTCCCCATTTTCACTTCTTGGAATGAGGCTTGGTTTGCGCTGGTGGTAAGAAAACGGATCCAGTGGGGCAGGCCTTACTGGACAGATGTAGCTTGCTGCAACATCTCAAAAACTATTCAAACATTTGGGATGGGGGAGGGGGTCGGAGCTCTGAACTCCATACACTCTACACTAGTTAAACTAAAGTGATACCAAAATGGTTTATAGCCAGGGTTCAGAGCCCCTGGAGTGCCGGTCTGACCAGGGCTACATGTTATGAAGCCTCGAGATCAACGGTTGCATTGTAGTCTGTATAAAGCAAGTATGGAAAAATATTCCTGCTAGATATTAAAGCCAAATATATTTTTTTTAATAATACTGAGAAGAAACTCCTTTTCCTATTTCTGTTGGGTGATGCAGTACAATATGGATGCAACTGTGGGAAATTGGTTGCTCTACTGTAAGACAGTTCTGTGAAAGTAGAAATGATTAGAGTCGCTCTTACTTTGAGGTTGAAAGACCTCAGTTACCTCATTCTTTGTGCTTTGTCTTTTTTTGTAGCATCTGACCCTGACTTCTTGCTTTCACACATTACAACCACATGTCAAAACTTTGCTGGGTGCAATTGTTTTTAAAAAGTTGATTAAGCTAAACTAATAGAAAAAAAACTTATCTTTATTAAATTATTTGTATATGAGGAGAAAATAAGATTGTGACATGTCCTTTTAAACACTCCACAGCTTAAAACAATGTTCTTGTTTGCAATGCCTTCGCTTGTGTACAGTTTGACGTGAGTTGCTGTTGTACTGCTGCAGTTTGACCTGCGCGCGTGAGAGAGAGAAGACCCATTCTGCAGCTTTCCTAGGCTGCCACTCTGAAGGGATGGGCCACTCTGAAGGGATGGCCAGGTTAAGACAGAGCCAACAAGCTGAACTTTGCTCTGATTGACTTACCTGGCAGAGGAATGTACACCATCAGCTTCGAAGTCATTCTGCAGTTTACCTTGGTAACCACAAAGTATCTCAACATGCCCCAGTATTAAACAGAGCTTCATCATGTGTACCATGAGTATGAAGCTTGCCCTGCACTTGGACATAATGGTCACAGGCCTGGGGCTGGTGTCTTGGGTATTTCTTTTTCCTCGCTTAATATCATGGTTGGAGATGTGCTAGGTGTATTTCCTCTAAACATGAGAGTTGGTCCAGGCTGGTCTGACCCTGGGAAACTCTCTTGAATTGTCCATCTCTTCCTCCCAGAAAGTCAAGCGACAGAAGGAAGGAGCTGGGTAGAGAACAAGTTGGGTGGGTGAGGGGAAAGGTGGCTGCAGGCAGTTAAATTGTCATCAGTTTCCAGAGATCTATGTGTGCTGCCGTTTGAGGAACAAGATGTAGGGAAAAACTCGTGCATTAAAGCTTAAAAGACATCTTGTACCTCAGCATTTTCCTTAAAAGGTCATGGGCAGCACACAGGCTGAGTTCTGGGGAAGTTCAAGCAGCAGGAAGCAAAGGGCAGACCTGTAGGAAACGACAATTGAGAGAACAATTAAAATTGCAACTGGATTATAAATTGCCTAAATTTGCAGTTCTGCACCCTTAATTCTAAATCAAATGCTAGAGATTTCTACTAAAGTCAGAGATGAAGTTTATTAAACTGTAACAAGAGTTTTCTCCATTGAATTTGTAATCTGATCTACATGATGTAACACTTCAATTTTTCATGAACAAGGCGAGTTTATTTGGTGTGCATGGTTCCAATTAACACAGGCGCTGAGCCCATTGGAGGCTGCATTCTCCCAGTGGTCAAAATGTTTTCAATATCCATGCTCCTCCTCCTTTCTAGTTCCCATCCTCCCTCTCTGTTTCTGTGGTCTGCCTATTTCTCTCGGCTTCACATTTGCTCTCATCCCCATCTTCTCTCCCTGCTTGTGTTCACTGTGCGCCATCACCTGAACAAAGTTGCAGACCTCCCAGTGAACATTTTGAGCTCGGCCAGGTGTAGCGTGGTGTACTTCCTTCTTGCATCTTCTCTTTCCCCAGTTCACATTGAACACTAGTAACAGTGACACATACAGTAACATCCCAAGGGAAGTCTCAGGATAAAACCTGAGGATTTGGGGCCATGTCTGATTGACGGTTCCAACAATTGGGTTTTCAAGTAGAAAACTTGTACAAAGTTGTATCTTGGTGATGCAAACAATCCTTGGGATAAACGATAATACAGGGCTCCTGGACACTTGATTCATTGAGTGAATTTTTTTTTAAAAACTAATATCTGAGCTAAACACTTAATTACAAACCTAGGGCAATATCATGGAATATTCTATTTCTGTTTTATTACATGATGTTAAATAGTATCTGATCTGATAACAGTCTTTCATCAATACAATCTTAGGAAGTCTATAAATTCTGTGACAAGCCTTTGGATTTACAGAATCACGAGTTCACTATTTTTCAGAG
Organism: Narcine bancroftii; assembly: GCF_036971445.1. NCBI lineage: Eukaryota > Metazoa > Chordata > Chondrichthyes > Torpediniformes > Narcinidae > Narcine > Narcine bancroftii. Next base: position 5,985,113 of record NC_091480.1, read on the forward strand.
ATTTCTGAAATGACTATTACTTTGTGAACCAATACACCTAAACTAAGCTAACTTTAAAAGAGATGAGAAAGAAAATTAATATTCTGGAACCAGCAAGAGCATGGTGCCACTCTAACCTTTCCTGTAGCATTATGTATCACCACCATCTCCACCAGCACAGCCTTGTCCGTGCAGTCATGTTCAGCTTCTTGCATTTCACCCTGCAAGGGCAGCGAGTAATTGATGCTTTTGTGGACGAAAGAAAGTTGTTCTTGTCATCAACATTTCATTCACTCAAAATGAAAAAAACTGAATTTTGTTTTATAAAATTCACCTCGATCGTACAGTGGGGCACTCTCGTGTTCCTTTCGTTAGGACTAATGCGGTTTTTGGGACAGCATACTAGCACAAGTGGGAAAGCCAGTTTCCCCACAACTTTATGAAGTAACTGTGACTGGAGCCAGATTCAGATTGGCCGGGAACACTGAAATTAAGGCGTTTTGTTCTCTGGTGTCTCACTTAATGGATCAAGTTGTTTTTTTTTTTTTGGTTTGTGTCTGATTGTTTACATGCGTATTTCCCCTGCTCTGGCCCACATCAGGTCCTGTCCAACGTTACAACAATGAGGATGGTGCAAAGTCCTTGGTGCTTGCAACTGGTTTGGTGGTCCGCCCAAGGTGCCCAGTAGTTTTCCTATCGTAGGGGGGGGGGGTCGCAAGGTGTCGCTGGGATTTGTGCAAAGCCTGCACGATATCCTGTTATAGCAATGTGTTTTATAATTGGTTGCGTCAGTTTTTAAATTCAACAATTGCAGAGGAAACATTGTTAATATGTCTGTACAAAGAGAACATAATTTTCCTTCACTTGTATTTTTGTTATCGAGCAAGTTTATCAAAATAAAATGATTGTCTATGAAAGGAACTGTTTGTCTTAATGCAATGTAAAAATAACAATGCAACACTGCATCATCACATACCAAATGAATAAAGTTTCAACAGTTCAAATCCTTCACATCTCCACCTCCTTTTGGAATATTATGCTTAGATCCCGTATACCTTGTAATAAGTAACTTGGTTTTAAAGAATATTAGCTGGGTTCCTGGAATTGCTCATCCCCTTTTCATATTGCAGTGGAAATGTTCACATGCTCTCACCTGCAGTTTGAGGCCTTCCCTTTAACTGCTGCAAAGAAGGAAATGTTCACACTTCAAGTCGATGACCTTTCTGCTGGCCACCTACCCTTATTGGCACATCATGGAAGCTCAACAGGGTAAGAACACAGTATGTTCTAAATGGGCTGATGTAGTTAAGTGTCTGGAGAGGGCCGATGGCAGGTCCAAGTTATGAAAATGTCTTGGATGTGGACAATGTAATCAGACGGGATGAAGGCATTGATGGCAAGTTGACTGTGGTGCGCAAGTTACTCCGAAAATACACTGATTAGCCTATCCCCAAACCAACTTTAAAAACTCTCAGTAAGCAGAGAATTGCTTGGAGGAACTCAGCAGGTCAGACAGCATCCATGAGTGTAAATGGTCAGTCAATATGGGCAGCACAGTTAGCGTAACGCTGTTACAGCGCCAGCAACCAGGACGGGGATTTGAATCCCATGCTCTCTGTAAGGAGTTTGTACATTCTCCCCATGTCTGCGAAGGTTTCCTCCCACCATTCAAATAATTTAAATCTAAACAGTTTGAGTTGGGTCCCTTTATAGAATAGGTGGTGACATAGTGGGGAAGGTGGAGAGACAGGTAGAGGGAGAGACCATGGGGAAGAAAAGAGAGAGGGAGAAAGATGCAAGTCCAGGAATAAGTTAGAGGATGGGAACAGTGGAATCAGGTGTGGGGGGAGGTACCTAAAGTTAGACGTCAATGTTCATGCTGCTAGGTTTAAGGCTGTCCAGGGGGAATATGATGTATTGTTCCTCTGGCAATTCGGTTTGCTCAAGATCCCGTCATTGGCAGGTGTTGGAATCTAGGGGTTAATTAATCATAGAATATATGCTGATATACTATTCATTTTGTATACATGAATCCAGTACTATGTAACAATTTAATATTTACCTCATGGTGAAGGGAAAGAGTAATGTAAGTAAGGGGCAGCCATAGTATGTAGCAAAGTTGGCTGATTACAGTAGGTTTGGCCACCGAGACAGAGGTGCACCAAAGAAGAGGTACAAGGACTGCCTAAAGAAATCTCTTGGTGCCTGCCACATTGACCCCCGCCAGTGGGCTGATATCACCTCAAACTGTGCATCTTGGCGCCTCACAGTTCGGCGGGCAGCAACCTCCTTTGAAGAAGACCGCAGAGCCCACCTCACTGACAAAAGGCAAAGGAGGAAAAACCCAACACCCAACCCCAACCCACCAATTTTCCCCTGCAAAGGCTGCAACCGTGTCTCCCTGTCCCGCATCGGACTTGTCAGCCACAAACGAGCCTGCAGATGACGTGGACATTTACCCCCTCCATAAATCTTCGTCCGCGAAGCCAAGCCAAAGAAAGAAGAATTGCCTGCTCCCAAAATACAAAAGAGAGAATGTGTATGAAACAATTTAGGAGGAAGGTTAAGGCAAAAGGAGGTGTTGATGAGCACAGAAGCCGATGGCCAGACAAGAACAAAGAGAATCCTGACAGAGACTGTCAGAAACAAAGAGAATGGAATAACTCAGTAAGAAGGCAGAAGGAGGTGTTGAGTAAGAAGAACATGGCCAAATGAGGACAAAGAAATAATTAGAAATATCTGGGGTATGAATCAATTCTCATTTCTGATCAAAACAACAGGATATTCTGGCCTTGAGGATTAAGATGGGAGCTCTACACCCCAGATATCTGCAGAGCAGGAAATGACTTGTGATAAATCTTATGCAAGAAATCTAGCAAAGAAAGCTAACTTTTGTTCTATATGATAAGGTTGAGCTATATAAACTGTAGAGACTGGACAGTAGAGGTCAGTCTTGGGGAATAGCTCACTGTGCAGGTGACCTATGAACTAACGACTGAACCAGAGCTCTGTTAAGCTTTATTCTTGTGCTGTGTAATAAACTGATTGTTGAACCGAATACCTTCTCCTATCACTTCATTCAACGAGCACGCTGGACTCAGACGACACATAGACTAAATTGAGGGTAGGGTAAAGCCAGAGTCCGACAGCAGCCTTTGTATTTCTCTTTCAAACCATCACACTGGCCAGAGAGCTGGGTGGGCAACCCTCAGGATGGTCCCTGAACACATCTCTTGGACGTCTTGTGAAGGGTTCTGAAAGGGGAGTGAAGTTCAAGTTGTGGCATGCCAGAGGCCCCAGGAACTACACCACAGGCATTAGTGTGCCTCGCTCTTAAGTCAAACTCTCCCGCTTTCAAACATCACCTGTCCCAGACTTCAGTGATAAAGGTGCTTTCGAAAGGCTAGTTGATTCCAGAACTAGAGGGCACGTTCAGAGTGAGAGGGGAGCGACTTTAGCAGGAGCCCTCATGCGTGTTGTGAGACCAGCCATGAAGAAGCTGTAGAAAGCAGATTCAATTATTACATGCAGAAAACATTTGGACAGATGTGTGAAGAGGGAGGGTTTGGAAGGAGTGAAATATGAAAGTCTGCAGATGCTGCGATTATAGTAAAAACACCAAAATGCCGGTGGAAGTCAGCTGGTCTCGCAGCCTCCACAGGAGGTGAAGATAGGTAACTGCTGGCCTGGGCCCTTCTTCAAGGTATAAGTAAGCAGGCAGATGCCTGAAGGGAAAAGGAAAGAAAGGGCGGGGGGAGGGGTACAGACAGACAGACAAAAGGTGTTAATTGGATAGAACTGGGGGGGGGGGGGGGTTTGCTCTGTGATTGCAGAGCTGGGGGAAAGGAGACATAGGGATAGATGGGGCTGGCAACCGGGAAGTGTTGGTTGGAAAGTGCCCAGATGGAGAATGAACTGTCGTTCCTCCAATTTGCAGGTGGTCTCAGTCTGGCAGTGCACGAGACCGTGGACAGACATGTCAGCAAGGGAATTGAAGTAGAAATGGGTGGGCACTGGGAGATCCAAGCTATTACAGAAGGGTGTGGACCAAATGTAGGCAAATGGTACTAGTCCATAATGCCACCTTGGTCAGCATGGATGAGTTGAGCTGAAGGGCCTGTTAAGTGTTGTGTCACTCTTTGACCCCAGAACAATGCAGCACGGTTAATGCAACACTAACAGCGCCAGTGGTCGAGTGTGGGATTTTAATTCCACCCTGTCTGTAAGGACATACAAACCTGTATGTTCTCCCCACGTCTGTGTGGGTTTCCTCCCACCTTTCAAAATGTATCTGGGATTGTAGGTCAATTGAGTCTTTTTCTCTCCATCGCTTCTACCTGCAAGTTTCAGTCACTCTCACAACAGTTGCATCCATATTGTGTGAAGCAGCTCTGTGTTGACAGGAGAGTGGGGATACCTGCCTGCTTTCTTCAGTTAAAAATCTTTGCTTTCATTGCAAGAGAAAGACCTGCAGAGAGACCATCTCTCCACAGTCATTGCTCATTTTGAGCTGTGAATTGGTCACATGATCAGCAACAACTTGCATTTATTTGGCACATTTAATGTGAAACATTCAAGATGCTTTCCAGGAAAGCTACTAAATAAATTAAACTTGACAGTGAGCCAAAATCTTACCTCTAAGTAGAATTACAAAAATAGATATTAAAAAAACCATGCTGTCTTCATCATTCTGGTTGAGAGGATGACTCCAAGAATTGACCAATAGCCCCTTCAGATCCTTGAATCTCCAACAGACTTGGACTAACAGAAATCGGAGGTCGATGTTAATGCCAGTTAGAGGGTGTCCAGATGGCATATGAGGTGTTGTTCCTACAATGGAGGAACTCCTCCCCCTCCAATCTTTCCCTGTCTCCTTTCCTCCAGCTCTCTCTCTCATTCCCTTTTTCCCCAGCTCTGCTTCCACAGAGCCCCAAACAACTGTTTGTTGGAACTGTTTGTGTCCCATCCATATCCAATTACACCTTTTGCCTATTTCATCTCATCTTCCCAGCCTTTAAATTCAAACGCCTGTGTGCTTTTCACTCATACATTGAAGAAGGGCTCTGGCCTGAAACGTTGATTACATACTTATTTCCTCCTATGGACGCCATGAGGCCTACTGAGTTCCTTCAGCATTTCTGAGTTTCTCATAGACCTGCCCGTCGACTTTAATTAAATAATTTTCCTTTCAAAGTCATTCTTCAGGAGACATTCTTTAATTTGTTTCTCTCCTCATAGCCACTGAGCCGCAGAAAATGTGCTCTCTGCGATGCTGTCACTGACTGGGGGCGGCAAAGGTGCAGACATCAGGATGCTCTTTATCAACTACAGTTCGCCATTTAACACCATCATCCCCTTCAACTCCCAGACCTGGGCCTCAACTCCACTGTGTAATTGGATCCTGGATTTCCTCACCTCTAGACACCAATCAGTTAACATCTCCCCATTCTCTATTAGCACTGCATTCTTAGCCCCTTGCTCTACTCGCTTTAGAGCCTTGACACCATCTGTTTGTAGGGTATGATACCAGCTACAAATTTGCTGACCATACCACAGTAGTGGGTTATATAAAAGGGGTGATGAGTCAGTATACAGGAGGGAGATTGAAAACTTGGCTGAATGATGTACTAACAACCTTGCACTCAATGACACCAAAATCAAGGAACTGATTGTTGACTTTAGGAAGGGAAAACCAGAGGTTTACAATCCAGTGATCATTGGGGGATCAGAGATGGAGAGGGTGAGCAAATTTAAGGTTTTGGGAGTTGCTATCTTGGAAGATCTTTCCTGGATCCAACACATCAGCTCCTCTACTTCCTCAGGAGTTTGTAGAGGTTTGGCATGACCCCAGAAACCCTGGCAAAATTCTACAGATGTGGTGGAAAGTACACTGGCCGACTGCATCACGGTCTGGTATGGGGACACCAATACTCCTGAATGTGGAGCCCTGCAAACAGTAGTGGACACAGCCCAGGACATCACAGGCAAAACCCTCCCCACCATCCAGAACATCTACAGGGAACGCTGCTGTCGGAGAGCAGCAGCAATCATCAAGGATCCACACCACCCAGGACATGGTCTGTTCTCTCTGCTGCCATCAGGAAAGAGGTATCGGTGCCACAAGACTCGCACCACCAGGTTCAGGACCTGCTGCTCCCCCTCCACCATCAGACTCCTCAACAACAAACTCAAGCAGGGGCCCATTTAAGAACTCTTACTTTTGCACTTTGATTTTTTTTAAATTTATATTGCAATCTGTTTGTATAGATTTCTTTATTTGCTTAAATGTGTACATTGAGTACAGTTTTCCCACTACCAATAAGTTACATTTGTAATCTGATTGCATGTACAACCCGACGAAACCGTGTTCTTGGTGCAAAAAAAGTGATAATTCTACCACACCTGCAGGAAAAAGAATGATGTTATGAATGCACTGTGACAATAAGGATGCTGCTCAAAGTTCCGATTTATTTATTTGGACAATTAAAAATGGATAAATCAAGCCCAACTCAGTCCTGTGGCTCTGGCCGCAGACCCAGTTCAGCAGCTAGCTCGCAGCTCCCTCTGCTGTTTGGTCAGAGCATTGTCACACATGCTGGCAGTGTAATTAATTTGTCACATGCACCCTCGGTTCATTATTACTCGGAATTTTCCTTGATTGGCTTTAATTAGCTTGTCCATGGGATATTTCGTAATTCCCCCAATTTTGGGAACCTCGATTAAGAAAAGATGTGCTGACGTTGGAGAGGATTCAGAGGAGGTTCACTGGGATGATTCCAGGAATTAAAGGGTGCCTGCCTTCCATGTTGAAGGGTCAAGCCCGAAACGTTGGATCTGTATATTTATCTTTGCTACATAAAGGGTACTGTTTGACCTGCCGAGTTTCTCCAGCGTTGTGTTTTTACTTTGCTCCCGACTGCCTTGCTGCCTGGATCTGGGTGACTGCATTCACGTAGCGTCCCGGATCGAGGTGCTGCCCTGCATCTCTCGTGTTATAACATCAATGTGCTTAAAAATTAGTTTCGTTGGTTTGTAAATAAAATCGTTTCAGAGAAAGAAAGGATTGCTAACGAAGAGAACATCACGTGGCTGATTGGCAAGGTCACCAGGAAATGCTCTGCAATAGGCTGGCTCCAGTTGCTATTATCCTGGCGTTGCTAAGTTACAACTTTCACAACTCACGCAACTTTTGGACTAAACCACACTATCTCACTTCAGCAAAGTGATACCATGTGCTTTTTTTTTTGCAATAACTAAAATGCACCATTTCTGTCTTCCGTCCTGTTAATGTTAAGGTCGAGGTTAAAGGGAGATTTATTCAACTTGTGGGAAAGAGAATTCTTCCATCTCCAATAGCAACCGATAAACAGCCCCGACGGAGCTGGTCGGGAGCTGCAGTCACCGTCTGAAGGCTCCATTGATGACCTTTACCCACCTGGGACCCAACTCCTGTCAATAAGCGTGCATCTGGGGTGTCCAGGACTTGTCAATCACCCGCCCGTCTGGGATCCAGCACCGGGCGATCAATTTCCGTCTGGAATCCGTACCTGTAAATCATCCGCTAGTCTGGGACTCAGCATTTGTCAATCACAGCCCATCTGGGATCTGGCACCTGTCAATCGCCCGCCTGTCTGGGTCTCGGCACCTGTCAATCAGCGCGTACCTGGGGAGTCCAGAACCTGTCAGATACCTGACTGAGGTTAAAGGTGAAGTGATGGGGTTTTGTGAGATAGAAAAATAATCTGTTAAAGTTGTACATGGTTTAATGTTATCTTTGTGGAGCGGGAATTGTTCAGTTTGCTGCAAATAATTTGTTGCTGTGGAGCAGGTGGGTCCTGGAGTCGGAAGTCCTGGAGCCAGAATGAGCCAACACCTGGGAAACATGGCTGATATCCTGGCCAACAAGCTGTTCCTTCATGGCGAAGTGTAAGTCCCACTTAATGCAGAGAGAACAGTGCATTAATGCGTTTGGGGTGCTCGTCTCAGAGGTAGGACTCGGGGTCCAATGTGGAGCCTCCAAGAACCAAAGAACATTACAGCATAGAAACAGGCCCTTCCACCCTTTGCCAAACTATTATTCTGCCTCGTCCCACTGACCTGCACCCAGTCCATAGCCCTCCATACCCCCTCCCATCCATGTACATGTCCAAATTCTTAAAAATTAAAATCGAGTCCGTATTCACGACTTCAGCTGGCAGCTCGTTCCACACTCCCACTACTCTCTGTGTGAAAAATTCCCCCCTCATGTTCCCCCTAAACGTTTCCCCTTTCACCCTTTACCCATGTCCTCTGGTTTGTATTTCACTGACCCTCAGTGGAAAAAGCCGACCTACATTTACTCTGTCTACACCCCTCAATTTTAAATACCTCTATCAAATCTCCCCTCATTCTACACTCCAGGGAATGAAGTCCTAACCTGTTTAACCTTTCCCTGTAACCCAGTTCCTGAAGTCCAGGCAACATCCGAGTAAATCTTTTCTGCACTTTTCTATCTTACGGATATCTTTCTTGCAGTTAGGTGAGGAAAACTACAAAGTACTGCAAAGTTGGCCTCACCTTGTGTACATACCACAGGTGTTTACATTCTGAAACTTCTTTGTCAACTTGAAATGCTTCGAATCTTCGGAGTTTGCAAGTGGTGTTTGGTCAGCAGGTCACGCAGCATCAACAGGTAAACAATGCTTGGAACTCCAGCTCCTTTTAAGTGAAACATTTTGCAGATGGTTTAAAAGCTGCAGTGTTTTGAAGAGTGGTGAAACATAAAATACTACCGGAATGTTTTTTGCAATAATTCAACTGCGAGTATTTATTTATCCATCCTTTATCCTTTTTACTGACTTGGCACATCGTGATAATTTATACTAGTGTCGTTGGGAGGAGACAGCAGATGGAAAAATCACACCAGCCTCTCCACCCTCTCCCCGGCCATTGTGAAAGGTTCCGGCCCGAAACATCAAAGGACACTTGGTGTCTCCAAAGGAACTCTCCTTTGCTTCTCTTTCTCTCATACTGTTCTGGGCACTGGACAGACCCATGTTGAGGGGAGCTGGTCTGTTCTCTGGCTTTCATATCATCCACACAGATCTCCCCAGGAGTGACTGGACCGGGAACCAGTATCCTCCGGAGCCACTTGTGCATAGAAATAACTGGGCACCATAAGATCTTTGAGCAGAAGTAGGCCATTCGACCCATTGAGTCTGTGCTGCCATTCCATCATGAACTGATCCATTCTCCCACTCAGTCCCACTTCTCTGTCTTCTCCCCATAACCTGATTATTCAGATACCTATCGATCTCTGCCATAAATACACCCAACAGCCTGGCCTCCACTGCTGTCCGGCAGCAAATTCCAGAGGCTCACCACTCTGGCTAAAGAAATTCCTTCACATCTGTTTTAAATGGACGCCCTTCAATCTTCACTTTGTGCTATTTTGCACTAGACTCTCCCACCATCTACTCTGTCCAGGCCTTTCAACATTCAGAATCCTTGTATGACAACCCCTCCTCATTCTTCTGAACTCCAAAGAGTCCAGTCATAGAGCCGACAAACTTTCCTCATGTGCTAATCCCTTCCCTCAGGAATCATCGTGAACCCTCTTCAACGCCAGCACAACCTTTCTTAAATAAGGAGCCCAAAACTGTACCCCGTACTCATACAGCTCCTTGGACTGGGGAGGCCATTCAGCAACCTGGACAAGCAGGAAGCATTAAGCCCTTCAGTTTTGGCCACCTAACTGCAGAAGATATTCAATAAGATAGAAGAGGGCAGAGAAGATTTACTAGGATGTTGCTGGGACTTCAGGAACTGAGTTAAAGGGAAAGGTTAAACAGGTTAAGACTTTATTCCCTGGAGTGTAGAAGGACAAGGGGAGATTTGAAATAGATTTAAAATTATGAGGGGGATGGACAGAGTAAATGCAAGCAGACTTCTGCCACTGAGCTTGGGTGAGATGAGAACTAGAGAACATGGGTTAAGGCTGAAAGGTGTAGGGGGAACATTAGGGGGAGGTTTCACGCTGAGAGTGGTGGGAGTGCAGAACAAGCTGTCAGCAGGGGTGGTGGATATGGGTTTAATTTCAACTTTTAAGGGAAGGCTGGATAGCTCCGTGGATGGGAGGAATATGGAGCGCTACAGTCCAGGTGCAGGTCGATAGGACTAGGCAGAAGGAAGAGTTTGGCATGGACTATATGGGCCATAGGGCCTGTTTGTGTGCTGTAGATTTCTACGGTTCTATGAATGGGAGGCCCTTCGGCCCTTCAAATGGGAACTGGAGGTGTCATTCAAAGATCTGGAATAGATTTTGGACAGAGGAGGGGGCTGATTTTTTTTTTAACCAGCTCTTGCTTCACTTCCAGCCCCCAGTGGCAGCAGAAGAGGAAGGTGTGGCAGAGCACAGATACATCTGGCCTGGAACCAGATGATGGATTGTTGGTGACACACATCAATCAAACGAGCAAACTGTTGGTATGTTGAGGACCTGGCAGGGTGAGGGGCATCAGAAAGTTTTGTGATGAATTTTAGGGAATGGAATCCCAGCCTGAGGGAGGTGTCTCCGTCCCCCTGCCCCATCCCAGGAGGGGGAGGGAGGGGCTTATGATTGGGGTCTGGTCAGGAGGTAAAAGCATAGAAACTGTTCATTCTTCGGACTTTTCCAGTTTTCAGATCAAGTTGTTCTGTGTCTTCAAACTTCAGCTTAACAGGATTAAATCTGCTCTGTGAAGGGTCTGGAACCCAGGGAGCGATGGACTTGGCCATACCTGGTATTCAACCCAATTTGGAGCTGTGACTCCAAGATGGAGCGGTACAGCACAGAACCATGTTCTTCAGCCCAAATCTCCATGCTGGACATGATGCCTGTGAACTATTGCACAAAATCCTTGTCCCTCCACTCCCTGCAGAGTCACAGGGCTGTCTAGAAACCTCTTAAACACCTCTATCGTGTCTGCTTCCACCACCACACCTGGTAGCCCGTTCCAGGCCACCCTCTGACCTCTCAGTTAAATATTTGCCCCATAAATCCCCCTCAAACTTTATTTTCCCCTTCCCCTGAGTATGTGTCCTCTAGTGCAGCCATTCTTGACGTCTACTGCGGGAGCCACCTCACATTTAAGTAAAAGCGTGGTGTAGTCATTTGTAGGTTCTACAAAAACAGATTTTAATTATTTAACAATTCGGTTCAAACATGAAGTTTGATAATTCAATCGTTCAATTCAAATGTCGTTATCCATGGTCGAAAACGTGAGTTGACCTGCCGACTTAAAGGAAAAGTAACCGACCAGCCTTGCGCTACCAGTTCTGCTTCCAACCCATCATGTGCCAGGCACCTGCTCCCGCGCGAGCCCGAACCTCCGAACGATGGTTCGAGAATTAAGTGGCGCAATCCGCCACACTGTTTTCACCTCACACAGTGTAAATGTCTTTCTCTTTTTTATGTAGTCGGTAGGGGAGAAGTATGGAAGAAACCAAACCTTGACCCAAGAAGGGGGCCCATGAACTTTGAGCAGAGACCTCAGGGGGATGGGGGGGGGGGCCATAGCTGAAAAAAATGTTGAGAATGGCTGGTCTAGCGTGTAACACTTTTACTCTGGGGAAATGTTCTGACGTCATCAATGCCTTTGAGAATTCTACAAATCTATCAGGTCTCCACTCGGCCTCTGATGTGCTAGAGTAAACATCTGGAAATGACATTCACAATATCCCACAAGTATGAAGAAGACCCTTCAGCCCATTGTGGCAATACTGGCTCATCGTAAGCCCTCCCATTGGTCCCACCACCACAGAACCTACCTTCTGTGTGTTGGCCAGTTGCAGCCAAGCTTCAGGATTTCTTTATTGTCATGTAATAAAAAGTGAGTCATATTACATGAAATTACCTTTTGCCTGCTGTAAGGCACAGATTCACCCTCGACAGAAATTGCCTGAGGTGCCTCTTGAGGTCAGAGAAAGAGAAGGAGTTTCCCTCCCAGACTCACCAATTCACCCCAACAGCCCCCATAACCATCAAGTCCAGTTCAAACCATCGACATCCTGAGCTCCAGATCCCAACCTTCTACATGATCAGTGGCCCAGGTGCTCTCTCACATCCCAGTTCTGATACCTGGTGCCCCTTCAGCCAGTCTCCAGCGGTCCACGGCTTGCGTAGGTTCCTCACCTCGAGTCACCAATAGCCCGCAATCTGTGTGGGTCCTGCAGCTGCAGAATCCTTCACTTGTTCGCCACCATGGTTACAGTCCCATGGATTTTTCCTCTGTTTCTCCTCAAATTGAGGGGGTGGTAAGGTATTGGGGGTCCCTGCACCAATCCTCTGCTTTCCCAGATTCTGCAACTGCCATCTTGGGCCCAGCCCTGCAGTCATGGGACTTTAAATAAAAGCACTGTTGGCTCCTTTACAGGCTGTTTAAAGCCTGTTCGGAGTTGATGGCTGTTGGACTGGGCACTTGAACCACGGAAGCACTGTGTCTCTGCTCCCTGCTCTCTGAGGGTCCGCACCAGTGGCAGTGCTGCAGAGAGCCAGCTCAGGAGCTCCCACCTCGTCCTGTGACCTCTCCAATGGGAGTTCTCTCGCCCACAGGAAACGGCAGGAACCCAGACTGCCGAGGAGTGGCTGGCCAGATACAGCCTGCAGTGTCAGAGGTTGACACTGCCCGATCTTCTTACTCAAGCCAGGATTCTAACGTAAGTCCAATTCCAACAGAGATGCCGTGTTCCCCGGGAATCTCCTCATCTGCTTTCTCTTCCTAACGCCCCGTTCCCCAGGAATCTCCTCATTCCTTTCCTTCCTAACGCCTGTCTCCCAGGAATCTCCCCGTCCCCTTCTCTTCATAACGCCCCGTTCCCCGGCAATCTCCTCATCCCCTTCTCTTCCTAATGCTCTGTTCCCCGGCAATCTCCTCATTCCCTTCCTAACTTAACTCTTCCCCCATTTCAGGAACCAGGCTGAGAGTGAGCTCAATGTTCTGCAGCTCAACCTGGACCTCGTCGAGAGTTTTGAATCCAGAGTCCGCAAGTGAGTCACTCTTCTCCCAGACCCATAACAGCACTGAGGCCATTCAGCCCATTATGTCTATGCTGGACAGAACCATCATCCCCGCCTTACATATTTCTCTATAATTCCACATCCCCCCCAGAGGCTCCCCACATCCCCCCCAGAGGCTCCCCACATCCCCCCCAGAGGCTCCCCACATCCCCCCCAGAGGTTCCCCACATCCCCCCCAGAGGCTCCCCACATCCCCCCCAGAGGCTCCCCACATCCCCCCCAGAGGCTCCCCACATCCCCCCCAGAGGCTCCCCACATCCCCCCCCAGAGGCTCCCCACATCCCCCCCCAGAGGCTCCCCACATCCCCCCCCAGAGGCTCCCCACATCCCCCCCAGAGGCTCCCCACATCCCCCCCCAGAGGCTCCCCACTTCCCCACCCCCAGATTCCCCCAAGAGATTGGGATGGATCCCAGCCCTCTGATGTTGTGAGGTAGCAGAACTACCCACAGTCCTTTGTGTGCTGTCCGAAGCTGCTGCGGGAGGAGGTGGGTGAGACTGGGGGAGGGGAATTGGACTGCTGGGTCCAGGAGAACTGGGGTAGGTGGTGAGAGGTCAGTCACAGCAGAGGAGGAAAGGTCCGAGAGTGGCGAGGAAGATTAGCCTGATAAAGGGTATCGAAAGATGATTAGAGGTGACTGTACTCTCTCCTCTCCCTGCAGAAGTTGCTCAACCTGCAGAGTATCTACACAATTTGCCTGTAGAGTTTTCCTGGTGGGATTCTGCCTCCTTCACAACCACGTTCAGGAAGCAGAGTGGTCATTGCAATGCAGGGTGAAAGGGTTTGTGTCAGAGTCTCAGCGTCTCCACCTCCCCCCACCCCCCTCACTCCATTGGCTAAGCACAGATTCTTCCCTGGAAGACTTGAGTGCGGGGACACTGGATCAGCCCCGCCCTCCGATCAGAGCCATCCCACAGGGACTGTGGGACAGCTAAGGCCTCACAGCTCCTCCCAAACCCTGCAGGTCGTGGATCAAATCTCCCTCCCTTCCAAGGGTTCCATCTGCAGCTCCCCCCACTGCCCAGCCTTTCAATGTCTCTCACAATTTTATAAACTTCCCCTAGGTCTCCGACACTCCAGAGAAAACAACTGGAATTTGTCCAACCTCTCCCCATGGATTGTACCCTCCAATCCAGGCAACATCCTGATTAAAAACAATGAAAGCATGAAAGTCTGCAGAAGCTGTGATTGTAGTAGAAACACGTAGTAAATGTTGGAGGAACTTAGCCAGGCTCGCACTATCCAGAGGAGGTAAAAATATATTACCGACGTTTGGGGCATGAACCGTCCTCAAGGTGGAAGCAAAAAGCAGACAGGGGCCTGAAGGCTGGTGAAACACCCAGGGAAACCCCTTGTGCACCCTTTGCAAAGCCTCCACATCCTTTTTGTACTGGGGTGACCAGAATTTGCCCAGTACTCCATGTGGGGCCTCATCGGAGATTTATATCCCCAGCTTTGTTCAGGCACCTGCTTTTTGCTTCCACCTTGAGGAAAGGCTCAGACCCGAAATGTCGTTACCTCCTGTGAAAAATGGCTGAAGATGATTAAACTAGCATTGCTCTATCGAAGGGTGAGGGAATGCAAAATATGTAGATTAGAGCTTGAAAATAGACAGCACTAACTAGTGGGCCCCTTTCTTATCAGAAACCTCAAGGATGAAGGAATTTGGTTTGGACTGGCACAGTGACCTAGGGTACCCCATAGTCACCATTGTGCTTGCTTAATAAAGATATGAATATTAACTTAGACGCCCATAAGGATGGGACTGCCTAATTAACATAACATGTGATGTATGATGAGGGAGGGACTGTGTGGTATCTGCAGGGATGGAAGGGAAAAGGGAATGTTATAAGGTATTGAAATTCCGATTGGAAGAGACTAAATGAAGGTGGGGTGATGTTGAGTGCGGGACGGTACAAAAGAGTCATGATTCTGGATCTCCGGTATGTCTTTGTATGTCTTTGGACTGAGAGACACCCAGCTCTGCAGACCCGAAATAAAGCTGAACCTGTTCTCGAAGACTTTGTCTCCGGAGTAGTGATTGTGAACACTATATTTCACACCTCCTATTGGTGCGACGAGACCGGCCGAGCTCCTCCAACAGTTCTGTGTCTTTGCTACAATCACGGCATCTGCAGACTTCCATGTTTCCCTGGCTGAAGAAAACATCCCTCCTTCCCCAAGTGACTGCTCCTGTGCGTAACGTGCACCAAAGTGCGGGAGGAGTTCACCAGGTCAGGCAGCTGAATTCTGTCGATGCTACAGGCTTGAGCCTGCTTGAGGGGTACGGGCTAGCAGGTGATGGGTGTATACTGATGGGAGGGGTAAGAGGGAGGAGATGAGAGGGGATGGGAACAGCTCCGCCTATTAACCTTCCTTTCCGAGGACACTGATATGACATGTATTTCATATTCCAGAATGATCGGCGTCTACCAGGAACGGATACAATGGCTCAAGGCAGGGAGCAGGAAGGTCAGTGCTTTGTAACTGAGTACAGAGGAGGCCCTTCTGCCCTTTGTGTGGTGCTAGTTCTGTCACAGGAGCATTTGCTCCATAGTGGTTTACTTGCTGCTGTTCCCCGTAACGAAGGGCCTCCTGGGGGGAAGTGACGATTCTGGCCGGGTACCCCTGTGGGAAGATTGATCATCTTGGGAGTGTCCACTCCCTGAAACAAACTCTTCATCTCTGAACTCCTGATTGAGAACAAAAGGAGCTGGACTTACTGTTTAGTAAATACTGGGACTATTACACAGTTAGTTCCTGGTCTTTGGTTTTTAGAACCAGGGATGTATAGCACAGAAACAGGCCCTTCAGCCCATTTTGCCCGTGCCACCCAAGCTGCCTGAGCCACTCCCATTTGCTTGCGTCTGGCCCATATCCCTCTAGTGGTTTTCAAACTTTTGAAGCAATCCCGATGCCATCGGTGCTCTGTGATTAGTAAGGGATTGCTCAAGGTGGCATGTGAGTGGTAAGAAAAAGTTTGAAAGCCACTGCTCTAAACCGTTCCTGTCCATGTACCCACCTGAATGTCGTTTCAACGTAATTAACCCCACCTCGATCCCTTTCTCTGACACCCAATCCAGGAACTGAGGAAGATCACAGAGATGAACAAATCAACAGAAATGTTTTGCAGTAACTTCTGCAGCAAGGTGATGACATGAAACAGCAGTTGTTCCCACGGTGATAAAGGGAGATGAGAATGGGGTGTCAGGAAGGGGCTGGGCTCTGCAGGAACACAGGTTCTGCTTCTCACTGTAGAGCACACAGTACTCGCCGTAGAAGTGCTCTCAGCGGGAAAGTTTCTGGGTCAGTTTCATGGGATTCTTTCATCCTCTCTCTGGGAATCGCATCCCAGGGTTTTGTCTGTTTCTGATGGAATTGGTGTTGTCTGTGGTTCCTGTTGTAACCTGCTGCCTCTGCATGTTTGGGCAGGTGGAATAAGCACCTGGGAGTGCTGGTCAGCTGCTCGGATGCACCTGAGAGTGCTGGTCAGCTGTGTCCCTGTTGTAACCTGCTTCCTCTGCCTCTTCAGGTGTTCGGGCAGGTGAAGGGCGTGCGCCTGGGAGTGCTGATCGACTGCTCTGACGCAAACTGCAGCCTTGGCCGACAGCGGGCACTGCAGGAAGCTCTGCTGGTCAGTGTTCCACCTCAAGGATGGAGTCATCAAGTTTTACAGCAGGAAAATGGACCCTATGGCCCTTCTTCTCCATTCAGTCCCATAGCCTTGCATTCACCCTGTGTCCCTCTAACCCAGCCATTCACAGCCATTCTTCAGCTATGGCCCCCTTAGGACCCTGTTCAGAGTTTTTTGAGCCCCTTCCCTGTGAAGCTGTCAAGTTTTGGTTTCTTCCACACTTCTCTCCTACCAACTGTATAAAAAATATTTTATGATTTTGATCTGTGGTCCCCCTTTAAATGTCCTGTGGCCCACGCTGACAACGTCTGCTCTAATCCTTCCCCATCTGCTTACCTGTCTTTAAGACCATAAGACAACAGAGCAGAAAGAGGCCATTCAGTCCAATGAGTCTGCCCCACCATTCAATTGTGAGCTGATCCATTTTCCCACTCAATCCCACTGCCTGGCCTTCTCCCCATAACCATTGCCCTGGCTGATCAAGACCCTTAAATACATCCAGTGACCCAGCCTCCACAACCGCCTATAGCAATACATTCCACAGATTCACCTCCCTCTGGCTGAAGAAATCCCTCTGCATCTCTGTTCTAAGTGGACACCCTTCAATCCTGAAGTTGTCCTCTGGTCCTAGACTCTCCCTCCACGGGGAACAACCTTTCTGCATCTGAATGCTTTTTAACTGTTACAGGCACACCCAGCCCCAACGCTGCTCCAGTATCGTGTCATTGTTTCCCAACTACCACTGCCTCTTAACAAATTCACGTAGTAGAATAGAAAGTTCTAGAACCACTCAGCAGGTCAGGCAGTGCTTATCAACAACCTTTCATCAGATCTGGTTTTAACATTTGAATTTAGTAAATACTGGGACTATTACACAGTTAGTTCCTGGTCTTTGGTTTTTAGAACCAGGGATGTATAGCACAGAAACAGGCCCTTCAGCCCATTTTGCCCGTGCCAACCAAACTGCCTGAGCCACTCCCATTTCCTTGCGTCTGGCCCATATCCCTCTAGTGGTTTTCAAACTTTTGAAGCAATCCCGATGCCATCGGTGCTCTGTGATTAGTAAGGGATTGCTCAAGGTGGCATGTGAGTGGTAAGAAAAAGTTTGAAAGCCACTGCTCTAAACCGTTCCTGTCCATGTACCCACCTGAATGTCGTTTAAACGTAATTAACCCCACCTCGATCCCTTTCTCTGACACCCAATCCACAGCACAGAGTAAGAGACTCCGCTGGCCCAGTGAGCCCATGTGACCAATTAACGCACAACCCCTGGGACATTTTGAAGGGTGGGAGGAACCCTGAGCCCCAGGGAAAACCCAGGCAGACATGGGAAGAATGTACAAACTCCTTACAGACAGCGCCGAATTCAAACCCGGGTCATTGGCACTGTAATAACGCTGCATTAGCTGCTAGACTAATCAACCCGCCCCCTCCGCCAACCGTGCCCCCCTCACAGCTGCAGCGATTGGCTGACCTTGTGTTGTGATTAACAGGCGCTATTGGATGAACAGCTGTGCCTCACCAGGCAGCTACTCCTGCTGGCCTTTGGGAGCGACGTCAGTCCCCTCTGGGAGACTGCGCGGGACATCAACATTCACACGTAAGCCTGAACTCAGATCGACTGCTCTCACTTGTCTCGACCACAGACCGAAATGCAGGGTGGGATTGGCTGCTATAAGCCGCTCCGCATGTATAGGTGAGGAGAAAATGCGGGGGGTGGGTGGAGAAAACGGGGGAAATAAAATGGGATGAGTGTAAATGGGTGTTTGATGGTCAGCAAAGATGATGGGCTGAAAGGCCCCTTTCTGGGTTCTGTGACTCATTGTGGACGGTCACACTGATGCATCACAGCACAAGCAGAGCCAAGGGATGCATCAAGGCTGATAGATTACAGCTGATTAAGGCTTGTGCATTACACTGGACAACAGATATTTTTAAATGGTTCGCTTCCTGAAAATAAATTGGGGATTATGATAGACAACTTCAAACTGAACACAAAGAGCATTTCAGATTCCTTGTATCACCTTATGTTAGTTCAACTGACCTAAAAATGCTTTGTCACTGAATTTTGTTTGTATTTAGCATCTGATGCCTCTTGTGTCAGTGTCTAACAATAGTCGGCCGGCACTGATGGATTCCAGTTGCCCTGATCTCATATTTCCATGGTTGCAATGTCCGGGTGAAACTTTTCACCGTGTTCGTCACTGACGACACCAAGATCAGTGGGGAAGACGTCCAAGTACAAATGCAGAAAATGAATTTTCAGTGACATGTTGCACTTCAAGGTTTTGTTTGCTGCGTTAAACCCCTTCCTCTTCTTTAGGAGCTCAAAACTTATGTCTGGGTAGAAAATTTTTTTTTGACCTTTGTATTCCAGTGGTTTTTTTTCTTCTCTAATTTTATTCATTGCTTTCTCCAATATATTTTCTCTTGTTGTGTATCTCAGGAATTTTACTAAAACAGATCTTGGTTTTTGTTGTGACTGTGGTTTCAGGGCTAATGTTCTTTGTGCCCTTTCTATTTCCATTCCTTCCTGCATTTCTGGCATTCCAAGGTCTTTTGGGATCCATTCTTTTATAAATTCTTTCATATCTTTGCCTTCTTCATCTTCCTTAAGGCCCACTATCTTTATATTGTTTCGCCTACTATAGTTTTCCATTATATCCATCTTCTGAGCTAACAACTCTTGTGTTTCTTTAACTTTTTTGTCACTTTCTTCCAATTTTCTTTTTAAGTCATTCACTCCCATTTCTACCGCCATTACACGTTCTTCCACATTTTCTAATCCTTTCCCTCCATCTGTTATGACCAGTTCTATTCTACTCACTTTTTCTTCTGTACTTTTCATTTCAATAAATTCTAGTGTCAGCCATTCTTTTAATGCTTTCATTTGTCCATTCATTTTACCTCCTATTCCTCTGTGCAGAGCTTGGTCTTCTTCTTCTTCTTCTGTGTCTGCTCTTGGGTTTGTGTCTTCTATTTCTCTTCCTTGTATTTGTGTCTCTTCTGACTTTCTTGTTGAGCTGCTTGTCTCAGTTTGTTGGGTATTTTTTTTCATGGTTTCTTGATGTTGGTCCTCTTCTTCTGGGCTGGTTATCTGTTGTGTCTCTTGCTTCCTTTTTTCTTTCTCACCCCTCCTGTTCCAGTTGTTTCCTTTATCTTCCAGCTGGGAGCCCTGCTGTCGGGCCTCTCTCAGCTGTTCGTGCTGTGGAGTTTCACTCCACAGCTGGTCCCCCCTCTTGTCGATGTTGTCTTTGTCATGCGCAGTTGTGCACCCCTGTTTGGCTCCGTGAGCCATTTTTGAAGTCCCGCGGTCGGTGGGTCATGACCCTGCGGGGTCTCCACTAACCTCGGGGAGCGGGCTCCTCTTTCCACGGCGGGTCCCTGCTTTTTCGTGCAGATAAGGCCTTCACCTTTCTCTTCCGGCGTCTTTCATTCTTCTTCCCGTTGTTTTTGGCTTTTCCTTTTTAGGTGCCATTTTCTCCACACCTTAATTTTTTATTTGTTGTGGTTTGTGTGTCTGGGGCTTTGCTTTTTCACTTTTTTTCCTTCTTTTCTGGAGAGGGCTGGTATTCTCCTCCCAGCCACTACTCCATCACGTGACTCCTCCCTCAAGGTTTTGTTTCCTTGAAGTCAAGTTAAAATATGTCAGGAAATCACAAAAATGTGTTATATCTAAAAAATGGTCTGTGACAAGAATTTTTTAAGGTGATTTTCACGATCAGCAGCCCAAAATCCATAAAATACACCCAAAAGTGATCAGGAAGCAAAATCTTCATTGTTCAGTGTTATCATGGATACATTATCTAAGATGCATTGTGGCTGATATATCAGAGCTGATACCTTGCCAGTCTCACACCTGCCCTGTACTTTGCAGGCTAGATGAAGCCCACGAGTGGGTTCAGGCTCTCCCGCCCAGTGGAAGCTGCAACCTGCTGAAGGCTCTGAATAGAGTGTTGAGAGTGAGACACCTGGACTCGCTGCTGATCATCCTGGGGACGTGGTGAGGAGATACCTGGCCATGCCTTCTTGATTCTGGAAGGTTCTGATTGTTACCGACCCTGGTTTGAGTCCCACTCCAGCCAGGAGAGTGCATGGTCAGGCTGAGACCTGGGGAGTGCTGCACCATGAGAGGTGGGAGCGGATCACTCGTTGGCCAGGAAACTGTCATGTCAGGTCCGAGGATGGAGGAGTAGGCCCCATTCCTAACTGAACCAACCATTGCTAAATCCATCTTCTGTTACCAGTACTGATGGGATCTTGCTAAGCAAAAACTGCTGCATTTTTGACACAGACTTGTAGTGGAAAGGGCCTCTGCCCCAAAGACCCAGGTGTGGTAGGTGAACTGTCTCTGTGGTGTTTGCACGATCTGCCTCTTCTGGATTAATTGAGCTGGAAAGGGAGCAAAAAGATTTCACCAAGAATTGAAGGCTAGAGTTGTCAGGAGAGTGAAAACACGACGCTGGAGAAACTCAGCAGGTCAAACATTTGTCTTTATGTAGCAAAGATAAAGACACAGAATCAACGCTTCGGCCTTCAGCCTTTATCAAGGTTCAAGCAAAACGTCAGCTGGCGTCTGAACAAAATGTGTTGGTGGGGAGGAGTACAGACCAACAGGCAGGAGGTAATGGGTGGATAAGGTAGGAAGGGCACATCAGCAAATGGGGAGAAGGGATGGCTCCGTGAATGGAGAGGGAAGGGAGATGAGAGTTGAAGGAAAGAAGACAAGGATGGGGGAGAGCAGGTGAGCAGAGAAGTGAATGTTAATGCCATCCAGTTGGAGAGATGGAAAATCAAGCGTTGTTCCTTCAGTTTATGGGTTATCTTGGTGGGATAGTACACAAGGCTATGGACAGACATGAGTATGGGAGTGGGTGCAGCATTGAAGTTGGACACTGGGAGGTCCCAGACACTGAGCAAAGGTGCTCAGTGAAGTAATCTCCCAGTCTGCGCCGTCTCCCGATGTAGAGAAGGCCACAAAGGGAGCTCCGGATGCAGAAGATAACTCGCACGGACTTGGCAAAACAATCTCCCAGTCACTCCAGTGTAGAAAATGCTACAAAGGGAAGACCAGATGCAGTACATAACTCATTCAGACTCACAAATGAAGTGTGGCTTCACTTGAAAGGACTGTTTGAGGCCTGAATTGTTGATGAGAGAGGAGCTGTGGGTACAGCTAAACTGAAACCTCCCAAATATTGGAGGAACAACACCTCATCCTCCAACTGGGTGGCATCAACAGCAACTTCTCTGGCTTTTGATTAACCCCCCCCCCATCCCCAAACCCCTCTTCTTCCCCCAGCACCTTCCCCCATCTCTGTCTCTCCCCTAGTGTTTTTTTTTAGACAGTAATGACAGAAAAATTTAACATCTATTAACATAATTGCTCACCTTGTGGTGGTTTACACTCCATCCCTTAAGTTCCTTTGTGCGTTAGTCTCGGGGCTTTTTTGTGGAGCAACATGGCCTGAGTCATCAGCTGGGCGTTGGATTCACAAGGTGAGCTTTGTGGTGCAGTTTAGACTCCAGGCTTCCCCCGAAAAGTAGTCGGGATCCTGCAGGATAAATCATGGGGCAGGAATTAACTCAAAATTCCTGAACTTCCCTTTTTAGACTGGCCGAGTAGTGGCAAATTTTGTTGATGGTGCCGTTACATGGCCTGTCTAAAAACCAGACCTGTCTCCTTTTTCACAGACATGATAAATTCTAACCTCTCCCCTTATCTTATCCAATGAACACCTGTTGTTGGTCTGGGTTCCTCCCCCAGCCAGGGCTGTCTGAATTCCTGCTTCTGGGGGCTCACTCCCCGAAGAAGGGCTCAGCCCCGAAACATCAGCGACATATCTTGGCTGTTTATAGTTGCTGTAAAGACCGGCTGTGTTCCTCCAGCATTTCCATGTACTTTAATTTAATCCCCCGATTCTGTATGTCTTTGGAACGTGGGAGAAAACTGGAGCACCCGGGGGAACCCATGGAGTCACAGGTAGGATGTGCAAACTCCACACTGACCGTGCCAGGTCAAGGTCGAACCGGGGTCTCTGGGGCTGTGAGGCAGTGGCATCACCTGCTGCCCACTGCCCCTCCCTCCCCTCTTAGCTTTCCACATCCAATCCAGCCCACCGACGGTCGACAGCTTTGGGAAAAGGAACATGAAAGGATGCGAAAGGCGCCATACAAATGCAGCTCCTCTCTTGCAGCCCAGACCAGCCTACCGAGATTCTGTGGGACTACATGCAGCAGTGCCTGCTGGGAAGGCAGCTGCCCATCCAAGCTGTCGCTTACGACCTCAGCAGTCACATGACCCAGGTGAGGGCACTGACGCGCAGCTATCAGAGCGGGAGGGTAAACCCTGGGCTCTCTGGGGTGATGGGGTGGGAGTGGGAACCTGTACACCCCACCCCCACCACCCGGGCTTTCCCTCCACCAATGAGCCAAGGAACATCTGCAGAAGGAATCCACTGGGAGATGGGGCCAAATCAACATGTGGATCTTTCAGTGTTCACATGTCACCAAGTGCCCACGATGCTGGAGAAACTCAGCAGGTCGAACAGTGTCCTTTATAGAGCAAAGATTGGAGGTGCTGTGGATGGTGAGGAAGGCTTTCAAAGCTTGCAGAGGGATCTAGACCAGCTGGAAAAATGGGCTGAAAAATGGCAGATGGAGGTTAATGCAGACAAGTGTGAGGTGTTGCAGTTTGGAAGGACAAACCAGGAAAGGAGGTACATGGTGAACAGTCGGTCACTGAGGAATGCAGTAGAACAGAGGGACCTGGAAAAGTGGCGTCACAGGTGGATAGGGTTGTAAAGAGAACTTCTTCCATATTGGCCTCCATAGGAGTTGGGATGTAATTTGGAGTATTGTGGTCACTGAACTACAGGAAAGATATCTGTAAGATAGAAGAGTGCAGAGAAGATTTTCTAGGATGTTGCCTGGACTTCAGGAACTGGGTTACAGGGAAAGGTTAAACAGGTTAGGGCTTTATTCCCTGGGCTGTAGAATGAGGGGAGATTTGATAGAGGGATTTAAAATTGAGGGAGATAGACAGAGTAAATATAGATCAGCTTTTTCCACTGAGGGGGCAATGAGATACAAACCAGAGGGCATGGGTTAAGGGTGAAAGGTTAATGGTGACTGGTTAACAGAGACTAGTTAACAGTGGCTGTTTAATTGTGCCTCTGATTAACGGTGGCGATGGTTAACGGCAACTCTAGTTAATGGTGACTTGTTAACAGCGGCTCTGGTTAATGGTGACTATCCTTCCCTGTCCCCAGGAGTTGCTGCGATCCCTGGCAGAGACCACAGGAGGGTCCTACCACTGCTACAGCAGCCAGACTCAGGTACTCGTGCTTTCCACATCCTTTCCACATGCTTCCAATCCCCACTTCCGAAGCTGTTGCCAAGGGCATTTCCAGGCCAATGGGTACCTCGGCAACTAGATACCCTCCTGGAGACCTGGGATAAGTCAGGCAGCCTCCATAGGAGGAGAGGTGTGGGGGAGAGGTCCAACAGGCCTTGGGGTGGGGGTCAGGGTAGTAACTGGTCCTGTCCGGCTGGCCTCAGGTTGGGGGTGAGGAGTGAGGGGTCACATAGTGACCAGTCCCTTCTGGCTTTTTTTGGTGAGGGAAGGGGTAACATAGTAACCATTCCCATCCCACAGGCCTTGGGGTCGGGGTTAGTGTAGTGATAGTTCCCAACCAACGGAATGAGGGGTGAAGGGTCATGGTAGTGGCCAGTCCCCTCCAGCAAGCCTCAGGATCATAGGTCAGTGTAGTGACCAGTCTCCTCCCACAGGCCTGTTGGGGCAGTGACCTTGATGCCTTGGCTGGAGAGATGCAGCGTGCGGCCGACGTGTTGGAGAGAACGGCAGAGCTGAGGCAGGGGCTGGTCGGAGACGCTGTGCAGAACCTTCTGGAAAAGGTGAGGAAGCCAGGAATTGGGGAGGGGTGGGGAGAGGGGGTGGTGTGAGGAACATGGGCTGGAGAGGATGAGGAAGCCATTTGGCCTTTTGGGCCTGCATCACCACCCAACACAAGCTTGGGTCTGTGTGTCTCCTGCCATTCCAGGCATCAGTCTATGCACAGATACCATCCCTCTGCTTCCTAGAGAACTGAACTATCCTGGTCACTCCACTCTCGGGGCAGGGAGCAGAAGACCACTCTGTTCTTCTGTCCTGTTCCACCTCTCAACATGACTGTAGCTGATCACGTGACCAACCCCCTTCACCAGTTGGATCACAGCGTTCTGTGCCAGGGAGTTCCCCACGTTCACAGCTCTTCAAGTGAAGATGGTTCTCCTCATCTCAGTACAAAATTGCTTTCCCCACCTTCTGAGACCGTGACCCATTGTCCTGACTTCTCTGACATCCAGAACATTCTTTCTGCTTTGAAACGGTCCAGTTCCGTCAGAATTTGGTGGGGTGGTTAGTGTGACACTGATACAGCACTAGTGACCAGGATTTGAACCCTGTGCTGTCTGTAAGGAATTTGTATGATCCCCCCGTGTTTGTGTGGGTTTTCCCCCGGGGTCTC
The DNA here is from genome assembly GCF_036971445.1 of Narcine bancroftii. NCBI lineage: Eukaryota > Metazoa > Chordata > Chondrichthyes > Torpediniformes > Narcinidae > Narcine > Narcine bancroftii. The sequence continues at coordinate 6,010,289 of NC_091480.1, forward strand.
TGGTTTCCTCCTGCCCTTCAAAATGTACTGGGAGAGCAGGTTAATTGGGTGTAATTGGGCAGCATGGTTCATGGGCCTGTTACTGTGTTGTATGTCTAAATTTAAACCTTTTAAATATTTAGGAGTGGTCACACCAAGGCATTACACAAATCTGGAACAACCTCCCTGATTCTGCATTCAAAGCAGGAGAGTGGAGGGTCTCTGTCTGAGATGGAGTGGGGGTCAGGGTTTGTGAACCCGGGGTGAAGGGGAGGGGGATTGTGGAGGAGTGTGGATGGGTATAGGGTTAGAGTCATAAACCCAGGGTGAAGGGGAGGGGGGTTGTGGGGGAGTGAGTGTGGGTGTGTATGTGGTCAGGGTTCATGAACCCAGGATGGGGGTTAGGGGGAGAGGGGTTGTGGGGAAGTGTAGATCCGTATGGGGTCAGGCTCGTAAACCCAGGATGAATGAGAGGGGGACAGGGGTTGTGGGGAAGTGTAGATCCGTATGGGGTCAGGCTCGTAAACCCAGGATGAATGAGAGGGGGACAGGGGTTGTGGGGGGGTGCGGATAGGATACAGGGTGAGGAATGTTTGACCCTTTTCTCTGTTGGGACCAGGTGTCAATGGAAATTGCTGGAATGCCACCTGCTCAGTTGCTACCCCGGTCACCCAACCACGAGGGTCCACTGTCTATCGAGACCCCCAGCTTCCTCCCCAGAACTTCAGAGCAGTGGCTGAAAGAGAACGGACTGAGAGGTGCTGAGGATTCCCAGCTCCCGTCGCCGCCTTCCTCCCTGATGGATCCTGGCATGACCTCTGACCCTCCCATGACCCTGCTACGGCCTCTGTCCCTACCCATGACTCCTGCTGACTGGCCCTGCCCATGACCTGTGACTCTCCCCATGACCCTCTCTGCGACCTGTAAACCTCATCATGACCTGTAACCCTTCATGTGTCTCCCATCCCACTGACTGACCCTCTCTGTGACCTCTGACCCTCTCTGTGACCTCTGACCCTCTCTGTGACCTCTGACCCTCCTGACTTGGGTCTCCTCGCTGCCGCCCTCAAGACCCTTCCCCTTATAACCCTACCTAGTAACCACTATAAAACCTTGGTGACCTCCCCACATTCTTCTCATGATCCCTACCTCGCCCCCCCCCCCCATGCTTGTGTGGGATCCTGCTGTGCACTGACCCTCTCTGCCCTGCAGCCCGGAGGTTGGGGCTGTACCAGTTCTTGGCCCCAAACGCCTTCGCCCCCCGGGAGGGCTTCGTTGCCGTCCTTAACAAGACCGTGACCTCTACCCTGCACCAGGTAGGCCCAACCTTCCAGCACCTTCCAGAATGCCCCTGCGTTAACGGGTGGGTGAACGGGGAGGGGTTGACGGGTGGGTGAACGGGGAGGGGTTGACGGGTGGGTGAACGGGGAGGGGTTGACGGGTGGGTGAACGGGGAGGGGTTGACGGGTGGGTGAACGGGGAGGGGTTGACGGGTGGGTGAACGGGGAGGGGTTGACGGGTGGGTGAACGGGGAGGGGTTGACGGGTGGGTGAACGGGGAGGGGTTGACGGGTGGGTGAACGGGGAGGGGTTGACGGGTGGGTGAACGGGGAGGGGTTGACGGGTGGGTGAACGGGGAGGGGTTGACGGGGAGGGGTTGACGGGTGGGGTGAATGGAGAGGTGGACGTTAACGGGTGGGTGAACGGGATGGTGGACATTAACAGGGAGGGGACATTAACGGGTGAGGCAGGAGGTTAACGGCTGTGTCTGGATCTCAGAGAGCCATGATGCAGATGGAGTGGCATGATAGGACGGTGAGGAATCTGCACGTGGACCCTCCCCAGCTCTACAAGTATCAGGTGAGACCACCCTCACCCTCCCCAGGTCTACGAGAATCAGATGAGACCCTCCCCTCACCCCACCCCTCCCCAATCTTTCTCACCCCTCTGCTCCTTCACCTCTCCGGTCACTTCCTTCCCCCCCCCCCTCTCATTCTGACACTCCCCAACTTACCACTGACTCTATGCTTGCCCCAGAGGTGCCTGGCTCGAGCTGTGAGGAGGTTTGAACACAGAATCCAATGGTTGTCCACAAGAGGCAGGAGGATATGGGGTACCCTTTGTGAAAAGAGGTCAGTGCTTAACCCCATGACCCTGGGACGTGATCTTAGTGACCCTGAGGTGGTGACCTGAGGACGTGATCCTGGATGCTGGCCCCAATGACCCTAGGGTGGGGACCTTGGGATGCTGATCCCAGTTATCCTGGGGTGCTAACCACGATGACCCTAAGGTGCTGACCCTGGTTCCCCATGGTACCGGAGGGTGGGTCGGGTGCTGTGTGACGATGTCACTGTGATATGTACCACTGCAGGGTGATGGTAGTGTTGGACCTCTCGCTCGACAACTCCCGGAACCTCGTCCGTCTGCAACATGCCCTGCGGATGTTGCTGGAACAACAGCTGGCTGACAAGGAGAGCTTCAACGTCCTAGCGTGAGTGACCCTCTTCCACCTCTCCGCCCACAGAATCCATCCCCTTTATGCCACGTATCCACCCTCCTCGCAGAGCCCACCCACTTTAGAGCCCACTGCTCCTACCCTTCTCTCAGCTTTCCTCCCCCTCCCATTCCTTTCACCACATCTGCTGTCTACCCCTCCCTCTGCCACTTCCTCTCTCCCCTCCCTCCCCTTTCCCATTCCCTCTTCCACCACTTCCCCTCATCCCCTCACCCCTCTCTCCCTCCCTCCCTCCCCTTCTCCTTTTCCCTCCCTCTCCCCTCCTTTTCCCTCCCTCTCCCCTCCTTTTCCATTCCCACTCTTCCCCCTCACCCCTTAACTCCCCATCCCCTTTCTCACCCTACCCCCTCACTCCTCACCTCCCTTCTCTTTCTCCCTTTTCCTTCTCCATTTCCCCCTCTCTCACCCCCTCCCAATCAACCCCCACCCCCTCTTTCACCCCCTAACTCCCCATCAACCTTTTCCCCCCTCTGTCACTCCCATCCCCTCTCTCACCCCCTCACCTCCCCTCTCTCCTGCCCCCCTTCTCTCTTACACCAGACCCCATGGGTTGCTGACGATCACCCACAGCCAGTGTGGTGAGCCTGGGTGTATCACCATTCTTGCTGGGACTTTAACCATATGTCGCACTTCCCCCTGTCAAGGTTTGGCTCTGAGGTCCGACGCTACCAGCCCACCTTGGTCCCCGTGACCCCCTCCAACCTGCAGGCTGCCTGGAGGTGAGTTGCTCTAGCGCCTGTAACTTCAGCCCTCTCTTGGGGCTCCTCCCAGACCCTTTCCCCATCGGACCCTCCTGCTTCTGTCCCAGTGCTAAGACCCCCCCCCTCCTTTCTCTGTCCTGCTCCCAGATGGTGCCTAGCTCAGCGGTGTGAAGGCAGCCGGAACTTGCTGGCCGTTCTGAGGGTAGTGCTGGAGATGGGCGCCATCACTCTGCGGGGATCCTGCGGGCTCTATCTCCTCACTACTGGCATGTCTGACCAAACCACGGTAGGGCTGCAACCTGCAGATGCTGTAAACCCAAAATAAAGTCAGAGAGTGGCAGTCAAGCAGTGAGTTTGGACTGAGATGGGTTCTCCACTGGGACATCGTTTAACCGGTTTGAATAGGGCAGGGGAAAATCCCAGGGCACGGAGTGTGCTGGTTAGGAGTCACGTTACATCTGTATGAAATGTTGGGGAGACCACATTGGGTCAGCCAGGAGGACAAAGAGTACTGAGCTGGAAAAGGGGCAGAAACAATTCACCAGAATGTTAATTTAAGTTACTTGTCGCAAGTTAAATGTTGGTTGTTTTGAGAGCAGACCATTTAGACATCTCATACATGGCACGGTTAGCATTAATGCAACACTGTTACAGCACCAGTGATCGGGACCAGGGTTCAAATCCCACGCTGTTTGGGAGGAGCTTGTATGTTCTCCTCATGGTGCATGGGTTTTCCCTGGGGGCTCCAGTTTCCTCACTCCCTCCAAAATGTACAGTGGGGTTGGATAATTGGGCAGCACAAGGTCGTGGGCCGAAATGGCCGGTTACTGTGCTCGATGTCTAAATTTCAATTTAAACTTGAAGTACAGGAGTGCAGAGATCAGTTGGGATGGAGCAAAGGCATCATTGTTTTACTGATGTGGGGATCATTCAAGACCCGTTCAATCTGAGGCTGGATGATCTCACGCTTGTGAATCCTCTTCCAATTGGGGGCGGTGGGGTGGGGTGAAGAGAGTGCAACTGGGGGTGAGGCATGTGGGCTGCATGTCTGAGGCAGTGGGGGGGTGTGGGAGAAGGGGAGGGGGCATGAGGGGTGGCTGCACTGAACCCTGTGATGTCAAGCGGGTAAGGTGTGAGACACTTCCTCTGGCTGGGAGGGTGACATGGCTCAAAGTAGCGGGGAGAGCCGTTGCGTTGAATGGTCTCCCTGTCCCTTGCCTGCCTCCCTTCAATGGGCTGAATGGTCTCTCTGATGGGCTGACTGCCCTGATAGGCTGAATATCCTCCCCAATGGACTGTTTGGCCTTGATGGGCTGAATAGCCTCTATCGAGGGGCTGAATTTCTTCCCTCGATTGGATGATTGCCCTGATGGGCTGAACATTCTCTCAGAGGACTGAATAGTGTCCCCTCTTCCGATGGGGTGATGTGTCTCTTGATGGGATGAATAGTCTCATCTGATGGGTAGAACAGCTATTGATGGACTGGATGGCCTTCCCAGATGGGCTGACTGTCTCCAGTGGGCTGAATGGCCTTTCTCGATGGGCTGACTGTTCCCAGTGGGCTGAATAGCCCCTCATGGGCTGAAAAGCATCCTGATGAACTGATTGCCCTGTGATGGACTAAATAGCTTCTCTCAATGGGCTGACTGCCCTGATGGGTTGAATGGCCTCTGTTGATGGGCTGAATGGTCTCCCCACTAATGGGCTGAAAGGACTCCCTTGATATGCTGTATGGCCCCCCCAAAGGGCTGAATGGCCTCTATGATGGGCTAAATGACCCCTGATGCTCTTGCAGTCACTGAACTATGCCTCCTTGCTGCCTCAGGATTCTGTCACCAGCTACGTTGCCGAGATGTGTGGGGGCAGCGATCTCCACCTTCATGTCTGCCTGCTCACCACTGACTGCGGCCTGGACAGGAACCCAGTCCCGCGTTATGCCTCCCCGAGGGAGACGGCGGACGCGATGCGGGAACTGGCACGGGCAGCTCGTGGGAGGTTCCACTGGTTCCAGGACTCAGGTGAGTAGTGCAGGTCTGAGGCTGGACACCAGAGAGCGAGGTCACCTTGGAGATCAGCCATGGACCCAGGCAGGGGACATGTACATATGCAGGCCCAGGAGGGGGCTGTGTTTTCACACACTGACCCAGGTGGGGCTGTGTTCACAAGCAGACCCAGACAGGGGACACATTTGCAGGCAGACCCAGGCTGGGGCTATGTTCATACGCATACCTAGGCTGCGGCCACATGTCACATGCTCACCTCCCTACCACCAGCGCAGTTCACAGCGCAGGAACAGACCCTTCAGCGCAAGGTGTCCATGCCGACCTGAGCTGTTCCCCTCTGTCTGCGTTTGCCCCATCTCCCTCATTCCTCTGTGCCTACAACTAACACCTTTGAAACGTTGTAACTGTCCGCGCCTCGACCACTTCCCCCGGCAGCTCGTTCCACTCACCCCACCGTCCTCTGGGTGAAAACATGCCCCTCTGGACCCTTGTAAATCTTTCCCTGTCCTTGCCTCAAACCTGTGCCCTCTAGTATCACACCTCTACCCTGGGGAAAAAGACCATGGTCATCCACCTTATCCAAGATGATTTTGTAAGGTCATCCCCTCACCCTCCAAGGATTACAATCCCAGCTCATCCAGCCTCTCGTTATGTCTGAAGCCCTCCAGTCTCTAAGTATTTTCTGCACCCTTTTAATCTTAACCCTCCTCCAAAGGTTGATGAAGGGCTCAAGTCTGGAACACTGATTCTATAGACAATAGACAATAGGAGCTGGAGTAGGCCCTTCGGCCTGTCGAGCCAGCACCACTATTTTACAGATCATGGCTGATCACTACCATCAGTACCCCTTTCCAGCCTTATCCCCATAACCCTTAACTCCTTTGCCCACTAGAGTCTTATCTAACTCTCTTTTGAACATAATCAGCGAATCTGCCTCTACCACCCTCTGTGGCAGAGCATTCCACAGATTCACACTTCTCTGGGTAAAAAAATGTTTTCTCATCTCCGTCCTAAAGGGCCTACCCTCTATTCTTAAACTATGCCCTCTAGTCCTCGTCTCCCCCATCATTGGGAACAAGTAATCCGACTTCACCTTGTCTATCCCCCTGATGATTTTATATACCTCAATATTGTCCCCCCTCATCCTTCTAAACTCCATCGGATACAAGTCCAGTTTTTCTAGCCTTTCAGCATATGTCAACCCCGCCATCCCTGGAACTAACCTTGTAAATCTGCGCTGCGCACCCACTATAGCTAGTATGCCCTTCCTCAAAATTGGAGACCAGTACTGGATGCAATATTCCAGGTGGGGTCTCACCAGGGCCCTGTACAACTGCAGAAGGGCGTCTCTGTTCCTATACTCCAATCCCCTCTTTATGAAACCCAACATGCCATTTGCCTTCTTCACAGCTTTCTGAACCTGCATGTTAGCCTTCAGTGACCGGTGAACAAGTACACCCAGATCCATTTGCACCTCCCCACTCCCTAGCTCGTCTCCTATTATTTCCCCCAAAATGGATAACCTCACATTTGCTCACATTGAACGTCATCTTCCATTTAGCCGCCCACTCCTCCAGCCTGTCCAAGTTCCTCTGCATTTTCCTGACATCCTCCTCACACCCCACACCACCACCCAGTTTAGTGTCGTCTGCAAATTTGCTCATGTTATTAATAATCCCCTCATCCAAATCATTTACATAAATTACAAACAACTGAGGACCCAATACCGATTCCTGCGGCAAGCCACTCGTCACATGCTGCCATCCTGAAAAAGACCCGCTTACTCCAACCCTTTGTTTCCTATTTCTTAACCAATTTCCTATCCATGTCAGCACCTTACCTCCAATTCCATGCTCCCTGATCTTGCCCACTAGTCTCCCGTGCGGTACCTTATCAAAGGCCTTCTGGAAGTCCAAATACACCACATCCACTGGCTCTCCCAAGTCCACCCTCTTTGTCACATCCTCGAAAAATTCCAGAAGATTAGTCAAGCATGACTTGCCCTGAAGGAATCCATGCAGACTAGCCCTTATACTATTATTTCTGCCTAAGTGTTCTGCTATTACTCCTTTTATGATAGATTCCAATATCTTCCCCACCACTGACGTCAGGCTGACCGGTCTATAATTTCCCGTTTTCTCCTTCCCTCCCTTCTTAAAAATCGGCACCACATCAGCCACTCTCCAATCCTCAGGGACCTCCCCCGAATCTATGGAACTTTGGAAAATGTCGACCAGTGCCTCCACAATTTCCATAGCAACTTCTTTAAGCACCCTGGGATGCAGCCCATCAGGCCCTGGGGATTTATCAGCCCTCAGTCCCAACAATTTACTCACAACCTCCTGCTTCTAGATCCGGATATCCATTAGATCCCCTACTTCCCCAGGAAAGTTCCCCAAGTCTCTTGATACCGCATGACCACTACCCCCTAACTGACCATAACCTATATCCTCCTTGGTGAAGACCGATGCAAAGTATTTGTTAAATTCCTCAGCCATCTCCTTGTTTCCGGTAATAATTCCACCCTTTTCCATTCTTAATGGACCAATTTTAGACTGACCCAATTTCTTCCTCTTCACATATTTAAAAAAGCTTTTGCTATCCTCCATTATATTATTTGCTAATTTCCTCTCATACTTAATTTTCCCCTCTCTTAGTTACCCTCTGATGCTGATTCTTTATCTTTGCTATATAAAGTCCATTCTTTGACCTGCTGAGTTTCACCAGTGTGGTGTGTTTTTACCTTAACTCTCTTTTAGCTGGGAGCCCAGAACTGCACACAATACTCCGAGTGGTCACTGTGTTGGGGTAGAGGCTACAGACGCTGTGATTGTGGTAAACACATCAAAATCTGGAGCAACTCAGCCACTCTTTTCAGCATCTATGGGAGACAAAGATCTATCGCCAACGTTTCGGGCCTGAGCCCTTCTTGAAGGATACGTTGAGTTCCTCCAGCATTTCAGTGTGTTCACCATGTAGTTAGTCCTGTACAGCTGTAACATGACGTCACTGCTCCTGCACTCGGTGCCCTGTCCAACGGAGACAAGTGTCTTCTCTGCTCTGCACACTCGTGTCCCTATTTTAAGGGAACTATATACCTGTACCCTGGCATCTCTCTGTCCTACCTCACTTCCCCGGGCCGTGCTATTCACTCTGCCCTGGTTTAACCTCCCTAAGTTCAACTCTTCACACTCACCCGTGTAAAATTCCATCTGCTATTCCTTGGCCCAGTTCATCGAAATCAGGTCAAGTACAACCTGACGGAACAGTGTTCTCCGGTCCTTGGTGCAAAACACACAACCAGACATAACACACAGTCAGACAGATATACATATGCAGGACAGTATTTCATCTATACAAATAAATAAATAAATGTTGCTTCATTAATATGAGAGTCTTGGATGGTCAGTGTGAGCAGTTCCTTTGGTCGTTCAGCGTTCTCACTACCCGTGGGAAGAAGCTGTTCCTCAGCCTGGTGGTGCTGGCTCTGATCCTCCTGTATCTCTTCCCCCAATGGGAGCAGCTGAAAGATCCTTTGTGTGGGGTGGAAGGGGTCCTCAATTATTTTGTGCACCCTCTTCAGACAATGATCCCAGTAGATCACATCGTGGGGGGGGGTGGGGTGGGAGACTAGTGATCCTCTCTCCTCTCTGCCACTCTTATGGACCTGTGGATTGATCTCTGATCCATTTCTCTGCAGCAACTGTACCCACACTGTGATGCAGTTGGCCAGGACACTCTTGATAGCGCTCCTTTAGAAGGTTGTCTTCTCAGGAAGTGCAGTTGGATGCCTGTGATGATATGTGAGTGGAAAAATGGTTGAGAACCACTTGGTCTAAATCATGTTGTACCCTTAGACCTCCTTCGTCATGGTCCACTGCACCACTTACTTTGGTGTCAACCCTAAACATACTAACCTGCCAACTGCACTCGAGTTCAAATAATTAACATAGGAGCCAGCACCAATCATGTGGCACTCTACAGGCCACAGGCCTCCAGACAGGAGTGGAGGATGCGAGGTTCTGAGAGCTTACCTGGGGATCGGGATGTGTGGGGGGTTATTTAATTTAATTTGGACGTCCAGCACAATAACAGGCCCTTTCGGCCCACGAGCCCATGCCAGCCACTCAAATACTCCAATTAACCTACAACCCCCCGGTACCTTTTGAAGGGTGGGAGGAAACTAGAGCCCCCAGAGGAAACCCACAGAGAACATGTAAACTCCTTACAGACAGCAACGGATATCTGTCGCTGTAATAATGATGCGCTAAGCTAAGCGTGCTGGCATGTACTCTGGGGTGATCTCTGATGTGGAACATTGGGATTGCTGGAGAAGGTGGGTGGGAGATCATCCCCTTGATCCTTGATTGTGGCAGTTACCCATTGTGAGGGTTCCTGCCGTCCACCATGTCTGTGTCTACCCCTGTGGGACTGACTCGACTGACGGGCTAGGGAGCACAGTGCAGGCAGTCTGGACCAACCCAGCTGAAGTCCGTTGCTCCCGGGCAGGGAGATCAGCTCACTGTGGTTTATCTGTTCTGCCCCAGATATTATCGAAAGTGACGACATTCAGCTCCTGTTGGCTGAGGTGGAGAAAGCAGCAAATTATTCCAAGAAGGTATGTTGGCACGATGGTTCCCTGGAAAACATGCTTGCACACCTGTCCGTGTGGTGAGGGGCCTGCCGCGCGTTGAAAGTCCATGTGTTGAGGGTCTGTCCGTGCATTGAGGGTCCATGTGTGGATGCCAGGCGTGCTGGGGTGCAGGGTTTGTGACAGGCGGTGGTTACTGACTGTAGCCTGTTCCTTCAGTGTGCTGCCTTGCTGGACTCCCTCCACCGCCGTTCGGGGGCTCTGTCTCCAGAACATCTGCTAGCAGCTGACAGTGTACCGGCATTGCTGACGCAGGAGATGTCCCGTCCTCCCAGGCTTCTCCCTCCAAAACCCACAGCACTGACGGCAGCCAGAATGGTGAGACCACACACACATCACGTCTGACAGATCACCACCAATTCTGCTTGGGGCTCCCACACTAACACCCCAGCTGTCACGATGTAGCCACCATCACCACCAAATCATCAACAACACAGATCTGGGAGTGTGTGATGGGACGGTGCGGAGGGAGCTTCACTTTACGTCTGACCTTGAGTGCTGTGATGGGTCAGCATCGTTCCCCACACAAGGATGTTGTCTGGATTGGGTTTACAAAGAGAGATTGCAAAGGCTGGGTGTGTTTTGTCTGGAGTGAGGGAGTTGGAGAGGTGATATGTGAGGGAGACACAGGATAGTTGACCAGTGATGGGTTCCCATGGGTGGGGTGGAGGGAAATCTAAAACTAGAGGGCCTGAGTTGGAGAGAGGGAGATTCAGAGGGGATTTGAGTGAGTTGCTGTGGAACTGCGGTGGTGGAGCAGGAACACAGGTTCAGAGGCATCTGGACGGGTACCTGGATGAGGAGCACACGGAGGGGTTGGAATTTTAATGCAGGTGAGTGGGATCATGTAGTCAGTACAGACTCAGTGGGCCAAAGGGCCTGTTTCTCGGCTATACCCTCTGCCTGGAGCAGTTCCCTCTGCCAGTGAGTACTCCACACACGATGAGCCCCAGGAAGCAGAGGCGGTGCGGAGCTGGGAAGGTGAGGGAATAATGCGATCTTCCTTTACCGTTGCAGCGAGCACGGGAGGATGGAGGTGAAGAGTGGGGCCCAGCACTGAAAGCTTTGACCCGGCACCCCTGCATTGGGTCACCAGCCCCCCCTCCAGGTAAGTGCAACCCACCCCTCTCCAGTTAAGTGTAACCCATTCCCCTCCAAGTGAATTCAGCTTATCCCCCCCCCCAAGTGAGTGGGTCATTACCCCCCCCCCCCGCCATGTTAGTGCTGCCCAACTCAAGGCTCCTTTTATTGCCACATAATAAAACGTGAAAAATGTAATCTACGTGATCATCTCCAACGTTACCCTGCCGTAAGGAAAACGAAGAGTTGCCTTGAGCAGAGCCTGGCACCTCTAACTATAGGAGAAAGAGAAGCAAAAGAGAATCCATTCAGAGTCACCGAGTGTCCGTGGATTTCCCTCCAGCGCCTCCTGCAGCCGTACAGACTCCTGTTCGACACATCGGCCAACCCGAGCTTCAGATCCGAACCTCCCACAAGATCAAGAAGCCTTCAGCGTCTGAAACCCTTCGGGAGCCCTTCTTGCCCTCAACACCCTCTCGAATCCTGGCTCCAATACCTGGTTCCCATGAGCCAGTCTACAGCAGCCTGTGTGGTCTCTACCTCTCTCCCACTCTCTGCTCCTGTCTACCCCTCTCTCTCTCCTTCCCCCTTCTCTCTCTCCCTCTCCCCACTGCCTCTTCCCTCACCCCCACCTTCCCCAACCTCATACTGCCCACCTCTCTGCTTCCCCTCTACCCATCCCAGCTAACCCTGTGTTTCTTTGCTAGCCCATCCTGCCACAGCGCGGACCCATCCCTCCACAGGCCGCCGGAGGAAGCGCCAGCTGGTGAGACCGGCGTTTTACACAGATGAGGGGATTAAAGTGGGTGAGTCCAGCTATGAGCATGGCCCTTCACCCATCACATTTCTGCATGGAGACAGGTCCTTTGGCCCATAAAGTCTGCTGACCGTCCCATAGAATTTTATGGTGTGGAGACAGGCCCTTCACCCATCACATCTCTGCTGACTGCCCTGTATGGTGTCTTCCTGTACTGGCAGCAACAGGCAGCCAACATTGTAAAGGACCCCCACCACCCTGGTCACAATCTCTTCTCACTGCTCCCTTCGGGCAGAAGATACAGATGCGTGAAGTCCAGCCCCTCTTGCTCAAGAACAGTTTCTTTCCAACAGTTATTATGCTCTTGAACCTTCCTGTTACACTAATCAAGGACAGCTCCCACACCTCAGATGGACCGTCTGCACTATTGCAAAGTCGCATATTTTATCTGGCACTATGGTAACAGTGAATATTTATTAACCACCTATCTTTGGTTCTTATCGTCTAACTATAGAATACTACAGCACAAAAACAGGCCCTTCAGCCCTTCTCATCTGTGCTGGTTTTATTCTGCCCAGTCCATGTCCCTCCATACTTCTCCTATTCATGTCCAAATGTTTCTTAAATGTTAAAACTGAGCCCGTATTCACCACTTCAGCTGACAGCTCATTCCACACCCCCACCACTCTCTGCGAGTGACTCGTTCCTCACCCCCACCACTCTCCGTGTAAAACGCTTTGCTTTACATCTCCTTTAAATTTCTCCCTCTCAGATGTTGTGCCCAAGGATGGGTTGACTTACCTGGCTAGCTCACTAAACACAGCATTGCACTGTTTTTCAGTATATATGACAACAAACAATTTAATTCAATATCAAAATAATCAAGCTTTCCTTGTCGTGAACATCCCTGGAAGTGAATGGAGAGTTCACTTTTTTCAATCTAAAATCAAACTATGAAATTCAACCCATCGAGTCTGCTCCACCATTCAAATCATAAGCTGGTTCATCCTCCCACTCGGCCCCACTCCCCGGCCTTCTTTCCATAACCCTTGATGCCCTATCTAATCAAATACCTATCAATCTCTGCCTTAAATACACCGAATGGCCTCACTTCCACAGCTGCCTGTGGCAACAAGTCACCCCCTGACAACAGAAATGTTTCCGTGCCTCTGTTTTAAATTGAGGGCCTTTGGTTCCCTCTTGTCCTGGATTCACCCACCATGGGAAACATCTTTGCCACATCTACTCTGTCCAGGCCTTTCAGCGTTCAAAATGCCTCTGAGGTCCCCCCCTTCCCCCCTTCATCCTTCTTGCACTCCAAGAGCTGACAGTCATTCATAACTCTTTCATTCCTGGTATCATTCTAGTAAATCTTCTCTGAACCCTCTCAAATACCAGCACGTCTTTTCTCAAATATGGTGTCCAAATCTGCACACAGTTCTCCACACGAGGTCTCACCAGTACATCCTTCCTACATACAATGATTCCGTATTCCCTCCCTCTGACCTTGGGGACTGCAGGTGGGGGTTTCAGCTTGCTTCATCTCTCTCTCCACACAGAGAAGCCCCCATTCTGGTCTGGTGAACTGGTACTCCTGAGTCAGAGAGAGTAAAGCCATGTGCTGGACTCCCAATGCAGTCCCTCCGAGACAACTGCAGCGACATCTCCACTGATCACGCAATAAATGTGAATGTGCGTGCTCTCTTCCAGTGAGCGGTTAGGTCCATCCAGTAATCCCACATTCCCCTGTGGCACTCCTCCCCTTCCGTGGCTGGCCTTAAAGTTCACCAGCATGGTGCACATTCTGCCCTGGGACAGTTCTTAAGACACCAGCGATTGATGGCTGGGTGGGTTGAGGGTGACTGAGGGGACTCGAGTATGAGCCGTTCCTGTCTCTGTTGGGAAGGTGCCGTGTATCAGACTCAGCTGTGGGCAAGGAGACGGCGGACAGAAATTCCCACCGTGTCGCTGCCGAAAGAGGAGCAGATTTGCTCGACTGCTGAGGTATTCACCCGTCTGCCTTCTGTCCCACCCCCCCCCCCCACCCCGGTCATCCGCATCCTGTCCGCAGAATTCCTGAGGGCAATGATTCTGTGTCATTGTGACCCCCCATCCCCTCACCGTGACCCCCCATCCCCTCACCGTGAACCCCCATCCCCTCACCGTGACCCCCCATCCCCTCACCGTGACCCCCCATCCCCTCACCGTGACCCTCCATGCCCTTACCACGATCTCTGTCCCAGCCTCAGATGCATACTTACACTCACACTCATGTGGACAGCACACCAACACAGACAAACACCCACAGACACATACATTGACATACATGCCTTGTGTACATAGAAGACCAGACAGATGTGTACACAACCATACATGTACAGGCACATAAATCTACTCAGTAGGATGCTGCACATACATGTGATAACATTCACGTGCACTCAAACATGCACATGTACACACACTGACATACACACATAAACCTGACCTTCTGCTGAGCCAAGTCACCGTGTTTCTCATCCCATGGTCATTGATGAAAACTACTCCCCACTTTCTTTCGTCAGTGGTTACGGAAGCTGAGTGTGACGAAACTGGGGCTGAACCTACACAGGCTGGTGCGGGGACGGCACTGCAGCCAGAGGAGGTGGTCGGGGCGGAACAGGTGCCCAGCAGTGGCTGCCAAGTACTGCTCGCACTTCCCCACGGTGCAGATCAAGGTGAGCGAAGCTGTGAGCTGTCCCCTCCTTGGATATCCCCCAACCAGACACCCAAGCCACGATGGGGTGGCTCTGAGCAGGATCCTGCTGTACTTCCTGAAAAAACATTGGGGATTATGATAAGCAACTTCAAGCTGAACACAAAGATCATTTCAGATTCCCTGTATCACATTTGAAGTTGGAGAAACATTCAATTAACTTTGAATTCAGCCTGTGTAATCGTATAATGACGCTGACTCATTACGTTAGTTCAACTGACCTAAAAATGTCATGTCGCTGATTTTCGTTTGTACTTGGCATCTGATGCCTCTTGTGTCAGTGTCCAACAATAGTCGGCCAGCACTGATGGATTTCAGTTGCCCTGATCCCGCTTTTCCACAGGCGCAATGTCTTGATGAAACCTTTCACCGTGTTCGTCACTGACGGCACCAAGATTAGCAGGGAAGACGTCCAAGTGCAAATGCAGAGAATGGATTTTCAACGACATGTTGCACTTTACGGTTTTGTCTGCTTGAAGCAGACTTAAAATAGGACAGGAAATCACAAATATCAGTTTTATCTAAAAAACAGTGTGATAGGAAAATTTTCAGGTGATTTTCGTGATCAGCAGCTCAAAATCCATAAAATACACCCAAACAAAGTTCAAGAAGTGAAATCTTTGATATCCAGTATTATCAGTTTATTGCCAAGTAACATCAAAACTCTTTCTGCAGCTGAACAGGAACATAATGAAAATCTATAATAAAGCTAATTGAATTAAAATAAATGAAGCAATAAACCGATAAGATCGATTTCCCAGGGCAACAACAGAGGATGTCAGTTCAGGATGAGTTTGGTCCCATCCTGGTAATGGAGGAGGCGGAGGATGGACATTGGTCGGGGGGGGGGGGGGTGGGTGAGGGGAAGGGCTGGGTCCTTGGAGGGAGGTGTGGCTGGGACCCCTCTTGGTCATGTGCTGGTCCTTTGGTTTCAGGGCGAGCTCCGCCACCTGTACCTACAGCCGGATGAACTGGACCACTATATCGGGCAGCTGGAGCAGGTGAAACGCCGGTACTTGGGTCGGCTGCAATGGCTCCTGTCAGGTATGGACTCCACTGTTCAGGCAGTGTCCCTGCAGAGAGAGGCAGGAGGAGATCTCAATGGGTTGGAACTGCAATAAGGTTGGAGTGGGCCAGGCTGGGGGTCGTGAATAGGATACCCAGGTGGAAATGGCGGAAAGCTTCATGTTCATCTCACTCACAACCTGCCCAGGTCCAACCATTTCAACATGAGGGTCAAAAATGCCCACCATTGTCTCGACTCTGCAGGGGCTCCCTGGACATTCATTGCGTCCCTGTTGATGCATCACTGCCCTGTGTACACAGCTCAGGCCATCACACACACCCCCACCCCTCCATCAACCCTCTTAACACATACACACACTCTGGCAAAGCAAACCTTTCCCATCCTCGTCACACTCTCCCATCGAGCAGAAGGGGCCCATGTATAAAAACACAAACCCCCAGATTCAAGGAGTTTCTTTCTTGCTGTTGTCAGAATCTTGATCGAACCTCTCATTAGGGCGCCAGACATTACAGCACCGGCCCCACAGTACAGACAGTTCAGCACCGGAACAGGCCCTTCGGTCATTGTGTCTGTGCTGACCATATTGTCCAATCGAACTAACACTCTTCCGCTTGCAGCTGAGAGATCTTTCTCCATCCCTTTCATGTTCCTGTGATTTGTGAAGGTCTATTTCTCCATCTCAAACCCGACCTCATTGTGTGCTTTTTAATTTTTAGGAATAATTTAGACATACAGCACTGTAACAGGCCTTTCAGCCCATGTGTCCTTGATGCTCATTTACACCCTATTAACCTACAACTCGCTCCAGTATGTTTTAAAAAGTGGGAGGAAACCAGAGCACCCAGAGTAAAGACACCTTACAGACAGCATGGATTCGAATCCAGGTTGCTAATTCTGTAACAGCATTTTCCTAACCGTGCCTTGCACTGTTTTCACTGAACTTTGATCTGCACTCTTGTTTTCTCTTTGTACCTGCGCATGGGTTAACTTGCCTGGATAGCACGCAGAACAAAGCTTTCACTGACTCTTGGTGGATGGGTCAATGAAGAATGCAATGCGATTTGAGTAGGAGCATGGCACAGGGTGAATGAGAGGAGCCGAGGTGGTCCTGGAGGAGTTGAGACAGGCAGGAACATCGTTCTCTGAAGCCAGCCATTAGGGTGGCTGCCTCAAATGTGCCCTGGGCTTCATTGGAGTTTAGAGTTGAAGGCCCAGGCGACCAGAAGCCCAGGTCACCTGTCGTAGACTGACCAGGTGATTGGAGAAACCCAAGGACCAGGCGTTGGAATCTTGAGCAGACTTTGAGGAGTGGGAGAGACTCTGTGGACTAAGCAGTATTCACAGAGAGAAATAGGCACTGGTTTGGACCCTCCAGCTCTGTGGGAGACTTGTTAGGGACGTTTTCAGGAAAGGCAAGGTTTTGGGCCCAGAGGTGAGGGACAGAGAGGGCCCAGCAAGGACACTGAGAGGCTAGGGGAAGAAATGAGAGACATTTGGGCAGGGTGAGTTACACATACACTGAAATCCTTCCAGACAGGAACTTGTTAAAAACAACCACCAATTAAATACTTAATGGAATGAAAAAGACAATATCGAGTCAGAAGAGAACACAGATGTTCATTCACAGTTGTCCATCTGAGGGTGGTACAGGTTGGAACGTGGCCAGGGTACAAGGGGCCTGGGGAGGTTCAGCTGTGAACCACTGATCCCATGACCTCTACCCCCCACCCCCACACACCAAAATACTGAAATGTTCATTGTCACGTGTGGCAAGACACAGTGAGAAACCTCGTTTTGCGTGCTACTCAATCAAGTCGACTCGTACATCACGTGCGAGAGGCAGCACGTTTTACAAATGAGAGGACAGTTCAGGGGTCTGATACCAGCAGGGAGAGCACTGTCCTTGAGACTGGTCAGTGTTCAGACTCCTATATCTCTGACCAGTGGGGGGAGGGGGGAGGGAGTGACTGGGGCGAGATGGTCCTTTCTGATGTTGGCTGCTCTCCCAGGGCAGCAGGAAGTGGAGATGGAGGGGAGGGGATTTGCCCGGTGGTCTGAGCTGAACATTTGGGGTAGGGGAAGTGTGTGAGTCCTGCCCCCCAACCACCACCAATGCCCCTTCCAACCAAGCACACCCCCCCCCCCAACCCGATAAGGGAAGCAGAGATGGAGTCAATGGAGGTTTCATCATGACCCCAGCTGACCCCTCCCCTCATGCCCCTCTCCCCTGGACACGGAAGCGATATGATTGACAGGGAGTGGTCCAAGCAAAGGGACCTGATTCATTGAGGCTGGTGGAGCCTGGCTGGGCTCAGTGTCCGTACAGTGCCAACAGGTTACGCCATTATGTGCTGGGCAGGGAGCAGGCGCTGGTTTGGGACCATCCTGGAGCAGAGAGTCTGCATCCTGCTGGACACATCGGGCTCAACCGAACCATTCCTGGACCTTGTGAAGAAGGAGCTGAATACCCTCATCTGGGATCAACTCCGAGGAAAAGGCTGCAGGTGAGGTGGTGGGGGGGGGGGAAGGGAAGGAGAGAGGGGAGGGGGCAGAAGGGAGTGGGGAGGTGGAGGGAAGAAAAGGGTGGGAGAAAAGAGGGAGGGGATGGGTGAGGGGAAGGGGAATGGGGTTGGAAGGGGGAGTGGGGAAGAGATCTGGGGAGGGAGATGACAGGCGTAGATAGGGTGAATGGGGTGGAGAGATATCCATTGGAGCGGTCATCCTGTTCAGTGCAGACCCATGGGCTGAAGCCCCCCCCTGTCTCCTTTCCTCCTGCTCCCCCTTCCCTCTCCTATCAAAGAGCTGCCCTCAGCATCAGCTTTTTCCTCCTCCCCTCCCACCTGTGACCCCCTACCTGTTGGCCTGTCCTCCTCCCCTGTCCCTCACTCTCTCCCCCCCCTCCCACTCCTGTCAAGAGCTGGAGTCGGCCACTTGGCCCATCGAGGCCGCCCACCATTCGAGGCCGCCCACCATTCAAGGCCGCCCACCATTCGAGCCGATGTTTCCATGACCCTCAATTCCCCAATTGCAAAACTCGATTGAACTGTGTCATGCAGCGAGGCAGAGAATCCCACAGATTCACTCCCCCCAGGAGAAGTAGTTCCTCCTAGTCTCCGCCCAACTTCCCCCCACTCCCCACACCCGAGGTTCGAAGCTGTGACACCCTGTTCTAGTGACATGCAGATAGGAGGGGATTATCTGACCTGAGGGTTGACAAGGTGGAGAAAACCAAGGGCAGGCAGTGTTGGGGATGGGTGGGAGTGTGTTGGCACAGAGGGCAGGAGGGTATGGGTGGCAGGGGGGATGATGAAGGTGTGAGGGGGTTGGGGGAAAGAGGTGGAGGGTGAGTTAGGTGGGGGTGGGGTTGGAGGAGGGTGTGTGGGGAGGATGGGGGTGGGGTGAAGGGTTGAAGAAGGTGAGGGGGTTGGGGAGAGGTTGAGGGGAGGGTCAGGAGTGGGGGAGGATGAGGGGAGATGGGGGTAGGGGAGTGGGTATAGGGGAGAATGAGGAGCTTAGGGGAAGGTCAGGGGCAAGAAGGGTGAGTGGGTGGGGAAAACACAAGGGAGGTCAGACAGCCTGCATGGGGAGGAGACTTTCCCCACTGACTGGATGGTGGGCTTGGTCCTAGCTTCAACCTGCTACTGTTTGCGGAGGGCGTGCTGTGCTGGAAGTCGGGCCTGGTGGAAGCCACGGATACCACGTGTCAACACGCCATTCACTGGGTGTCAGGGGCCGTGGCCCACGGAGGCACCTGCACCCTGGAGGCTCTACAGGTCAGTCCCTTCATCGCCCCTCATCATAGGGTGAGCCCTGGGTGGGCAGGGGGCCTGGGCACCACTCCCTCACCATTCGACTGCAGCTTGGCCCTCCGTTCTACTCGTGCAAGTCAGCATGGCGTAGGTAGACGGGATTGATATGGAGTCCACGAGGTGAGGGTGTGTGTCCGGAGTCTGTAGCGTGGGGAGATGCAGTGAGAATGGACGGAGGGTTAGGACATTGACCAGAGCAGCAGGAGCTGGGGAGATCAAAGGTCACTGACTCCAGGGCAGGGACTGAGACCCTAATCCTCTGGGATCTGCCCCACCCCCACCCTCTGGGATATGCCCCTTTCCCTCTTCCACCATCCCTTCTCGCCAGGATATGCCCCAAACCCCCCAGCACTGACTCCAGGGGAGTAGGCACAAGACCGATTGTGACCCCCTCTCCTGGGAATCTCCCCCCCCCCAACTTCCCAGGGGTAACTCCCCCACTGTTGATGCCCTTGTGAGGCAGCCCCAGGTGCTTCGCTGGGCAGAGAATCCGCCCGATTTGGGAGAGGAGGCTGGTTCTCAGCAGGTGGAGGAGGGGAGAGGTTGGTCAAAACACTGGGGACCCGAGACGAGGGCAGAGATTTCAGCAGATAAGGAGAGTGCAGGACGGAACGGGATTGAAGCCCACACAGGCCGACAGAGCGGAGGGGAAGGGATCTGGTACATCTGACTTCACCTGTCGGGACAAGGAATGTAGAAGTTGGCAAGGCACGGGTTTCTGTTGTGAGGGTAGAGGTTTATGGGGGGGGGGGGGAGCACCTTCACCACCCAGAGGGCGACGGGCGTGAGGAACGAGCTCCCAAAGGTAGTGGTTGAGGGGGGAGAATGACAACATTTAAAGAGATTGCGATGTTCCCAGGTGCAGCAAGGGGTGGGAGGGAAACAGGAAATGTTGAGCAGGCAGCATCTGTGGAGAGAGATGGTCGGTCAGGGTTTGAATCAGGGCCTTGCATGGAGTAATGTGGCTTCTCTCCATGGACACTGCTTGACTGGCGAGTCTCCTGCAGCTCAGGGGATCTGGGCCAAATGCAGGCGGGTGGGACCAGCTCAGATAGGTGCCATGGCCAGCATGGAGGGATGGGTGAAGGGCCTGTTTCCAGGCTGTAGATGGCTGAGCCCTCCCCATTCAGTCTCTGTGGAGAGGTCTGACTGTTCTGCTCCTTGTCACTGCCAGGAGGCTTTCCGGCATGCAGAGGTGCAGGGGATCTACCTCCTGACGGATGGCAAGCCGGATTCCAGCTGTCGGCTGGTCCTGAGCGAGACCCAGCGCATGGGCCAGGCACGAGGTGTGAAGGTCCACACCGTCTCCTTCACTGGCCCCCACAGGTGAGCCCCTGTTCTCTCCCCTCTCTCGCTGGCTCTGGGCCTGGGGTCTGGCTGCCTCATCCCTGCCCCTCTCACTCTGGGTCTGGCCCCCTCACCTACCTGTAGGTCTTACCCCTCCCCACCTCCGGATCTGGCACAATCCTGACCCCTTCCCCCTCTCGCTCTAGCCCCTCCCTTCCCCCTCTCGCTCCATCCTGACCCTCTCCTGTCCGCTGCATGTTTAAACCCCACCATCTACACAGTGATGATAGCCTGTGGTGTTTTGCCGGCAGCTCTGCCAACGAGTTCCTCAAGAAGCTGGCAGCACAGACCGGAGGCAGATTCCATCGTTGCCTCGGAGACCTTGATGGACAGAAGGAGGTGCAGAAAATGCTAACGGGAGGGTGTTCTGATGAAGATGTAGGTCAACTGACACTATATTATTTAGATGATTTCAATTCCAGTTCTAAGCGACTATTTCTATGCTCTGAATATTGCCAATAGTGTGAAACCAGGCCTCGTCCCCATCAAACGGGGTCTGTTTGTCCATGGAGTACGGAACGGAGTCATCGGTAACAGCAGCAAGATTTATTTATTCTGCAAATCAACAATTTTTTTGAAGGTTATTGTCAAGTGTGGTTAGAAACACCAAATTTCACTTGTTCATGACAGTAGATCCTGATTCTGAAAGTTTGCTTTGCTAGCAGTACAGATGGTCAGACCATAACTAACACGACCATAAATACACCGAGTGCCGAGCGGGGTAGAGAGATCAGTCAGAGCAGAGCAAAGGAACCATGTTACGCTTTTGGGC
Organism: Narcine bancroftii; assembly: GCF_036971445.1. Classification (NCBI taxonomy): domain Eukaryota; kingdom Metazoa; phylum Chordata; class Chondrichthyes; order Torpediniformes; family Narcinidae; genus Narcine; species Narcine bancroftii. The sequence continues at coordinate 6,031,681 of NC_091480.1, forward strand.
TTAAACACTTCACTGAAGAGAGTGCGGCCAGGTTGGGATGAGTCCCAGTGCGAGGCAGCGGGAAGTGAAGCTAGAACCAACGCAGGTGGGTGTGTGTGTGTGGTGGGTGGGGGGTTTGTGTGGTGGTCACAGAATCTCTACCGATCACGTCAAAACTGAACACCTGACCAAAACGACAGCAAGGTCCCCCGGTAAGAGCTGGCCCATTTTTCAAGCAGGGTGATTGTAACCAGGTGTGTGTGTGTGAAACCAGGGGCTGAGCCAGGAGTTACCAAGAGAGGGATGGCTGCTTGTTCCACTTCCGAACATTGCCTTTAAGCTAGCCTGGAACAGATGGTTCTGTCAATGGTATTGAATGGTACAGTGCAGAAACAGGCTCTTCGGCCCACTTGTCTGGGGTGGACATGATTCCCAATTCAAATGGCACCCAATCCATCCCCTCTACATTCATGTGTATGACCAAAAGCCTCTAAATACTCCTGTTGTATCCATCACCACTCTCTGGCAGCCTCTTCCAAGCAACACTTCCCCACTCTCAATGGAAAACATTTGCCTAGCACATCTCCCCGTGGGGCAGCACGGAGGGTGGGGCAGTTTAGTGCATTGCCTTTTCAGCACCAGGCGAACCAGACTGAAGTATGAATCCTGCGGTGTCTATAAGCAGTTTGTTTGCATGGGTTTCCCCGGGGGCTCCGGTTTCCTCCCACTGTTCGTAACTTACCGAGGGGTGCAGACTCATGGGCCAAAATGGCTGGTTACTGTGCTGTATGTCTAAATTTAAACTCCCCCCTCCACCCCCCCTCCCCACCTCACCTTAAACACCTGGTCTTCTACAATGTGTCTTATTAACCCTGGGGAACAGATTCGGACTGCCCACCCTCTCATGATTTTATAAACCTCTGTCACGTCTCCCTCGGCCTCCGACACTCCAGACGAAACAACCCTAGGTTGTCCAACCTCTCCCCATGACTCATTCTGAAACCTCTTCTGTACCCTCTCCAAAGCTTGTTATGGGGTGATCAGAAATGCACACAGTATTCCAGGTGTGGTCTGACCCAAGTTTTATTCGGCTGCAATAGGACTTCCTTAACCTGATACTCAATGCCCTGCCCACATGCTCCCCCACCATCTGTCACCTCCCAGGAGCCATGGACATGGACTCCCAGATCCCTGGGCACATCATGTGACCAGTTTCCTCTACATTATATTGTGCACATTATCAGTGATTTAGAAAGGGAGGGTCCAGTATGTTGGATGTACATTGGACCCAGAAACCTGGGTTCAATGCTGACCTCAGGTGCTGTCTGCCCTGTGACTATATGGGCTTCTCTGGTTCATTGCCAATGTGTTGGTGGGAAGTGAAATGTGGGAACATGTGAAAATGGGAACTTGATGACTAGCAGGGACTTGCTGGGCCAAAGGGACTATGACCAAAATATCCCATTCCCCAATGTTCCAATTTCCTGTCAAATTACATATAGGACATCACATACAACCCTGAGATTCTTTTTCCTGTGGCCCAGGCAGAATTTCTACTGATTGGTAAATATAAAGTGTTTACATCTAAACTGTCCCAATCGTCAGACCCTTTGGCCCCTCAGGTCTGTGCTGACTTTGGTGCCCAGTCCCATAGCCCATCCCCAAACATCATGGTGTTCCTGTGTTTTCTACCTACAGTTCCCCAAACTTCCCGACTTTGAGGGTGATGATTTAAAGAAACTTTCTGAAGAAATAAATAAAGCTCGGCAGTTCCTCGCTGAAGCCAAGTCCTTCCGGTGAGTCCCAAGCTGGGATTTCAGTTTTCCAGCTCTAGTTATCTGCCCCTTGTGTTGAAACGGCTTCAACAGACGATGTCTGCCTCACCTGTCGCCACTTTGCCCTTTGGAATGGGGCACGTTTACTACGTCCTGCATCAGGAAGCTAAAACCCTATTGGTGCTTAGTACCAAACCCATGAAACTGTATCAATGGGTTAGACCAATTAGCAGAAACCCTGTTGGTGGATTAAACCAATAAGCAGAAACTCTATTGGTGGGTGAGACCAATTAGCAGAAACTCTATTGGTGGATCTCATACTGGGAGCCCGACCGATGGTTTGGCAGCCTATTACCAGAATTCTGGGGTTGCGTTAAATAGCATTAAAAATCAATGCTGGTCTTTTGAGCAGGAGCTGGTTATCTGGTAAACTTTGATTAGCATACAAATTGAGCAGAAGGCCATTCGGCCCCTTGAGCCTGTTCCACCCTTCACAAGACCATGGCTGATTGGTAGCTTTGCTCTAATGCGGGGGAATATTATTGGTGGGCCTCTCCCACAATTTATGAGCAGGAGCCATCTGGCCCTTCATTAAAGGCCGCGACTGATCTAAACCGTTTTCCTCCACCGCACCCTCAGCTTCCGTTCCACCCAATGTACCCAGTGCTGGTCAGTGGGATTGGTGTGGGTGAATATTTGGATTTAGCATGGATGGATGGGTGAAGGACCTGTGGACATGGCTGACTGAGCAAAAAATGCGGATGCTAGAATTCTGGAATAAAAGCAGAAAATGCTGGAAATGTTCAGCGGGTTAGGAAGGGGCTGTGGAGAGAGAGTGTTTTAGATTTCCATTATGATGAACTGTCGCCAGCCCAAAACATTCCCGCCAATTCCCTCCCTGCTGCTGTCGGGCTGAGTGTCTCCAGCACCATATTCCCTGTTGTCTGCTTCACGATTCCACATCATTTTATTGTCATAATAAAACAGAAAATGTGACATTTCATGAAATATCCTTTAGTCTGCTGTAAGGCAGGCAAAGATTCGGCATCGGGAGAAATCGCCTGGCACCCCTTACAGTCAAAGAAAAAGAAACCCCACGGTCACTGAGTGTCCGTGGATTCACCTCCAGCACTTCCACGGCCCACAGACTTCAGTCCAAACCATCGGCAACCCAAGCTCCAGATCCAAACTCAGGAAGCCCTCAGCCCCATCTCGCGTCCCGGTTCCGACACCTGGTACCCCCTTCAGTCAGTCTCCAGCAATTCACAGCCTGGTGCAAATCCTGAGTCACCTCAAGTCACCAACAGCCTGTGGGTTCTTCACCCTCAGAGCCCCTCACTGGTCCGCCGCCACGGTCACCGTCCTGTGGGTTGTCTCCATCCCACAGACCAAGCAAGGTTTAAGATGAGAGGGAAAAGATTTCATCGGGGCAACTTTACCACATAGAGGGCAGTGGGTGTGTGGAACGAGCTGCTGGAGGAAGTGATCGAGGCGGGGGCAATTAGAATGTTTAAGAGATTTGGATAGGTGCATGGATTGGGAGGGTTGAGAGGGATATGGCCTGGGACTAGCTCAGATATATAGACAAGAAAGACAGTGGATTCAGGGAAACTGGATTCCTCCAGGATTCTATGTGTAGCTCAGGTAGACAACCTGGCCAGCACGGACAAGTTGGGACGAGGGTCCTGTTGGCATGCATTTAAACCCCTGGACTCTAAAATGTCTAACCTAATGATTCACCCGGACGTCAATCTTAGATTGTCCTTTTTTTCATTATCAACAGAGTTTTACTCTCAGAAAAACAAATGAGTTCCAAAAGCCTCTGAAGCTTCCAGCTCCTTGCCAGCAGGTGACAGCGACGTGCAGCCTTCGACACCAGTGCCGTGGCAATACCCCCATCGAAGGAAACCATTTTTTAATCAATAGAACAGCAGATGCTGGAAAGCTGAAATAAAATCAGAAAATGCTGGAAGCACACAGCAGGTCAAGCAGCATCTATGGAGAGACCGGGATAGTGAGAAAACCAGCCAGTTTCTGCAGAACTCACTGATTCAGATTTTGGTTTTACTGTCAAATTTTCCTGCGGGCAAGGCAGAATTACCACTTATTGGTAGTGCAAAAAAAACACAACTACACGTAAAGAAATGTAAATAATGTGTGATACAGAGAGGAAAAATAAATCCTTAAACCAGTCCCTGATTGAGTTTGTTCTTGAGGAGTCTGATGGTGGAGGGGGAGCAGCTGTTCCTGAACCTGGTGGGTGTGAGTCTTGAGGCACCGAGACCTCTTTCCTGATGGTAGCAGCGAGAACAGAGCATGTGCTGGGTGATGTGGATCCTTGATGATCGCTGCTGCTCTCCGACGGCAGCGTTCCCTATAGATGGTCTTGATGGTGGGGAGGGTTTTTACTCTGCATCAGGATTTTGAGGTATGAAATTCACTGTGGTTTAGTTTCATCCTTTGTGACTGCTCAAATTCTACCCTTTTCCCTTGAGAACCTCTTACCTCACAGCATCTCAAACCCTCTCCAAGCAGCAATGCTAAGAACCGCTGGCATTTGCAACAAACCGGCGCAGTTTCTCCAGTGTTTTTGTTACTAACGTGTTCTTTAATTATTTAATAAATTAACCTGTAACTTCCACATATATTAAAAGCAAGATGCACAAAGAGTATTTTGTATATAGAACGTGTGTTTCCTTCGACAACAATCGTTGGCATCTTCCTGCACACACACGTGCCGTGGAGATGCATCGACCGGCCAAGTGAGAAAAGGCAAAGACTCAACCCTCTGATCTGATGGGAGGCTCCACGTGGGTCTGGCAGTCAGAGGGCAGGCGAGTGAAATATGACAGTCTGCAGACGCTGTGATTGTAATACATGTAAAAACACAGAGATGCTAGAGGAACTTGGCCACTCTCACAGTGTCCATTGGAGCTAAAGATACATTAACAAAATTTCGGGCCTGAACCCTTCTTGAGGGTGTGAGTAAATAGCAGGGAGAAGGCTGAATTAAAAGGCTGGGGGAAAAGGAAAGAAAGGGTAGGGGCAGGAGCACAGACCAAGAGATAAAAGTTGTTGAAACGAGTGAAACATGAAAGTTTGCAGACATCAGTGTTTTTTTAGATAGCAATGTTGGAAAAATCTGTGAAAAATTTAACATAATTACTCATTCCACCCCATAAGTTCCTGTGCACTTTGGTCCCGGGGCTTTTATGTGGAGCGACGTGGCCCAAGTCATCAGCTGAATGTTGGGTTCACAAGGTGAGCTTTATGGTGTGGTTTAGACTCCAGGCTTCCCCCGAAAAGTAGTCGGGATCCTGCAGGATAAATCGCAAGGCAGGAATTGACTCAAAATTCCTGAACTTCCCTTTTTAGACTGGTTGAGTAGCAGCAAATTTTGTTGATGGTGCCGTTACACGGCCTGTCTAAAAACCAGACCTATCGTTGAAGTAAAAACAATGCTGTAGAAACTCAGGTCAAACAACTTTTATAGTAAAGATCGAAGACAAGATTGGATATGAATAGGAAGAAAGGTGAGAATTGGTGGGAGTAGGTTGGCTCTGTAAATGCGGAGCTGGAGGTAGGAGAGGGAAAAGAGAGCTTGAGTAAAGGAGACAGAAGGCACTTTCAGGTGGCCAAAATCCCCCCCCCCCCGATGTAAAGCTGCATATTATCCCCCTGTGGTGCGCTGTTGGTCGGAAGCAAACACACAAAACCAAACGACTGTACAACAGGCTTTATTCAACGTAAAACTCCACGAGCCAGGAATAAGATTGTGCTGCTGTAGGTTTTGAGAGTGACTTTAAAGGGCCGGCTCAGGCTTATATCCCAGAGGGTGATTGACACCCAACCAGGTGGGGCTTGGTCCATTCAGGTCGGCTGATTGACAGCTGGTCAGGTGTTGTCTTGTCCCTATGCTCTTCTGCAGGTACAGAGGTTGGCCCCTGCAGTAGGCCAGGCTTCAGGGCAGGGGTAGCTGGCGTGGGCTGTCAGTGCTGGGGTGGCAGGCATGGGCTGTCCCCATAGTGATCCCACTTCCCCGCTCTCTCCCCACAGCCCTGTATCAGTCCCCACACTGTGAGGCAGCCAGCGTACGCTGTCAGAGCTGGGGTGGCCAGCGCGGGACGTCCCCACACTGATCCCACTGCCTTGTGCTCTCCCCACAGCCCTGTATCAGTCCCCACACTAATCCCACTGCTCTGCCCACGCCGGCCACCCCACAGTGGGGGGACCGATACAGGTCTGTGGGGAGAGCAAGGGGCAGTGGAATCAGTGTGGGGACAGCCCAAGCTGGCGGGGACAGCCCAAGCTGGCCGCCCCAGCTCTGTCAGCCCAAAGGGACAGGAGCCGGAGTGTGCTCCAAGGCACCTCCCGTGCAGCTGTCCCTTTCAGCGCTGCCACCTGAATGACCATTCCAAAGGTCTGAATCCACTTCTGTAGGCGCAATCTTGGCAGAGAATGCACCTGAAGAAGCCTAGAGAAATAAGGGGACTAACGGAAACCTTTTTTCCTTCCTACTCCCAGCCTTTTAATTTAGGCACCTGTCTGCTTTTTACTTGTACCTTAAAGAAGGGCTCAGTCCCAAAAAACTTATCTTTACCTCCTACGCAAGATCAGCCAAGTCCTCTGGGATTTACTGTGTTTTTAGTAAAAATTAAAAAAATTTGATGAGTGGGAATACAAAAATTCCAAGTGTGGATCTCAGGGGTTGGGGCTGGGGGGAGGGGGGGCTCTTTGAAAAGATGGAATATGAGAAGGTGGAGGGTAGATTTTATCAGAATAATTGTGCCACTCACCTGGAAAAATTTAAATGTCACAAAACTTCTACCTTTAACTTGCTTTCCCTGTTGGGTGGAGGTTCTGGAAACTAAAGCAGTTCACAAAAAAATCATTGACCCCAGCATTTTACCTTCTCCATCTCCGGCTACTAGTTTCGGTCTATTGCTCCTCAATCTGCAGGGACCATTCCTGAATCTGCTGCATTGTAGAAGGTTCTAGAGAATTGGTGTCTCTGGCCCAGGAGCGTCTGGTTTATTCTCATGGGCGTTATCGTTTTGCTGTAGCAGAATTATGGACAACAAGGGCAAGATAAATACAAGATTAAAAAATAATCAGTGCCAAACACAGAAAAGTGAGGTTGTATCTGTTCAGAAATCTGACAACGGAGGGGAAGAAGCTATTTTTATACCATTGGGAGTTCATCTTCAGGCTGTATACCACCCCCCCCCCCCCCACCGATTTCACCCCTCTGTATCTGTCTCAGTCTCTAGCTTCCTCTGGATATGGGCCAATCGGAGGTAGGTGGGACTGGGTGGGACATTATGATTGGTGGGTGAGGGCAGGTTGGGCTGAAGGGCCTGTTTTCCTGTAGTGTGACTCTATGTTCAAGTTGATTTATATTCCAATTGTACAAGTACAACCCGACAATAAACATTCGCCAATCAGTGCAACTCCCACAAACCCAGAGAAAAACAATACGTGCACACAGTCCTCGTGTACAAATATTACAATAAATAAATTTTATTCAATACATAGTAGAGTCTCTGAGGGTTAGTGTGAGCTGTTCCTTTGGTCGTTCAATGTTCTCACTGCCCGTGGGAAGAAGCTGATCCTCACCCTGGTGGTGCAGGCTCTGATCCTCCTATATCTCTTCCCCGACGGGAGCAGCTGGAAGATGCTGTGTGTCATATCTAAAATAAACTGCTCAATGTACTGATCTAGAAATCCATCTCGAGACCTTGCGAGGAATCACCCTCTGCATTGTTAGTTCTAATTAGAATTTCTTGCTCCATGAAATGCCCCCCCTGTTTCTGCTCAAACTGCATGAGCTGGATTTATTATCATGAACAAGTCATGAAATTCGGTGTTTAGCGGCAGCGTCATAGAGCAAACATTCATATTATAACAATCTTTATGACATTACTAACAAAAATAATAGAGCACCAAGTTAAGGCCATGTCTTTGGTTCATCGATTATTCAGGAATCTGATGACAGAGGGGAAGGAACTGTCCTTGAGCCACTGGGTGCTCGTCTTTAGGCTACCGTACATTTTCCCTGATGGTAGCAGAGCGAAGAGGGCCAGGCCTGGGAGGTGGGGGATTTAAGGATAAAGGTTGCTTTATTTTCAGGGATTCTAGTAGGCACTATTTGATTCTTCTTCTCAAAGCGGGTATGGAAGATGTTCAGCTCATCATGTAGTGAACCATCTACAGTGTTCGCCCTCGCGTTGTAGGCTGTAATGACCTGCACTCCCTGCCATAGCTGGTGGGATCTGTCTCTGCCTCTAGCTTCCTCTGGAATTGGCACTTTGCTTCAGAGATGGCCTTCTGCAGGTCGTAGCTGGACTTGATCCACGGCCTTAAATACCCTTGATCACCTGCAGCAGGTTGTGAATGCTCTGATTCATCTTGGACTTCTGGTTGGGGAGGTGTTGATGAGGTTGGTAACACAGCGGGCAGCACCTACAACTCCTTGCTGCTGTTAACAAGATTATTGTTCTTCACCAGGAACTACGGGCATCAAATTTTTCTTTGCACTTTTAAATTTTTAAGTAAAATTTTCCATGTTTAACCCCCCCTTCTCCCAACCCCCAATCCCACCCCTAAACCTCAAAGAAAGAATAAAAAATGGAGATTTAACATCAGAAACACATCCAAGCAGCCCCACCCATGTCGTCCAAGTAGGGGCTCCACACTTCAGAGAAAAAAAGTTAATGATCAGTAAAGGACACATTATTTTTCCACAGTTCCAGATGCTGCCCTGCCAACCCCAATCAATCTAATCTTTCCACCGTCAACCTCCAAATCCCACTCAATGTCACCGAATAAAAACAACGTGGGGTCCAACTGGCCACTGAATCCTTCAAACTTCCTCCAAAAACCAAGGCGAATGTGAGAAGGAGCCTGTCCCTTAAAATCATCGAACAGTTCAAGCTGCATTAAAGTCATCTTCATTTTGAAAAGGACTCACTCGTGCAGGAGTTTTCCTCTTTCTGGAAGAAGCCAGAGTCTCCGCTGAATATTTATGTCTGTATATTTTAACAATAAACAGAGAAGAAATACAATGGTAAGAATAGGGAAGAAATGCAGAACTGTTCACCTTCACAAAACAAAGGGGTGGAATTGGAACTTTGGGGAGGGTCCCAGCTCATTTTCACCCCCCCCCGTCCCATCTCCTCCCCCTCCCCGTCCCATCTCCTCCCCCCCCCCGTCCCATCTCCTCCCCCCCCCGTCCCATCTCCTCCCCCCCCCGTCCCATCTCCTCCCCCCCCCCGTCCCATCTCCTCCTCCCCCCGTCCCATCTCCTCTCCCCCCCCCCGTCCCATCTCCTCCCCCCCCCCGTCCCATCTCCTCCCCCCCCCCGTCCCATCTCCTCCCCCCATCCCTGTCCCATTCCCCCCCCCATCCCTGTCCCATTCCCCCCCCCCATCCCTGTCCCATTCCCCCCCCCGCCCCATCTCAAGATTTGACCTGTTGTATCCGGTTGGTTCGGTGATTTGTACTTTCTCCCTGTTTTGAATGATCAATAAAATGTTGAAAAGGACGAACCGCGAGGGAACTGAGGGGCTGGAGGCGCCGGGCCCGCGGCGTCTGTGTGCGGGGCCGGGGCGGGGCCGCCCGACAAAAGGACGCACCTGGCAGCGGTGGGATTCGAACCCACGCCATCGAAATGACTGGAGCCTAAATCCAGCGCCTTAGACCACTCGGCCACGCTACCGCGATGGTTGACACCGCGCTCGGCCGCTATTTCCCCGTGTCCGCGCAGCCGCAGTTTTCCTGTGTCCGCGCAGCCGCAATGCCGCTCATCTCGCCGCTTGGCGCCAGACCGCGGAAGCTGGAGGCCGAGGCCGAAGCGTCGGGTACCGGTAGGTCATTCGGCGGGGTGGGATGGGGGCAGAGAGGGGGGGGGGGGTTGTGAGGAGGAGGCGGGTTGTGAGGAGGAGGCGGTGAGGGGGGAGGTCTGGAGGGGGCAGGGATGAGGGTGGCAGGTGTGGTGGGCAGAGGTGAGGTGACAGGTCAGGGGCCAGAGGTGAGGTGACAGGTCAGGGGCCAGAGGTGAGGTGACAGGTCAGGGGCCAGAGGTGAGGTGACAGGTCAGGGGCCAGAGGTGAGGTGACAGGTCAGGGGCCAGAGGTGAGGTGACAGGTCAGGGGCCAGAGGTGAGGTGACAGGTCAGGGGCCAGAGGTGAGGTGACAAGTCAGGGCGATAGGTGTGGGGGCAGGGGTGAGGGGGCTGACATGAGGCAGTGTGGGGGGCAGGTGTGGAGTGATGAAGAGGGAAGGATGAGGCGAGTGAGTGGGTGTTGGAGAGGGTATCGGTGTGGGAGAGGGGGGTGGGAGAGGGGGAGGGGGGCAGGTGCTGAGTGACCAAGAGGGAAGGATGAGGCGAGTGAGTGGGTGTTGGAGAGGGTATCAGGATGGGGGGGGTGGGGGGAGGAAGTAACCAGGAAAGTAAAGTGTATGTGTGGGAAGTGTACGCAGTTGGCCAGAGTGAATTGGGTGAGCCTGTGTTCGTGATATCGTGGCTTCCAGCAGCAGTGGGCCATCAGTTACACAGACCATTGAGGAATGGGACTGGGCTGCTTCCCATCGGTTAAATAATGAGACCAATGGGGTACAGAGAACTCCTGCTGTCATCTCATCAATGCCCTATTTGACTGAAACTCTAGTTTTGTTACGTTTGGGGGTATTGGTGTCCCCATTCCAGACTGTGTTGCAGCTGGTCAGCACACTTTCTACCATGCATCTCTAGAAATTTGCCAGAGTTTCTGGTGTCACTCCAAAACTCTGTAAACTGAGGAAGTAGAGGTGCTGACATGCTTTCTTCTTGATGCCATTGATATGTTGGGTCCAGGAAAGATCCTCCAAGATAGTGAATTAAATTTGCTCACCCTCTCCAACTTTGATCCCCAATGATCAATGAATCGTCCACCTCTGGATTTCCCTTCCTAAAATCACAATCTCCCTCTTGGTTTTGGTGACATCGAGTGCAAGGTTGTTGTTGGTGCACCATTCAGCCAAGTTTTTGATCTCCCTTCTGTACATTGACCCATCACTTCCTTTTATAATGCCCGCTGATAAATAGAAATTCTGCCTCACCTGCAGCAATAAGAATCTCAGGGTTGTATGTAATGTCATGTATGTACTCTGACAATAAATCTGAAATCTGGCAAATCAGCAAATTTGTAAATAGTATTGTACCGAGCCATACAGTCATAGGTCTAAAGCAAGTAGAATAGGGGGGCTAAGAACACAGCACTGTGGTGCTCCAGTACTGAAGGAGATTGTGGAAGAGATGTTGTTACCTATCCTCACTGATTGTGGTCTGGAGGTGAGGGAATCCAGGATCCAATCACACAATGGGGTGTTGAGTCCCAGGTCTTGGAGTTGTCTGATCAATTTTGAGGGGGAAATTGTGTTAGATTATGAACTGTAGTCGATAAAGAGCATCCTAATTATGCTTCTTTGCTGTCTAGGTGCTCATGAAGAGACAGTGAGATGGTATCTGCCACAGACCTGATACAGTGGTAGGCAAATTGGAACGGATCCATGTTTCTGCTCATAGAGGAGATCATATGTTTCAACAACAGCCTCTCAAACACTGCATCACTGTGATGTGAATGCCAAGTGCCACACTCTTCTTGGGCAGTTGAGGCCTGTTTGAAACAGGTGGGTACCACACCTTGCCAGAGTGAGATGTTGAAGATATCCATGAAAATATTGCCCAGTTGGTCAGCATGGGTTTTCAGTACTTGACCAGACACTCTGTCAGTACCAGATGCTTTCCTTCGATTCACTCTCCCCAAGGTAGCCTGCAGTTCATTGTTGAATACAGACAGGAGAGGATCATCAGGGGACATGGGGATGTGCAGTGGTGTCCTTCCTTGTTCTTGTGGTTGAATTGGGTGTAGAAGGCATTGTGTTGCCCTGGGAGTGAAGCTTTTCTGTCTCCTACTACACCAGATTGGTTTTGTAGCAGGTTATGTCATTTAGGCCCTGCCACAACTGATCTGTATCCTTCATTGTTTCTCTTCTCTACTTCTCTCAGGAGATGGCTTTCCATAGGTTGTACCTGCTCCTTCTGTAATGTTCTGGATCTCCAGAATTAAATGCCTGTGATCTGGCTCTCAGCAGCTTCTGGATTTTGTTGTTCATCTAGGGTTTCTGGTTGGGGAAAACCCTGAATGATTTGGTGAAGACTCATTCATCCAGAGCTATTTTGATAAAGTCGGTAATGGCCCCGGTGTAATCATTCAGTTCTTAAACACTGCTCAATCCACTGACTCAAGACAGTCCTGTAACTGTTCTTCAGCCTCCTGTGACCACTTTCTGGCTACCCTGATCTCTGGAGCCTTTCTCTATATGTAGGCAGAAGGACCACAGCCAGGTGATCCTACTTGCCAAAATGCAGTCTCTGGAAAGAATGATAGGCCTTCCTTATCTTGGTGTAGCAGTGATCGAGTGTGTTGGGACCTCTGGTGCAGCAGGTTAGGTGCTGTTGGTAGTTGGGCAGGGTTTACTTGAGACAGGCCTGGTTAATGTCGCTAACTATGATTTGTAGTGCGTCAGGGTAGGTTGTCTTTTGTTTATTGACCACATCATGCAGCTGTGCAAGTGGCTGTTTGTAATCAGCACTGGGAGGAAGATAAGCTCCAGTGAGAAACACTGATGAGAATTCTCGGGGTTTACATTTGATCGCTATTTGCTTCAAGGCAGGAGATTGACATGATCCTAATGTCCATGCATCAGCTGGTATTCACTAAAAACCACACACTGCCCCCCACCCCCCCACCAGAATCCAAGTTCCGGTCCAGTTAGGGTCTCTCTGTTTACATCACTTGCTTATGTTTATTTATCCAGCTAAAATGGACAGTTTCACATTTCTCCATTATAATTCATTTATTATCTTTACCCACTCTAATGAGGATTTCTCCATGCAAATAATTTTCATCTTTCATTGTCTTAATTCGAAGTAGCAAGCATAATATTTAATTTGCTTATAATATTGACATTATGGCAACAAGATATCAATATTCCGTGGTCAAATAACCCTTCATTAGTCAGTGTGAGAAGTTATTATACTAGGCCCAGTGGTGAGATGACCCCAGACTGTGGCCTTTCCCTCTAAAGTGTCTGTGCCGGCTGCACCACACTTCAGAGTTTCTCTCCAGCACCTTGTACAATTAACTTGTGGACATCCCCTTGCCCTGGAAGGTCGGCAGGTTTCAGGCAGACTGAAGTATGTCTTCCATTAAGTTGATCTTGCATCCCAAAGAGCACAGCATCACATAACTGCTCTGGATGAATTCGGCAAAGACCATGACATTTATTTTCCGATCTTGGCAAACACGTGGTTCACGAGGAGGTGGCTGACATCTCATCCACACCACCTCTGTGCATGAATGATTTGACAGGAATTGTCTCTTCTCGCCACCAGCCAGGCAAAGCCTCTGTGCTTGTCTGTGTGATGGCAGAGAGTGATTTAGCCAAGTGACTCTGACAGTGTGGTCCAGGGAACATCCACAGGACCCATTAAATCCTGTTCATACAGGACCCTGAGGTCATTGTGTGCAGATCAACAGGAAAAACAAACTGCTGGAGGATCTCAGCATCATGGAGGGAAATGGACAGTTGATGTTTCAGGTCAAAACCTCTTTGCTGAAATGGTTCCAAATTCAGATTTATTGTCAGAGTACGTACATGACATCACTATCAACCCTGAATTCTTTTGTCTGTGGACCAGACTTAGTCATTTCTATAATGGTACTGTAAACTTTACTCATCAGGAACAATAAACAAACTGTGCAAATGCAGATGTAGATTTAAATATTCAGAACTAAATAATGAGCAAAATATGAGTTCTTAAACAAGTCCCTGATTGAGTTGGTTGTTGAGGAGTCTGATGGTGGAGGGGAAGCAGCTGTTCCTGAACCTGGTGGTATGAGTCTTGTGACACCAAGATCTCTTTCCTGATGGAAGCAGCGAGACAGAGCGTGTGAATGGTGTGGATCCTTGACAATCGCTGCTGCTCTCTGACGGCAGAGTTCCCTGTAGATGTTCTCGATTCCATTGCCCATCATTCATCTCATGTCTTGTTCCACGTATCACCTTTCAGCCTCTCTTCTCCTTCTCTTCCTCCCCCTCCCCTTCCTCCCTCCCTCCCTCCCTCCCTCTGCCTTTGTGTTTTTCTCCTTGTCCTTATCTGTATCTACCTTTGCTCACCGCCCCACCTTGCTCCATCATCACACTGTCTCACTATTGTAACAATGGAAACTGTGAAATTCATGATCTTGTTTATAATTTAATGTATATTGTATTTTTTTTTCACAATGTATCTGTTTGGCTGCAGCAAATAAGAATTTTGGTACATATGTACTCTTTACAATGTGTACGACATTAAATGGTCAGGAGAGGTGTGGAGGGTTAGGGGCTGGCTGTGGGTCAATGGGACTAGGTGGGAGAAAGTGTTTGGCATGGACTAGAAGGGCCAAACTGGCTTGTTTCTGTGCTGTAATTGTTAGAGGGTTAGATGGTTCCTCAGGGTTCGGTCCTGGGTCCACTATTATTTGTTATATATATTAACGATCTGGATGTCGGGGTGGAGAATTGGATAAGCAAGTTTGCGGATGACACAAAGATTGGTGGTGTTGTGGACAGTGAGGTAGATTACCGTAGATTAAAAGGTGATTTAGGAAGGCTGGAGGTGTGGGCTGAGAAATGGCTGATGGAATTTAATACAAATAAATGTGAGGTGCTACATTTTGGAAAGGCAAATTGAAATAGGTCATATACATTGAATGGAAGACAATTGAGGAGTGCAGAGCAACAAAGGGATTTGGGAGTTATGGTAAATAGTACCCTCAAGGCTGATACTCAGGTAGATGGTGTGGTGAAGAAGGCATTTGGAATGTTGGCCTTCATAAATCGGAGTATTGAATTCAAGAGTAGGGAGGTTATGATGAAATTGTACAAGGCATTGGTGAGGCCAAATTTGAAGTACTGTGTACAGTTTTGGTCACCAAATTATAGGAAAGATATAAACAAAATAGAGTGAGTGCAGAGAAGGTTCACGAGAATGTTGACAGGATTTCAGGGTCTGAGTTACAGGGAAAGGTTGTGCAGACTGGGGCTTTATTCTCTGGAGCGTAGAAGATTGAGAGGGGACTTGATAGAGGTGTTTAAGATTTTTAAAGGGACAGACAGAGTAAATGTGGATAGGCTTTTTCAATTATGAAAGGGGGAGATTCAAACTAGAGGACATGGTTTAAGATTGAAGGGGGAAAATTATAAGGGGAACATGAGAGGAAATTTCTTTATGCAGAGGGTGGTGGGGATGTGGAATGAGCTTCCGGCAGATGTGGTCAAGGCAGGATCATTGGTTACATTTAAGGAAAGACTGGATCGTTACATGGATAGGAGAGGACTAGAGGGGTATGGACCGGGTGCTGGTCAGTGGGACTAGGATAATGGGGATTTGCTACGGCATGGACTAGTAGGGCCGAACTGGCCTGTTCTGTGCTGTAAGTGGTTATATGGTTATAATTATCATCTACTGATACCATATACACCTCTATGAACAATCCATCTCTTTGAGGAGCTGGTGCAGACAGTTGGAATGAGTACTGTCCATTTATTTTTCCAGTGAGCAGTTAAGCAATGTCATGTGGTACATGGGAACAGAGAGCATGTCGGTGAGTCACCAAGATATTGGTGAGGGAATGCTGCTGACTGGCACATTCCAGGCTGCAGGATGCGTGCTGAGGGATGCACCTAGGCTTGGTGCAGCCAACGTGAGGCCGCTGTGGGACAGGACCACAGTCTACTCTAGAGCAGCCAATCTCAACCTTTTATTGGCTATGCCCCTCCCTCCCAGGTTCTGTTCGAAGTTTATGGGTCTCCTTCCCTGTGAAGCATTCAAGTTTTGGTTTCTTCCATACTTCTCTCCTACCGACTACATGAAACGTAAAATATATTTGTTATGTGAAGACTTTTATGTAAATATGCTGTAGCCCCCAGAGGGATGTGGAACTAGGGTGGCCATTCCAAAGGAGGACATGGTCATAGGTTACTGTATATTGAACACACATGCATACATTACTGTTTAAATCTTATTAAAAAATTATATTTTTTAAACACACTATATGCATGTGTGTGTGTGTGTGTCCATGTCCTATGACCATGTCCTCCTTTGGAACAGTCACCGTACATGTAATCCCTGTTGAGAATGGCTGGTTTACCAGCCATTGGAGCTGAGACCAAGGGGGGAGTAATGACAATGTGCCACAGTAGTCGTAATGATGTAAATAGAAATGGATGTAACAATGTACAGTGATGGAAGTGTTTGGATGTGAAACTAAGCAAGAGACTATGAGCTGTTTTCCTTTTGTAAATAATTTACTGTGAATAGTTTATTTTTAGTTAACAAATGGGGACAGAGAGGAGTACACGGAACAGGAACAGGCCCTTCAGCCCACATGTCTGTGCCGATCATGATTCCCAAATTAAAACTGTTGTTTGCATATGATACACATCCTTGCATTTCCTGCACGTTCATGTGTCTGTGGACACGTGTCTAAAATACCATCCTATCTGCTTGCTCCACAACTTCTAACAGCTGGATCCAGGCACCCACCACTCTGTAAAATATTTGCCCTGCATGTCTCCTTTAAACTCCCCCTCCCTCCCTCCCTCCCATACATTTCTTCTAGTAATTAAGAGAAAAAAAGATTCGGGCTGTGTCCCCCATCAAACTTCTGTCAGATTCTCCCCCCCCCACCCTAACCTATCAAGTTTGTCCAACTTCTATATCTCACACACAACTATAGAAACAATACAGCACAGAAACAGGCCCTTTGGCCCTTCTCGTCTGTGCCGAATTATTGTTCTGCTCAGTCCCACTGACCTGCACCCAGTCCATAGCTGACCCATCCATGTACCTGTCTAAATTCTTCTTAAATGTTAAAATTGAGCCTGGATTTGCCACATTAGCTGGCAGCTTGTTAAACATAATTTGATCATTCTGGTCAATTTTTTCTGTAGCCTTTCCAAAGCCTCCACCTCATTCCTGTAATAAGATGACGAGAAATGGCCAAGGTGCTCCAAGCACAGCCTGATCAGATGTGATGGTAAAGTTGGATAAGAGGGCTTATGTGGAGTCTTGTGTACAGTTTTGGTCACCGAACTACAGGAAAGATATCAATAAGATAGAAAGAGGATAGAGGACAACTAGGATGTTGCCTGGACTTCAGGACCTGAGTTACAGTAAAAAGGTTCAACAGATTTGGATGTTGTTCCCTAGAGTGTAGAAGAATGAGGGGAGATTTGATCGAGGTATTTAAAATTATGAGTGGGATGGACAGGGTAAATGTAGGTTGGCTTTTTCCACTGAGGGGAGGTGAGATACAAACCAGAGGACATGAGTTAAGAGTGAAAGGGGAAAAGTTTAAGGGGAATTTCTTACACAGAGAGTGGTGGGAGCATGGAACGAGCTGGAGTGGTGAATGCGGGCTCAATTTTAACATTTAAGAGGAATTTGGACAGGTGTGTGGATTGGAGAGGTTTGGAGGGCTATGGACTGGGTGCAGGTCAGTGGAACTAGGCAGAAAACTGGTTGGGCACAGACAAGAAGGGCCTGTTTCTGTGCGGTTGTGTTTCTATGTAATCACTGCAACTTGGCTTCCTTGCTTTTATACTTCATGGCCCGAATAGTTTGGAAAGCCCCCTTTCAATTATCTTCCTTTACTGTGCAACGTAATCAAGGTACCGCCGTGAGGACTGCACCTTCCTCACTGTCATGACCTCGTCCCCCCGTCCTTCCTCCCCCGTGTCCCTGTCCTCCCCAGTCCCTCCCCTCTGTCCTCCCCAGTCCCTCCCCTCTGTCCTCCCCAGTCCCTCCCCTCTGTCCTCCCCAGTCCCTCCCCTCTGTCCTCCCCAGTCCCTCCCCTCTGTCCTCCCCCTCCCCTCCCCTCGCGGTCCCTGCCCCGCCCCTCCCCTACCCCTCCTGGTCCCTCCCGTCACCCTCCCCCGTGTCCCTGTCCTCCCCAGTCTCTCCCCTCTGTCCTCCCCCTCCCCTACCCCGCCCCTCCCCTACCCCTCCCGGTTCCTGGTCCCCATCCCCAGTCCCTCCCCCATGTCCTACCCCCCCCCCCCGGTTCCTCGGTGCAGACGCGCCGACCGTGGGCGGAGAAGGGGAGGCTCTCGCTGCCTCTGAACGTGCAGAGCAGCGGCCGCACTGTGGAGCCCAGCCCTCGGACGGAGGGTGGATCCAAGGCCGTGTGTGGGAGGGAAGGTGGACGCCTTCCCCCTTCGTCCCACTCAGCCTTGGAGCAAGCCCCAGTGCAACCTCGGCGTCCCGGTGCCAGGGGTTTCATGCGTTGATTCGAGCCCAGCCATCGCAGTCTCTGCGCCTGCGGTGAGTGTCTGTCCCCGAGAAAGTGCCGGCGCGCCGCTTGTTTCCTGGCGGCTCAGCCCATGGGGCTGGGGTTGGTGTGTGGACGAACTGGCACCGGGGATGCGTTCACAGGCGGCGGAAACGGAGGCCTTTCCCTCAATCAAAGGGAATTGCGAGGCTTTGTGAACAGGTCCCAGCACTTGAGGTGTCGACGGGAACATGAAAGAACAAATGGATCTAATATTCCAGTGTTCTTGCATTTTATTACTGAGTGACAGATGATGGGGGTTCAGCCCTTTGGATGAAGGAGGTTGAAAGGAGCCTCTATCCAACTGCATCACGAGTTTTGGCAGAGGAGAGGGAACGGAGGCAGTGACTCAAACTGGGGGTGGGTGGGTGAGCTGAAGGGCATCCTGGGGCAAGACAGTGCTGATCTGGGG
Source organism: Narcine bancroftii (assembly GCF_036971445.1). Classification (NCBI taxonomy): domain Eukaryota; kingdom Metazoa; phylum Chordata; class Chondrichthyes; order Torpediniformes; family Narcinidae; genus Narcine; species Narcine bancroftii. The sequence continues at coordinate 6,050,265 of NC_091480.1, forward strand.
GCCGTGGTGACAACAAAGCTCGCTGGCCATCAGAAGGTGGCTAGGTGATGGTGAAGGGTTGTTTGTCTGTCGTCTGTGATGTGGGGCAGGGATCAGTGTTGGTCCCCCCTGTTGGTCATCAATGCTAACAGTTGACCGAAATTGGTGGTAGAGTAAATCTCGGATAACAGAATCCCTATCAACTGGGAATGTGGGCCAATGGCAATAGAATTTGGACAAGTGAGAGGTGTTGCCTTTCGAGGTAGTTAAATTAAGGCAGGGCAAGAGACAGTAAACGGCAGGGCCCTGACGTTGTTGTGGAACAGAGAGACCAAGGTATATATTGAAAGGGCCGGACAGAATGGAGGCGGAGATGTTTCCAGAAGCAGGAGAGTCTAGACCAGAGGGCACAGCGTCAGAACATCCCTTTAGAACAGAGATGAGAAGTTTCTTCATCCAGAGGTTGGTGAATCTGGAATTTGTTGCCACAGATGGCTGTGGAAGCCACATCATTGGAGAGATTTAAAGGAGAGGTGATGGGTTCTTGATTAGTAAGGGTTTGTCAAAGTTATGGGGAAACACTGGAGGAACTTGGCCAATTTCTCAGCATCCACAGGAGGTAAAGATAAAATACCGACGTTTCAGGCCTTCTGGATATGGGGAAAAGGCAGGAGAGTGGGGTTGAGAGAAAAGGTACATCATCCATGATTTGAAATATGGAACAGACTTGATGGGCTGAGTGGCCTAATTCTGGGGTCCTTGAAAGTGACCACAGAGGTTGGTGAAGAAGGTATTTGGCAGTCTGTGTAAACTGTTGGTGAGACACCGCTTGGGGTATGTTTTTAAGTTCAGTTTCCCAGCTTCAAGGAAGGATGATATTAAGCTATAAAGAAAATATTCTCCTGTGTTACTGGGACAGGAGGGGTTGAATTATAAGAATAGGCCAGGAACTTTTTCCCTGGAGGCTGAGGGGTGACCTTTGAGGTTTATAAAATCAAGAGCATAAATAAAGGGATGGGTCACAGTCATTTTCCCAGGATGGAGGAGGCTAAAATGATGGGAAATACCTACAGGTGAACTGAAGCATACGTTTTTCACACGGAGGGTGGTGGGTGTGTGGAAAGGGCTAAGAGGAAGTGGTGGAGGTGGGGGAGAGAATTACAATGTTTAAAAGACTGGAAGACAGATACTGAAAGGACATAGGTCAAATGCAGCCAAAAAGGACCAGCATGGATGAGCTGGGCTGAAGGGCCTGTTTCTGTGCTGCATAAATGTGTAACCATCACTCTCTACTGGCTTTGCTTCGAGAGCATTTGGAGAATGGCCTCACGATACAAGTGAGTGCCTGCTGTTTGGTACGTGAGCGGATAGATGCTGGCTATTTCATGATTTGGGAGGATGTGAGTATGTCTGACAAGGCCAAGGGTTTTTGCCTCTTCTTCATTACCCTTGGCAGGGAAAATGGTGGTGGGCAACTTAAATTAATTTTATCTGTTAAAGTGAAGGGAGGGAAGTTTAGGGGAGACATCAGGGGTAAAGATTTTATACAGAGAGTTGTGGGTGCCTGGGAATGCCAGGGATAGTGGTGCATTAGGAGCATTTAAGAGAATCTTAGACAGGCCCATGGAGAAGAGGAAAATGGAAGGTTACGAGGAAGGGGGGGTTGTGTCTATTTGGTAGGAATACATAGGCACAACATTGAGGACCGAAGGGCCTGTACTTTGCTGTAACATCCTATGTTTAGAGATACACCACTTTAACATATTCTCCTGGTCCATGAACCCATGCTGCCCAGACACACTAATTAACCTGCACAGCCTGCACATTTTATTTTTGGAGGGTGGGAGGAAACCAGGACACCTGGAGAAAACCAACGCAGATGTGGGGAGAACATGCAAACTCCTTACAGACATCGCCAGATTTGAACCTGGGTCACTGGTGCTGAGACTGCGTTGCACTAACTGCACTGCCCTTCTTCTGAGCTCCCTTGGGAAGCTCCAGATTTGGAGGCAGTGGTGATGGAAGAACGGTGATGTATTTCCATGGTGGGGTAGTTGGAGAGAGCTGCAGATGGTGGTCTTCCCTGTGTGCCTGGTGACGAGTGATCGTGCGATGCTGTGGTCATCTGATTGACCAAAGGAACTGCTCTCACTGACCATCTGAGATGCAAGCTCATGAAACAATATTTATTGATTTATTTGTATATGTGAATACTCGTCCTGCATCTGTATTGTTTGTTATATCTGGTTGTATGTCTGCATGTTTTGCACTGAGGACTGGGGAACGCTGTTTTGTCGGGTTGTACTTGTGCAATTAGATGACAATAAACAAGACTTGAATGGTCAGGGTGAATGGCTGCTGCGTATTTATAGGTTGTGCATACTGCAGCCATGGGGTGCTAATGGAGAGGGAAATAACTCTGTAGGGTGCTTGGTGCAATATCCAGTCAAATGATCCAGAAGGGAAAGCAGTCAATCCATGTTGGAGATATTGGAGATGGTTTACCCGTGAGTAAGAAAGAATTGACTTTCTCTGTATATTGATATTTCAGTACAACACAGCATTATGTTTAGCTCTTCGCTTGCCTTTTTGGAGGCGGTACAGGCAGCTCATGAGTGCCAGGGAAGGACTGAATCCAATGGGTTGTGATGCCCGACAGAGGAAAGTACCTGGCCTCCACTTACATGCCTAGTTTTGTGTGAGCTTGTACAGAGAGGTGTGAGATTAGTGCATATGGGCACAGTCATCAGAGATGTGGGGCTGAATGGCCTGATTCCATACAGTTCTGTCACTATGACCTATTTATTGTGAAATTGCTCCAGTGAGAGCCGGAACCTCCAGGAAGAGAACAGGATTTCAGCATTGGTTTTTGGTGAAATAGTTGGGGAGGAGAGAGAAAACCAGGTTGGGGAAGTGTGATAGTTTTATTTAAATTTAGACATACAGCACAGTAACAGGCCTTTTCTGCCCACGAGCCTGTGTTGCTCAAATCCCCAAGTAACCTACACCGCCAAACTTTTCAAAGGTAATACAACAGAGAACATTACAGCACATTACAGGCCCTTCAGCCCTTGATGTTGTGCTGACCTATATGTACCTACCAAAAAAAACCTCCCTACTTTGTAACCCTCTATTTTCCTTTTATCCATGGGCCTGTCTCTTAAATGCCCCTAATGTTTCAGCCTCCATCACCACCCCTGGCAAGACATTCCCGGCACCTACAACTCTTGAATTTAAAAAAAAACACACCCCTGATGTCTCCCCTAAACTTCACTTTGCACAGACGTTCTCTGGTGTTTGTAATTCCTGCCCTGGGAAAAAATAGGCGATGGCTTGTCCACCCTATCGATGCCTCTCATAATCTTGTAAACTTCTATTAAGTAATGTTAATAAGTTTGTTACTACACAGTTAAATGGACCTAAATTCTTACTTGCTGCAGCTGGTTAGGTAACTTTGATTAAAAAAAACTACAATCGTATCCTTACTGTAATTTAAAAGATACAATAAAATAATAACTATTCACAGTTATCCTTGTGCAATGGAGCAGACCGTCATAGAACATAAAAAATCCTTTAGTGGTGTTGGATAAAAATGCACCAACTTTTTCTGGTTGATTTCATTAGTAAGGTCTCCAGGATTAAGGACCATTCTCGCAAATCCTGCAGAGAGACTGGTATCCTCCGTGGGATTGAGAGGTCGTGGCGGAAGGGTGGGACTGATCTAATTAAATGATAGAGCAGGCTTGAGGGGCCCAATTGCTTCCTGCTGTTCCTATTTCCAATGTATTTTTGCGTGATAATATATAAGAAAAGTTTGGGTTGGTACATGGGAGGGGTATGGAGGACGACGCAGAATAATAGTTCAGTGCAGACTAGAAGGGCCAAAGAGCCTGTTTCTGTGCTGTAAATGATCAGTGTCTCTATGGTCCTATGATTGATTGTCCACTCAGTTCTATCAGAGAACTGACATAGACTCAACGGTGGAATGATCGCCACCTTGTATCGCAGGATTCAGTGAATGAAACTGGATTGAAGGTCCAAACTTTGTCTGCAGAACCTGTTGTTCCAAGAGTTTGATTACTTTGTGCTGCTGCTCTTTGCAGGGAAGTTTGGGAAAAGCTTCATGCATATTTTTTGCAGCATTGCATTTTAAATGTATAACCATGTGCTCATCATTCTTTTGGCGTTCTTGGTAATATCAAGAGTGGCTGACACATGCTGTACGTTTCCACTATAGGCTTTTCGGCTGTGTCGCGGAAGATTGTGTGGTTGGGTATGTGCTTGTCTCCAGGAGCACTGAGTTTCTGCCCCACTAGAACTTGGTGTACTTGACTGTTCACTTCCTGAGTCAGACACGTATAAAATGCTGGTGCCAGCTGTCGAACTGCTTCACTTCTCAATTGGTCCCTGCTCTGGCAGGGAGAGTCCGGGGAGGGATCTGTGAAAGGTAAAATAAAGTTGTGGCTGGGTGAGGGGAAGGGAGCGTTGAAATGTGCCAGTAATGCACAGAGCAGACAGGAACTGTGTGCACGTTATGGGAGGGGGAAAAATAATGTGTGCATGTTTGAGACAATTACTGAACTGAAACTACAAATGAAAGGATTGTGTGGTGTATAAATAATGTTATCTCCGGCAAGGCAGCTCCCCATAGCTGGGAATATCAGTGATTAGATATGGCTGAAGACGATCTGATCTATAGCTGGGAATATCATCTGCTTACCCCATCTGTTTCTATCTATAGGAAAACCTCCTTGGCAAGGCAGCTCCCCATAGCTGGGAATATCAGTGATTAGATATGGCTGAAGATGATCTGATCTATAGCTGGGAGTATCATCTGCTTACCCCATCTGTTTCTATCTATAGGAAAACCTCCTTGGCAAGGCAGCTCCCCATAGCTGGGAATATCAGCGGTTAGATATGGCTGAAGACGATCTGATCTTTGAAATCGAAGGAGTTGGCAATGGAACTGCAAACTCTGGAGATGAGAGCAGCGACGATGAACAGTATCTTATCTGCTCGATTACAGATTACGATGATCATAAGTCAAATAATGTTTGTAATCTCAATTATCTGAAGGGGAAACTCTGCGAAACCTCCAGTTCCCCTATAAGGTCCTTCAACTCTAAGGTAAACTCTTGAGATTCCTCTTTTTCTGTTCCTTGATTAGCACAGTAATGTAAAATGATGTTCAAGTAATTAACCAGCATTCACAGGACTAAATAAGAGCTTTGGATGTGTATTTGCAAATACTAATAGCCCCATAACATACTAACTCTGTTTACAAACTCGGACTTTTACGGATCAGACACTTATCATGGAACTTTGAGCTGAGATGTGAGCAAGTATTTGCTTTTATGAGCCTGATATCCGGCTTCAGATGTTTACAGTCAGCCAGACAGCTATGACATTTCCTATTTCGGGGTAGTGCATTGTTAGATTTAGCTGTGTACAGCAGAATAATAATAACATGCAAAACAATGAAATTTGCATCTTTTGTGAGTGATGTATGGCCTTAATTAGTAACCTGTTCTCGTTTGAGGGTTGACCTCTCACCAGAGAGTCCAGCACACATCCAAACCCGCAGTGGATTGAGAGCAGAGCTGCACTGTGGGGAATATTGTGTTCCAGTGAGGCTTTGGCCTGCTGGATGTAAAGATCCTGCGGTGATGACTTTGACGACGTTCTTGCCCATGTCCTGGGCCCTATATTCACGTCATCTGATCATTTATTTCATTGCTAAATGCAGTGGCACACTGAGCCATTTTACAAAATAAGTGACTTAGTTGTCTGAAAATGCTTAAGTCTTTCTCCTCCTTGTCCCCCAGCTGGTTTCAGTCCACATGTTAGTGGATAAAATGTGTTTTTTTTGGGGGGGGGGTATGATATAGGGAGTAGGAAGAAGGATCATCTGGAGACCTCTCCTACTGATCTGCTCACAGCCACTTTGTTTCTTTGTCAGCAGAAAGGAATGAAACTGCCCCAAAATCCACAAGCTTCCCAGAAACATTAGCCGTGATGGAAAAATAAAAGTCACCATCTTGTGTTCAAATTTAAAGCAGAGTTTAAAAGCAGGATTGTTTTGTGGAAAAGGGAAAACAGTGCATAAGCTGGAATCAGAAATAAAGACAACATGTCAGGCAGCATCTGCGGAGAGAGACAAATGGTGTTGATGTTTCAGGCAGATGGTCCTTCTGGTCATTGCCTGAAGCATGAACTCTTTCCCTTTCCACAGTTCATGCCTGATCTGCCAAGCATTTCCAGCACATTGTTTAGACTTTAACTTTTCTAATTAATCGGGTCTAAGAAATAACCTGGCTGACTCAATGTGTTGTGCAGTAAGCTTTCAGTTGGTGGCTTGTGTCGTTTCACAGAGGGAAAATAAACCTTGGTTAATGTTTGGCCAGATAATCTAAATATGCAGGGAGTTTTTCCATGATTTGAAGCAGAAATTATTCCAAAGCTGACGCTAACAGGCAATTCTTCATTTCAAATAAAAATTTTCAGTTTTGTAAATAATCTTTCATGTATCCTTCAGAATCACAAGACCTGTCCTAAGTTTGGCTCATTAACTGACCGAGGTCGGGTAGGTCCAGTATATGTAATAATTTCACTGCGTATTCTTCCCTGAGACCATCTAGTCTCTGCTCTGTTTACATTGTGTTAATGCATGTAGTCATTAATTCTTCTTTCATTTTACTGTGTTTGAATCGTGTCCTTCTCCTGGATCCCAACACTGCAAACACATTTCTTTGATCAATTTAACCTCTCTCCACAGTCCCCATTTCTTTTAACCCACATCCACCTTAAAATGCCTCACAAACTTGGCTAATAAGCCTGTCTTTTTTTTTTAAATTTTTTATTTTTCACACTATAGATCACATTATTCAAGATATACACATTTCTCCTTTCAAATATATACAGTGTCGTTTTCTCCCCCACCTCCCCCTCCATCCATTCAAAACTCTGAGTCCAAGATACATCAAACCCATCCCTAATAAGCCTGTCTTAATGTCATTTTGTGGTTTTGTGTATACCTTGGAATGCTTTGCTAATGTTAGAAGAACCACATCAACACAGCGTGTGGTTGTTGTTACCTTCAGGGTTTGGTGTCTGCCTCTGAAGTTACCCATTCTTGTGTGGGCATTTGAAAAGCATTGGGTCAGTAACTCCATAAATCCAGTGTCAATGTTATATTTATTGTATTGGAAAAGCCTGGTTTTACTTCATGGTAGTTTGCAGAGAGAGAACAGTCAAAGGCCAGGAACGTTACAGGGATTTTAAACAGTACGTCTGTGTCAGGGTGAGGAATGTGCTCAATCAGAGAAAGTGCCATTGACACCAGAGTGCCAGCAATGCAGAACAGAACGTGCGACTGTGGTTTTGTTGTTCAAATCCAAATCACACTGGAAAAGCATTGCAGGGCTGGCATTTTATAACTGTTGTCAGCCTTGTATTTGAACATTTCTTTCCCGATGGCACCATTCACTGTCCATTTCACCTTCCTTCCACTCCCTTGCAGCAGATTAAAGGCAATTTTGTGCATTATTACACTGTCTTTATCCCATGACAATAAAAAAAATCTTGAATTTTGGTCCATCGTACAAAACCTTACAGCCAGAGGCCAAGCATTTGGCATTTTCGAGTTGTCGGATAGAAAATTATTGGAGTGTTAGTTAGTATAATGTGGTACCAGATTTGTCCAATACAATAAAGATTCAATTTATTGTCATGTAAATGTGTTTTCACTGCATGAATTGGCAGAAATTGTCTGAAGTGACTCTTACAGTCAGAGAAAGAGAATCTCCCCCACCCTCCCAGACTCACCAAGAGTCCTGTGGAGTCACCTTCAGTGCTTCCACAGCCCCTGCAGCCACACACAGTCCAGTCCAAACCATCAGCAGCCCGAGCTCCAGATCCGAGTCTCCCGACACGATCAGGACTCCTTCAGTGCCCTCGGCACCCTCTTGCATCCTGGTTCAGATACCTGATACCCCTTCAGCCAGATCATGAACCAGTCTCTAGCAGTCCCCAGCCTGGTGCGAGTCCCTTGATTGTAGTAGTTGGCTGCAGCCTGTCACCTGTGCGTTTCTTCAGCCGCCGAGCCCCTCACTGGTCTGCCACTGTGGTCACCGTCCCATGGGTCGTCTCCTCTGCTTCTCATTCTGAAATGGGGGTTGTTCTCTCCAATTTCTGTTGTCTTGTGCCAGTCCTCTTCTTCCCCAGAGTCTGCAACATTAATGGGCCACTTCAAGCCGGTATGGAGCTGATGGTAGTTAGACTGGGCGGCTGGACCCCGTGGAAGTGCTGTGTCTCTGCTCTCCGTTGTGGTTGCAGCAGCTCTGCCATCTTCCACTTTGTCTGTGCCCCCCCCACCCCATGGCCTGTGACTCACATTGAGGATGGCTGCTTTAGAATGACACTTTTGAACAACGAGCATTGTGTTTAATTAGAGATAATGATACCGCTGCCACTTCTACCTGTCTTTTTCATTCCCTTGCTTTAACTTTATCTGTTCCAAGTTTTGCTGTAAAGTCTCGTTCTCTGGAATAATTTCTCCGAAAACTTTTTACATTTCACTAAAAATGGCAAAGATATCTTTGCAAATGTCTAGGGATTTGCTGATAAAATTTCCAGCCCATGACAACCTCTGCTCATTCAGCCGTACATTGCAGACATTTGCCAACTGGATTTTGTAGTGTGCTTTTTTCAGACTCTACTCACCAGGGTCCATTTACACACTTGTCCAAGAATGGGACTCAATTTTAGTTTCATTGGGTGTTTTAAATTTTTTTGAAAATTTAGAAATAGAGCACAGTAACGGGCCATTTTGGCCCACATGTCTGTGCCGCCCAATTAACCTACATCCCGGCTACATTTTGAACGGTGGGAAGAAACTGGAGCCCCCAGGGAAGACCCACACAGCACAGGGAGAACGTACAAACTCCTTACAGAGAGCGCAGGATTCAAACCCTGGTCCCGATCGCTGGCGCTGTTAAGGTGTTGTGCTAACAGCTATGCCAATCCAAATAGATTGGCTATTTATTTCTTCACGGTGGCAGAAGTTAAATCGAGCAGAAGACATCAAGTTGCTGCAGACAGTTAAACACAATCTGCTGCAGGAACTCGGAGGGTTGAGCAGCAATGGTGGCAGAAAGGAATCATCAACATTTCGGGCTTGAACCCTTAATTGAGTCTTGATGAAAGGTTCTAGCTGAAACCTCGCCATTCCTTATCTCTTCACTGATGCTGCCCAACCTGCTAAGTTCCTGCAGCAGATTGTGTTTAGCCTCCGATTCCAGCATTCTGGAGTCTCCTGTCTCCTGCCACTGAAAGTCCAGTGGTTATTTTTTTTTAAATGAAATGACTTACCTTGTAGAATAGATGACGGATATAAATCCCTTATTTTATAAAGTGTAGACCAGCCTTACATTTGTTCCCATCCAAATATTTGATCTTTTTTGAGGAAAGTCTTTTCCATAAACCTTCTGGACCGCTCTTGTTGATCTGGAGTACAGTCTGAATCAACTTGCTCGAGAAGCGGAGGAGACAACTCTACAGGACCAAGACCATGGCAGCAGACCAGCAATGGGCTCAGCGGCTGAGGGACCCACTCGGACTGTGTGTGATTGGTGGTGAGGGGAACTGCATGGTCTGTGGGCTGCTGGCAGCTCTCATGGGAACCAGGTGTTGGAGCCAGGATTCGAGAGGGTGCTGAGGGCAAGAAGGGCCTCTGGTGCTGATCGAGTTGGAGCTTTGGATCTGGAACTCAGGCTGCCGATGGATTGAAGAGAGGTCTGTGCGGCTGAGGAGGTTGCGGGAGCACTGGAGGCAAATCCACGGGCACTCAGTGTCTCTGAGGGGACTCTCATTTACTTCTCTTGTACAGTAAGGGGTGCCGGGCAATACTAATGGCGACTCTGTCTGTCTTACCGCAGGCAAAAGTTAAAGTAAGTCATGCATGTTACACTTTTACTGTATTATTACGTTCCAATAAAAAGGAATAAATATTGTTGTCTTGACTCTGTTGACCATACAGTGTATCTCCAAATAAAGTCAGTGGTTTGGATGTTAAAATTCAGATCTTTAGATAAAATCCTAAGTGCAAAATTTGGTAAACAGACCAGTACAGTATATGTTAGTAGTTGTAAGCTGGAAGATTTGTTTTTTTTTTGTGGCATTTATAAAGAGCTAAGGGTTTGTTAGTTTGGTCATGGCTGTTTGGTACAAACAAGCATGTGGAAGCGAATTCTGCATCTGATGCATGCTCAGAACAATCGAATGGAAACCGGCTGCAGGAGCTTGCTCATTGCTCTCAGTTCACTGGGCTTCGAAAGGGAATGTGTGTGGAAGTGACATCATATTGATAAACTCTTGGAGCGAACCTCGAAGCTGCCATCTTTGAGTTGATTTCTGTAAACAGATTTTGATTGGCATTCGGTAAAACATGAAAGTCTGTAGACACCGTAGTTGCTGGAGAAACTCAGCAGGTCAAACAGTGTCCGTTATATAGTAAAGAAAAGGATATATAACCAACGTTTCAGGTTTGAGTCCTTCTTCAAGGTATGAGCAAAATGTAGGCACATGCCCAAACAAAAGGGTGGAAGGGGGGGAGGTGTAGGGAGGAGGAGCGGGGTCCCATAGGCAGGAGGTAATATATGGCTAAGGGAGGGAGGGCACACCACCAAGAGGGGAAGGAGGGATGCCTTTGTGAATGGAGAGGGAAGGGGGAGGAGAGCTAAGGGGGAAGGAAAGGGAGGGAAAACAGGAAGCAGGCTAGCAGAAACCAGAGAAGTCGGCATTGATGTCATCTGGTTGGAGAGCGCCCAGACTCTCAAGTGTTGTTCCTCCAATTTGTGGGTGGTCTTGATTGGACAGTACAAGACCATGGACAGATGTGAGCATGGGAATGGGGCGCAGATGATTGGTCACTGGGAGGTCCCTGTCACTGATGCGAACAGAGCGAAGGTGCTCAGCGGAGCAATCTCCCAGTCTGCACCCACTCTTTCAACACAGGCCTGCCTGCATTTTTCTCACATCTTGATGAAGGGGTCAAGCCTGAAATGTTGGTGATCTATCTTTATCTTTGGTGTATAAAGTACACTTCAATCTGCTTAGTTTCTCCAGTATTGTGATTTTACTTTTACCAAACAGTGTTTTAACAAGATTAACTCAGTCAGTCTTATCAGAACCCAGGATCAATCAGTCATTTACCATGTTTAATAGCCTTACTGTGGACACTTCCCCCTTCGCACTGGCTAACCAGTAAACTGGCCGTTCAATGAACCAGTTCAAGAAGCCGTTTTTGATTTTGACACTAGACCAATGTTAATTGGTTCCCTCTGTCCTTTCGCACTCACCACCTGGCGTCCCAGAGCAGAAGGGTGCCTATCCTCCACCAATGATGTCCTGAGTGACACTTCGAGTGATGGCAGACCTGCCCTCCCAGAATTTTGTGTGGTTGAGAAACCCCTCCATGAGTGTTCTATGCATAAAGTTCTTTCATTATGCCAAGGCACACTGGGACATGGGGGCTTTAAAGGAAAAGGCCTACCTTCAGTCTCTCTCTTTTGTCTATTTTTCTCTCTTGTCTCTCTCTCTCTTTTATCTTTACTCTCTTGACTTTCTGGTCTCTTTTTCTCTCTCGTTTGTTTCTCTGTCTCTCTTTTTCCATCTCGCTCTCTCTGTCTCCCAGATATATCTATCTATCTATTCTTGATTGTTATATGTACCCACTTTTTGTGTGTCTGCGTGTATTTCATCCCTGCTGCGACTTTCCCATGCTCACTATAAATTGTGCATCTATGTATTTTATTAACGCTACCACTTTCCCACGGTCCTTTATAAATTGTGCGCGTATGTTTTATGAAATTGTGCATGTATCTTCCCATGCTTTTATTCCTGTGTGTTTTTTGCCCTCTCTGATTTTCTGATACTGGAGTAGAGTTATCTAGGTCAGCACAACAGGGGGTGAGGAGCTCATATGTGCTGTACATAAAGCTTAATTATGTTATAATTAGGCATGATTAATTTTGTTTAAATGCAAGATCATAATACATTGGATTTAGTAATTTGAATATAAAGTTTATACCTTTTTAATCTTTTGTTTCCTTCATTTTCCTGCACTCTCTCAAAAACGTGTCGCTACTTTGTCCCTGGATAGTCCACTTCCCTTTCACACTGGGCTAATCGGCACACAGGCATCAGATGACCCTGGGGATGATACACCTCACTAGGTGGTCCATTCCAGGTCCATTCCCCTGTGATCTAATGGGTTCACACTCGCATGTTAACTGGTAGATTGGCAGTTAATTACTGGGATAAAGTGCCAATGTGAATGGGGCTAAAGACATTTCTTGTTTATTGGAACTCTTGGCACCTTGCTTATTACTGAAGGTTACTCACTGCTCACCTCTGTTGTTTTAAGTTCAACTTGCTTGTTAAAAGTATCTCATCCTGCATTAAGTAGTGTTAACCCTTTCTATTACCAAATGTGAACTCTAACTGATATTAGGCTTTATAACAAAAACAGAAATTCTGGAAGAAGTGTTGGTCAAGTAGCAATGTGGATAGAGAACGCAGTTAATGTTTTGGATCAGGGGCCCTTCCTCAGAACTGGGCGAAGAGTTTGAGGGCCGAAGATGAGGTGTTTGAGTTGATGTTGTGTCCAGTGTGTGGTGGAGAAGGAAGCAGAGAGACAGGGATTGAGAATCAGAGGCTGGCCACGGACAGTATGGGATTACCCCAGTGGACTTCTGTTCCACTGTTTAAGATGATTTCTGAATTTCACTTTGCAGTGAGTTAAAATAGTACATATTTGCTCATCTTCTCAATCCCAGAACCTCACTTGGGCTAATGCTTGTGCTCTGGGCTTAGAATGGGAATTTATTTGAATGTGAATCCTTGCTTATGGATATTCATGAAGGTGTAGTCAACTTCACTCCCAAATTGTCATTGGATTTTGGCCCTGGTTGTGATATGGATTTTACAAATACAAGATGTTTGAGGCATAGATAGGGTGGACAGCCAGCACCTGTTTCCCAGGGGAGGATCAGCAAACACCAGAGGACGTGTGTACAAAGTTAAGGGAAAGAGACATCAGGGGTAAGTTTTTATACACAGAGAGTTGTGGGTACCTGGAATGCCTTGCCAGGGGTGGTGGTGGAGCCTGAAACATTGGGGGCATTTAAGAGACTCTTAGACACATGGATGGAGGAAAAACAGAGGGTTATGGGGTAGGAAGGGTTTTGTACTATTTTAAAGGAATTTTTGGGTCGGCTCAACATTGAGGAGTTGAGGGCCTGTACTGTGCTGTAGTGTTCTATGTTCATGTTTATTGTCATGCATAACCAGGATACAGTGACTGAGGTTGTTTTGCAAGCAGGCTGGTTAGACGTGCATATTAAAGTACAGCGTTATGGAGAGGGACCAGTTGGTATGGAACAAAGGCAACACAATTTTCCTATTTTAATGTTCGTTCCAGATTTGTAAAATGTTGGAAAACAAAGGCAATCCAAGCAGAGTGACCTGTGAAGAATACATTTTGTAATTTGAGATGCAGAATTGATGCCAGGACAATGAGGAAACTGAGCTGTTCTATCTGTTTCACAGGATGCTTGGAAACATGCACTGGAAAAAGCCAAGCACATGCCTGATCCTTGGGTGGAATTCCATATGGAAGAGATTGAGACCGAGACAGCAACTCGTTACAGGTGGATATTTCAATCCTGTCCTTTTTAATTGCGAAGAGTTAAGACAAAATGTCTTGGTGTGCAAAGGCGATCTTCTGTAAGAAGGCAATTCAAAGCACCATAAAGGTGATTGGGATACAGTGGCTTTGTGATCTGTTCAGCTGAGAATCTCCAGGAAGTTTGATGGAGTTTGTATTCTAAGGCTGTCTGTAGGTTACAGATGCCAAAACTAATTTCTCAACTGCTTCCCTAAAGTAAAGCAACAATAGTGGTGAAATGTTTCCACAGATGAAAGGTAAACGCTTGGTTCTTCCTTGCACCATTTAGAGAGGTCTAATGTCATGGTATTGTTTGGGGTCACAAATTCCTTGATCAGAAGCTGGTCCACATGGCATCCTGTTGGATGTGATAAGGCCTGTTTACACTACATGTTCCCCAGAGGATTGCAAGCAGCATCTTGCCAAGACACAAGTGCTTCTCCAACCCACTTGTGGCTTAGAGGAGGGGTGCATTAGGGACAGAGTAGTTGTGGAAAGGTTGTTTCCCTTAGTTATGGAGAGTCCAGAACAAGAGGGCACTACTTCACAGCCTCTTACAACAGAGAGGCGGAGGAATTCCTGCAGCTAGAGGGTGCTGAATCTGTGGAATTTGTTGCCACAAGTGGTTGTGGAGACCAGGTCATTGGGTGTATTTTAAGGCAGAGATTCATAGCTTCTTGATTAGCCAGGGCATCAAAGGTTATGGAGAGAAGGCTGGGCAGTGGAGCTGAGTGGGGAAAATGGATCAACTCACGATTAAATGGCAGGGTAGACTTGTTGGGCTGAATGGCCTATTTCTGCTCCTATGTCTTGCAGTCTTGTGCATTGTTTTGAGGTGGAGCAGAGCAAACATTGTGCACTGACATTGGGGATGGCTGTGGGGATCCTGATTGGAAAGGTGAATGGTTATGAGATGAGGTGTACCCTGAGCTGAGTGTGGTCCATGAGACTATTTAATCCAAGCCCTCAGGATTGGTCACTCGTGTTGTCAGTTTCTGTGGCCCATTGAGCCTGTTCTGCCATTCAACACAAAAATCACGGCTGATCTGGCCGTGGAATCAGTTCCACTTACCTGACTGCTCCCCATGACCCTGAATTCCCCAACTATGCTTAGTGTATATATGTGTATATATATCCTCCTTCCCTCCCCCACCTCTTTTGTTCAGACACTTGCCAGCATTTTCTCATACTTTAATGAAGGGCTCAAGCCCGAAACATCGGTTCTGTATCTTTACCTTTGCTGCAAAAAGGAACTGTTTGACCTGCTGAGCTTCGTAAGTATTTTGTGCTTTTACTTCAACCACAGTGTCCACAGAATTTTGTGATTTACTTTCCTTAATATATTTAAGGATGCTCCTTGGACAGAAAATTCCACCGATTCACTACTTTTTGAGGAGAAGCAGTTCCTTCCCATCTGTCTGAATTTTTTATTTTTAGATTCAGGGCAATAGATTCAAGAAAGATAATCATAGCCATACCATGCTTTTGGACTTCCTGACGAAACAATCCAATTCATCCCACATCCCTGACTCTTCTTCCATTTTGCTAAATATTATTCCCTTTGAAGTGAAATGGAACAGTTGGAAGGTTAACCACTGAATCTGTTCCTACCTGGTTTTCAGGTTGTTATGACTCTATGGGCTATTTCTTAATCATCCCATGGCTTTCTTGCTCATTATTCTACTTGTGGGTTGTCTGAGGACCAACTATCCTGCCAGTGGAAGCTGCTTCCTTATCTTTGCTCTATCAAACTCCTTGTTTCAGTCTAACCTCAGCCAACCCAGCCCCAAGAGCACAGTGCCATCTTCTTTGGTCTCCCCAGGACAGAAATCCCTCATCTTTCTCTGGGTACATTCTGTATGGGCACCCTTCCTGATGGTATTAACATTGCCTTCTCTGGTTTCCAATAGCGCACCCCAACCTCATTTTTCCCTAGGTCTGCTTTCTCTTTTCCCCATCCCTCCCTCCCCCATCACATATTAAACATGCAATGTAAATCAAAAACCTATCCATCATTGTTTATTTAACTTGTTTCTTTAAGACATCAAATTCTGTCAATATGATATTTAACAGTTTATCCCTTTCCCAGTTTGATTCTGGTAGAAAATAGATAAACAATCCCATTATATAAACAAAGGGTAAATTCTATACTAATTAATTATATGATCCATGTTTAACTAATTAATCTTAAAAAAGAAAACAAAAATAATCTGATGAATTTAACCCCTCCCTCTAACCAAGGTTATCTAGTAGGGATGTAAAGATATGGATCAAATAATGACCTTCAGACACCAGACAGAGTGTCTCCGGAGCATCCAAACTTCTTAAATCTTCCAACCATGATAATAATCTAATGAATGGGCCCCACATCTTGTAAAATTGTATCTAATTTTCTCCAAGCATAAACAGGACATGACATCATGTAACCACATGAGTAAGTGGAGAGTCATCGTTCCATTTCATTAAACTTGCTCGTCTAGCTATCAACGAGGGAAAAGCTAAAATTTCTCTTGGGTTGAAGTCAAGAATATTTCCTCTTCTCAAGAAAAACCAAACAAAGCAATGAAAGAGCATGTTCCTAATTTGATCTTTAGAATCATTGATAAAGTGTGAAAAATATCTTCCCAATAATTTCTCTAAATTAGGGCACTCCCAGAACATATGAATCAATGTAGCTTCAAAGATTTTACACTTATTGCATAGTGGATTGCATTTGTGGAAAAACGAGATAATTTGACTTAGGACATGAGTATTCTATGCACTACCTTAAATTGTAACAAACATGTTGTGCCGAAAATGAGGATTCATTAATGAAGTTAATAGTGGAAAACCAATCTTGATCTGAAATTGATGTATTCAAATCGTGTTCCCAATCATTCTCAATCCCAGACATTGAGGCTGCTCTTAAATCTAATGAGTTATAAATAATTGATATTACTCCTCACTGGGAGAACAAATTAAAAAGCGTATCAAGAATATTCTGAAATTTGAGGGAAAATCAGAAAGCTCAGACTGAACAAACAAAATGACTAACGTAAATATCTAACAAAATGTCTTTGAGGAAGTTTAAATTTGGCTTTCAATTGTTTAAAAGAAGCAAAAATTTTTCCAAATAAAAAGATCTTTATTATAACTTTTGATCCTAATCTATACCACTCCTTAAAACCTGATTCTAACAAAGAAGGTTGAAAAAGATGGTTATCTATAATAGGACTGGCAAGAGAAAAACTATTATAGCCCAAAAAATTCCTAAATTGTGTCCATATTCTCAACCCATTTCTCATTATTGGGTTATGTGCCAATTTAGAAAAGGAAAGAGGTAAAAATGAACCTAAAACCACCAACATAGATGAGTTTTTAGAGAAATTCAATTCTGTTTCTACCCAAGAAGGGCGGTTCACTAGTTTATCAAAATGTAATAGTAGATTACGTATATTAACCAATTGCAATGTTTAAAAGGAAGGCATTTTTACTAGTTACATGGATATTGTTATGTCTCTGTTGTTACTTGGGGGGCTTCTTAAATAACTTAGAGATGCAAGATTTAAATAACAGAAGAGATTTTACTTACTGATGTCTTCCACCATCTCAGGAAACTGTTCATACACACTCACACATACACATACATATGCCCCAGAGTGGTGGACTACAGTGAGAAGGGTGTATTCTTAAGCGGTTACAAAATAGTTCATGTTATCCTGACTATATAACATCTCTCCTTCTCAAGATAAAGAAAAATTTAGTGTTCTTTATCACTTTCCAGTGCAACTTATGTAACTGAACTTGTACACTAATTTATTTACACAACTATTTTTAAATAGTTCTTATCGACATTGCACTGGCGGCAGCATATTCCTTCACCATCTTGTGGATTTGGCTGCAACCGTTGGGCTCTGCGTTGCTGGTCCATGTGTAGGTGATGGAGCTTATTGTGCTTCACCTGACAACTGTTGTGTTGATGTCTCAGTATTAGTGGTTGTGGTCTCTTCACTTGATACCTCACTTGACGTTATAACCATATAACCACTTACAGCACAGAACAGGCCAGTTCGGCCCTATTAGTCCATGCCGTAACAAATCCCCACCCTCCTAGTCCCACTGACCAGCACCCGGTCCATACCCCTCCAGTCCTCTCCTATCCATGTAACGATCCAGTCTTTCCTTAAATGTAACCAATGATCCCGCCTCGACCACGTCTGCCGGAAGCTCATTCCACATCCCTACCACCCTTTGTGTAAAGAAATTTCCCCTCATGTTCCCCTTATAATTTTCCCCCTTCAATCTTAAACCATGTCCTCTAGTTTGAATCTCCCCCTTTCATAATTGAAAAAGCCTATCCACATTTACTCTGTCTGTCCCTTTTAAAATCTTAAACACCTCTATCAAGTCCCCCCTCAATCTTCTACACTCCAGAGAAAAAAAGCCCTCGTCTGCACATCCTTTCCCTATAACTCAAACCTTGAAATCCTGCCAACATTCTTGTGAACCTTCTCTGAACTCTCTCTATTTTGTTTATATCTTTCCTATAATTTGGTGACCAAAACTGTACACAGTACTCCAAATTTGGCCTCACCAATGCCTTGTACAATTTCATCATAACCTCCCTACTCTTGAATTCAATACTCCGATCTATGAAGGCCAACATTCCAAATGCCTACTTCACCACACCATCTACCTGAGTATCAGCCTTGAGGGTACTATTTACCACAACTCCTAAATCCCTTTGTTGCTCTGCACATCTCAATAGCCTACCATTTAATGCATATGACCTACTTAGATTTGCCTTTCCAAAATGTAACACCTCACACTTATCTGTATTAAATTCAATCAGCCATTTCTCAGTTGGTGTTGCCGACTTTGCTGGTGTTAAAGTTTTCTGCTTCATTGCATCTTGTGTTGGCCGGATGTGAAATCTGTTCCTCCTCAGCTGATTGCCAGAGTCTTTATTGACAATGTAAGATCTTGGTGTCTCAGCTTCTCTGATGACC
The DNA here is from genome assembly GCF_036971445.1 of Narcine bancroftii. Taxonomy (NCBI): domain Eukaryota; kingdom Metazoa; phylum Chordata; class Chondrichthyes; order Torpediniformes; family Narcinidae; genus Narcine; species Narcine bancroftii. The sequence continues at coordinate 6,068,958 of NC_091480.1, forward strand.
TTTGCTGGAGTCCATGTTTTCCATATCGGCTCTTTAATATGCACATGCTGCCCTCTGAAGAGTCCTGGCAATGTTTGGGCATATTTGTTATAATGCTGGCGTCCTTCATCGTGCGTGTCAGCCAGTCTTCTGGTTTCCTCCTGGTCTTCTGGAGGGTGTATTTTGCTTGGTAGAGTTGTTTTATATCTCCTGCCATTTAGAAGTTCTGCTGGGGACTTCATGTCAGCTCTTAAAGGTGTTGCTCGGAATTATAGAAGAGCTCGGCATGGGTCTTCTTTAGTTTTTCCCATAGCCAAAAAAAGGGTTGAGAATGGCTGGTTTAGAAGGAGTTGAACCAAACACAAACAAGTGGGATAAGGTTGGAGCAGGCTGTGGTTAGTGCGTACTGTCATCAAGCACAGGCTAGTCTGAGGCCCTGTTTTCCTGCAGTATAACTCCATGCCCGGCATCTCTGCTGCTTAATCCCTGTGGATCCCTCTACTGAAAGCAACTGTGAAAGAGAGTCAGCCGGCCCTAAATCGCGACATTGTAAGCAAACTGCTCGATAATGCGGGTGGACTCTGTGGAAGCTTCAGCGGTGGGTCCATTCCTGATTTATGAGTGAGCTTGGCTTTGATCCAATGCAATCAGACTTGCTGCACCACAGTTTGGATGAAACCCACTGGGAGCTGAACATCCAATCTTTGCTTCTGCCACGTAATGAAAACATTTAGTGATTACTTGGTTGCATTTATCGTTTGGAGCAGCATATTGTTGCGAGGCAGGACTGATGCAATTGATTGCAGACCACAGGACGTGGCTGTCGAACAAGATTTCCTTACCAAATATAGAATAGCTGCCTTTGGCTTGAAACAGAAATTCCAATGAGTCTGGTTGCAGCGGTTTGAAACTTTCTTTTTCTGTGGGAAAATTACAGCCTGCCAATGTGGTCTTCAAGAAAGTACCAGTGATATTTCACAGGCTTCCCTCAGCCCCAAGTAGCTTCAACGACAAGTTGTTGGGAACCGTGAATAATGTAGCTGCTCTGAAGTTCTACAGCCACAACATGAGGGAAGCAACACTTCATGTGTGAATCTGCAAGAGCCATCGACTGCATCCAGTGCTCCTGTTGTGGACTCCTCTACAGCAGGGAGACTGGGTGCAGAGTGGGAGATCACTTTGTTGAGTACTTCAGCTGTCGTCTGCCACAATAGCATTGATGTCCCAGTGACCACCCATTTTAATTCCCTTGCTGAAATGTCTGTCCATGGTCTTGTGCACTGCCAGATTGAGACCACCCACAAATTTGAAGAACATCAGTAAAGGTAATATTACCTTTGCTACATAAAGGACACTGTTTGACCAACTGAGATTCTCTAGCATTTTGTGTTTTTACTTCAACCACGGTGACTACAGATTTTCGTGATAACATTGGAGAGTCTGGTCACAAATTTGGAGTTGGCTTCGCTGAGCACCTCCACTCTAGTAACAGAGACTTTCCAGTAGCCAATTCTGAGTCACACTCCCACACTCACATGTCTGTCCATGGCCTTGTGTACGGTCCCATCCTGACCACCTGCAGATTCACCTTATTTTCTGTCTGAACACCCTCCAGCCACATGGCATTAACAGCGACTTCTCTGGTTTCTGCTAACCTGCTCGCCTTTTTTCCCTCCCCCTTTACAGTTTTTCCAGTTTTACCCCCTCCCTTCCCCCTCTGCTCACCCAGCCATCCCTCCTCCCCCTGATCGCTGCAGTCCCCTCCCTCCTTTATCCACCTATCATCACCTGCCTTTGACCCTCCATCCTTTTGTTTGGACACCTGCTGACATTTTTCCATAACTTGATGAAGGGCTCTAGCCCGAAACTTTGGTTATATATTTTTACCTTTGCTAATAAAGGACATTGTTTGACCTGCTGAGTATCTCCAGCTTTGTGTTTTTACTTCAACCAGTCATGGGGGATTTTCGTGATTTACACTTGGAACAACATCTCACCTTCCTTCTGGGCACCCTCCAACCAGACAGGATTAACATCGACTTCTCTGGCTTTCGTTAAACATCCCTGTGATGCGCTGTTAGACAGAATCAGACACACACAAGGTAAAGACTGAACAACAGGCTTTAATCCACAAAGGCCTCCACAGAGCCAGACTAGCTGTGGGTGCAACAACTCAATGTGAGGCCTCAGGAGGTCGGCACAGGCTTATAGCCCAGAGGGTGATTGACACCCGACTGGGTGGGGCTTGATCTATTCAGGCCGACTGATTGGCAGCCGGCCAAGTGTTGTCCTGTCCCCTTACACTCCTGCAGGTACAGAGGTTGCCCCATGCAGTAGGCCAGTGTTGTACCACCACAATCCCCCCCTCCCCCAGTCACTTTCCCTCAGCTCTCTCTCACCCTTTTCCCTCAGTCTCCTTTCGAACATATATAATGAATTCTCTCTCTCCACTTACCATATCCAATTAACACCTTTTGTTGGTCTGGACCCCTCCCCTGGCCAACACTGAGATTTCCTGTTTTTTGCTTATACCTTTAAGGGCTCAGACCTGAAAAGATGGTGATATATCTATCTCGTAGCAGACCTGTTGAGTTCTTCCAGTATTTTGATGTGTTTTTACTACAATCACAGCATCTGCAGACTTTTGTGTTTCACTCAAACATTCGGGGCGCCCAGTGACTTGGAGGCTGGATTAGTGGAGAGTGCATAGGCTGGGCTTCTGTTACCCTTCCCAACACTGGGCTCGTTTTGCAGGCAGCACCCAAGGAATGGAAGATCAGGCCCTTTGGCCTATCGAGTCCATTTCTTCCTTAATTCCAATCAACCCCCTCACCTCTGCCCTGTGCACAATTTACAGCAGACATTAACTCACCAACCTGCACATCTTTGAGGAAACTGTTCCAGTCATGGGGGAAATATTTTAATGTAGACATCCAGTGCAGTAATAGGCCCTTCTGGCCCACCTGCCCACACAGCCTAACCCCACCTCCCCGTACATCCCTGAAACATTGGAGGAAACTAGAGCACCTGGAGGAAACCCACGCAGTCACGGGGAGAACATACAAACTCCTCACACAGCAACAGATTGGAACCTGGATCACTGGTCCTATGATAACATTGCGTTAACTGTGTGCAGGCTTCATACAGACAAGGTTGAAGCCAGGCTGCCAGCTGTGGACTCCCCAGGTTTTGTTTTGAGGAAGCACCTTTCATTGCTGGCTTTTTATTTCCTCTGCTGTGTCCGCGAGATTTGGTTTTCCCGAGCCTTGACCTTCGTCAGGCTGTTTTCAAAGTCCATCAACATGGAATTGACCTTATCTTCAAACTACAGCTGGCTGCCCCTCCCTACCCGAGAGGCACTTCTCTATTCCTTTTGAATCAAGGCTGGTAAATTTGATACTGATAATTATCTGTCCTGTGCGATGCACAGCCATATCAGGAAGCTACAGAGGGAGAGATTTTCTTCTGTGGTTTTTTAAAATCCCCTTTGTACTGTCTGATCAGTGGATTTGGACATGTAGATCTGTTATTATCCACTGTTCAACATGTTCATGTTAAGAATTATTTTAAAACAAATTCATTCTGCCTACTTGACCCTTTTAGTGTGTTTCAAGCATGATCTGACCAGTATTCACAAGTTCAGAATCTGTAAGCTGCCTGCGGCAGCTGCGCAAGGTTAAGTTCTTGAAGCAGTTGCGCAGCTCTGTGGGCCAGTAGGCAGTGTTCCAGCTAGTCTCAGGTGTTCCCTGCCTTCACCTGCACTGTGTGGAGAAGGTCGTTTGTGGGCATAGCACAGGAGTGGCTGGCAGGGATCTGATCTGTGGAGAAATAAATAAAGGACCCTCATCACACAGAAGCCTGAAGTCTAGCCTTCTGGGTTCAAGAATGTTTTCCAACAGCCATCAGACGCTTGAACCTTCCCCATACAACCCCAACCACTCATGACTAAAATATCTAACTGCACACTTTTTGCTCCTCAATTTTTTTGTGCATATTTTTTTTTAACCTTGTACATTATTATCTGTTTTCTCTCATGTAATTGTATGCTTTAAGTACCTGGGAAGATGCAGTAAGATTTTCATTGTATCTGGACATTGAAGTTTTTTGTCGTGCAGACAAGCATAATCATTCACTTAATCACTGGCTGAGGCACTTTGCCTGGATTGGTGGGAGTTGGTGCTTAGGACATCTCATGGATGTGAGTGTCCAGTGGAAACACAAGGTTTGCTTAGCCATTGGGTTGTCTGAGCAAGTTTTCCTTCTGAAAGGTGAGTGGGTTTCCTCAGGGAGGGAAAGCAGTGGCTCAGGCCTTGCCTCCCTTGTTCCCTGTGTGGACAGTGAAGGTGGAATTGGCTCACATGTAGAAGGTGAGGGATGGATGGTTGCAGAGAAACGATTCCAAGCTTCCAATAATCCCCTCCCTCCCCTTTGCTTCCTGATCCAACAGGTACAATGCTATTTCAGGAAAATGGGTTGAAGATGAAGTACTCATGAAAATGGCAAGGCAGGTAAGAGCACTGTTGCTGTGAAGCCATTGGTTTTCAACTGTTCAGGCAGCAGCAGTTTTGCTGCGTTCTACTGTCCGTGTTCCATTGGTGACTTTGCAGGAAACAGAATTCTGGGCCTCTTGTGAGCAGAAAATAGGAGGGTGCTGGAAATATAAAATGTTGAAACCTTGTCGCTCACTGAATAGGGTAAATCAAAGTTCAGATTTATTGTCAGAGTTCATACATGACATCACATACACCCCCGAGATCCTTCTTTCCTGCCGGCCAGGAAGAATTTCTACTCGTTGGTAGTACAAAAAACTGTAATCAAGAAAATATATGTATGCAAAAGAGAGAAATGTGAACAAAGAAAGCAGTGCAAACAGACTGTGTGGGGGGGTGGAAGGGGTCCTGAATAATTTTGCACAGTCTCTTCAGACACGATCCCAGTAGATCACATTGATGGGGGGGGGTCGGAGGGAGACTCCAGTGATCCTTTCTGCCGCTCTCATGGCCCTGTGGATTGACCTCTGATCAAATGCTTTACAGCAACTGTCTTACACTGTGATGCAGCCACCCAGGACATTGGAAAGTTGACAGGATGGCGACTGGTAGCCTTGTCTACCTCAGCCTTCTAAGGAAGTGTAGATGTTGTTGTGCCTTCCTGTCAAGTGTAAGTGAGGAGATGTTGTACGTCCAGGATAGGACACTACTGAAGTGGACTCCAAGGAACATGGTGCTCTCCACTACAGAGTTGTTGATGTGCAGTGGAGGGTGGTTATTCCTGGTCCTCCTGAAGTTCACAATCATCTCCTTTGTCTTGTCCATGTTGAGACTCAGGTTGTTGCTCTCACACCATTTCACGAGATTTTCCACCTCTTTTCTGTAGTGCGACTCATCGTTGTTGCTGATGAGGCCGACAACTGTTGCGTCGTCTTCAAACTTGATGACACTGTTGGAGCTGGATCTGGTGATGCAGTCGTGAGTCAGTAGCATGAACAGGAGAGGGCTGAGGACACTGGCCTGAGGTGCACCAGTGCTCACGTGATGGTGCTTAACGTTCACCTACTGACCCAGACAGACTGTTGCTTTTCTGTTAGGAAGTCCAGAATCTGGAGGAGTCATGTGATGGAGTAGTGGCCGGTCAGGAAAACCAGCCCTCTCCAAGAAAACAGGAAAAAAGACAAAGCACAACAAAACTAAAATAAAGAAATAGAAGAGAAGAGAAGGAGGATGGCATCCAGGAAGGAGAAAATAAAAACAACTGAAATAAAAGAAGTAGAAAAATCACCGAAGAAGAAAGAAGAAGGCCTTACCTGCATGCACAAAGGAACAGAACGCTGTGGTGGCGAGGAGCCCTATGGAGTCACGACTCACCTGCAGGAGCCAAACAAAAGTGCGCAACCAACGGAAACAAGGGAAAAAGAGGATACCAGTGGGAGGGGGGGCCAAGCAGAGGAACAGGCAGCCGCAGCGCGAACAGCTGAGGGACGCCCAACACCAGGGCGCTCAGCTGGAAGATGAGAAAGGCAGTAGAGAAGGGAGCGACGTGGGAGAGAGATGGATAGACGACCGGCAAGAAGATCAATGACAGGAGGCACAACAGAGGAGTAGCTCAAGGGGGGAGGACCAGCAAGAAGAGGCCTAGCAAGAAGAGGCCCAACAAAGAGATGCAAGCAGATCCACAGGAAAAACAGAAGAGACACAGACACAAAGAAGAGAAGAAGAAGACATAAACACAGGTACAGACACAGAAGAAGACCAAGATCTTCACAGAGAAATAGAAGGTAAAACCGATGGACAAAGAAATAGATGGTAAAACTGATGGACAAAGAGAAATAGAAGGTAAAACTGATGGACAGAATATAGATAGTCTTTTTTGAAGAACAAATGAGAGCATTAAAAGAATGGTTATTAGAATTTAATGCAATTAAAAAGAAAATGAAAAGAACAGAAGATAAAATGCAAAGGTAATGACAGAAATAGGGAAAAGAGTAGAGAGTGTGGAAGAGCGGGAAACGGCTGTAGAAATGGAAGTGAATGACTTAAGAGAAAAATTGGAAAAAAGTGACAAAAAAAATTCAAGAGACACAAGAGTTGTTATCTCAGAAAATTGAGTATGTTGGAAAATTATAGTAGGCGAAACAACATGAAAATAGTGGGCCTGAAGGAGGGTGAAGAAGGCACAGACATTTATAAAAGGATGGATCCCGAAGGTCCTAGGAATGACAGAAATACAGGAAGAAATAGAAATAGAAAGGGCACACAGGGCATTAGCTCCGAAACCACAGGCACATCAAAAACCAAGATCCATCTTACTAAAACTTTTGAGATATACGACAAGAGAATATATACTGGAACGGGCAAGGAATAAGGTTAGAGAAGAAAATAAACCATTGGAATACAAGGATCAAAAAATATTGGTTTATCCAGACATAAGTTTTGAACTCTTAAAGAGGAGGAAGGAGGTGGAGTCACGTGATGGAGGAGTGGCCGGTAGGAGAATACCAGCCCTCTCCTGAAAAGAAGAAAAAAAGCAAAGAAAAATCAAAGCCCCAGACACAAAAATCACAACAAATAAAAAATAAAGGTGTGGAGAAAATGGCACCCAAGAAAGAATAACCAAAAACAACGGGAAGAAAAGAAGAAGGAAATATGCTGGAAGAGAAAGGTGAAGGCCTTACCTGCATGAAAAAGCAGGGACCCGCTGTGGAAAGAGGAGCCCGTTCCCCGAGGTTAGTGGAGACCCTGCAGGGTCGCAACCCACCGACCGCGGGACTTCAAAAGTGGCTCACTGAACCAAACAGAGGTGTGCAACTGCACATGACAAGGAGAACACCGACGGGAGGGGGGGACCAGGTGTGTGGAACGAACAGCTGAGAGATGCCCGATAGCAGGGCTCCCAGCTGGAAGATAAAGAAAGCAATGGGAAAGGGAGGGGTGAGAAAGAAAAAAGGAAGCAAGAGACACAACCAATAACCAACCCAGAAGAAGAGGACCAACATCAAGAAACCATGAAAAAAAAACCCAACAAACTGAGACAAGCAGTTCAACAAGAAAGTCAGAAGAGACACAAATACAAGGAAGAGAAATAAAAGACACAAACCCAAGAGCAGACACAGAAGAAGAAGAAGAAGACCAAGCTCTGCACAGAGGAATAGGAGGTAAAATGAATGGACAAATGAAAGCATTAAAAGAATGGCTGACACTAGAATTTATTGAAATAAAAAGTACAGAAGAAAAAGTGAGTAGAATAGAGCTGGTCATAACAGATGGAGGGAAAGGATTAGAAAATGTGGAAGAACGTGTAATGGCGGTAGAAATGGGAGTGAACGACTTAAAAAGAAAATTGGAAGAAAGTGACAAAAAAGTTAAAGAAACACAAGAGTTGTTAGCTCAGAAGATGGATATAATGGAAAACTATAGTAGGCGAAACAATATAAAGATAGTGGGCCTTAAGGAAGATGAAGAAGGCAAAGATATGAAAGAATTTATAAAAGAATGGATCCCAAAAGACCTGGAATGCCAGAAATGCAGGAAGGAATGGAAATAGAAAGGGCACACAGAACATTAGCCCTGAAACCACAGTCACAACAAAAACCAAGATCCGTTTTAGTAAAATTTCTGAGATACACGACAAGAGAAAATATATTTGAGAAGGCGATGAATAAAATTAGAGAAGTGAAAAAACCACGAGAATACAAAGTTCAAAAAAATTTTTTCTACCCAGACATAAGTTTTGAGCTCCTAAAGAAGAGGAAGGGGTTTAACGCAGCAAAATCGATCCTGTGGAAAAAAGGGTATAAATTTATGTTAGAATATCCAGCAGTGCTTAAAGTATCCCGGGGGAGCAAAACAGACTGTTCTTGGATCCGGAGAAAGCACGAGAATTTGCAGAAAGCCTGCAAGACAGAAAGAGAGATGAAGAGATGTAACAAGAACAAAGAATGACAACAAACTACATAGAAAGGTGTAAAAATAATGTATAAGTAAGAACTAAAGGAGGGAAGAGAAGGGGGAAAAAAAGAGGAGGGGTTAATAAATAAATAGAAAGAAAAAGAAGAAAAGGGGGAGGCTTGTTGTAATGTGAAGATAAAAGTCTTTTCTGGAAGGAGTTGGGTGGGAGAGAATAACAGTCACTACGAAATCAGTTGACACTTGCAAATGGGTTCGCAGTCCAAATGGAGAGGGGAGTTGTGGTTGCCTGGCAAGGGACAAGGGGCAACTCAGAGAGAGGGGGACACTTGGGGTTAAGGGAATTTTAGATGTGGGAATGGGTGAAATATTTTATGTTTTAGAAGTGTTGTCATACAGTGCGTTCAAAAAAAGAAAACTGAGAAATGAAAATGGGGAAAAGGGGAAAGTTGGTGGTGAGGAAGTGGAAATGAGATGTAAACAGAGTATGAGATGGCCATGTTGAACTATATGACTATAAATATTAACGGAATACATAACCAAATCAAAAGGAAGAGGCTATTAAATTTCCTGAAAATAGAAAAAATAGATATAGCATTCGTGCAGGAAACACATCTAACTGAAGTGGAACATAAATTAAGGAGAGACTGGGCAGGGCACGTAACGGCAGCATCATATAATTCAAAAGCTAGAGGAGTAGCTATATTAATTAATAAAAATGTACCAATCAAAATAGAGGAGGAAATAATAGATCCGGCAGGGAGGTATGTAATGATAAAATATCAGATATATTCAGAACTCTGGAATTTGGTCAATATATATGCACCTAATGAAGAGGATCAAATATGCAGGATATTTTTCTGAAGATTGTAGATACGCAGGGGAATATAGTGATAGGAGGGGACTTTAACCTTAATTTGGATTCAAAGATGGATAAAACTGGACAAAATACTAGCAGAAAGAGCAAAGTAGCCAAATTTATGGTTAAATCAATGCAGGAAATGCAACTTTTGGATATATGGAGGAGACAACACCCAAAGGAGAAGGAATACTCATATTATTCGAGTAGACATAAAACATACTCAAGGATTGACCTGTTCCTGTTGTCAGCCCATATCCAAGGGAGAGTTAGGAAAACAGAATATAAAGCTAGATTGTTATCTGATCACTCACCCCTGTTATTAGCAATAGAACTGGAGGACATCCCACCAAGAACATATAGATGGAGATTAAACTCCATGCTACTTAAAAGACAGGATTTTAGATAATTTATTGAACGCCAAATTAAAATGTATTTTGAAATAAATACCGAATCAGTGAAAGACAAATTTATATTATGGGATGCAATCAAAGTCTTCATCAGAGGGCAGATATAAGTTATGTAACTAAGATGAGGAAGGTCTACAATCGGGAAATAGAACAGCTGGAAAAGGAAATAGTAAGTACAGAAAAAGAACTAGCAACAAGGGAAGATACAACAAAAAGAAGAGAATTGGCGGACAAAAAAATAAAATACAAAATATTACAAACATACAAGGTGGAGAAGAACATAATGAAAATAAAGCAGAAGTATTACGAGCTAGGAGAAAAAACACACAAAATACTAGCCTGGCAACTTAAAACAGAACAAGCTAAAAGAACTGTATTGGCATCAAGGAAAAAGGACAAATAAATTGCAACAGAGATCAATGAAAACTTTAAGGAATTCTACGAGCAATTATACCGAACTGAGAATGAAGGGAAAGAAGACAAAATAGATGAGTTTCTAGCTAAAATTGAACTACCGAAATTCCAAGAAGAGGAGCAAAACAAATTGATAAAACCATTTGAAATAGAGGAAATACAAGATATATTTAAAAAGCTTCCAAACAATAAAACGGCTGGGGAGGACGGACTCCCAATAGAATTCTATAAAACATTTAAAGAGTTACTAATTCCTCCTCTCCTGGAAGTAATGAACCAGATAGAAGAAACACAAAACTTGCCAGATTCATATAAAACAGCAATAATTACAGTAATACCAAAGATGGAGAAAGATCCACTAACACCAGCATTGTATAGACCAATATCTCTACTTAATTCATATAAGATAATAGCAAAACTATTAGCAAACAGATTGGCCAACTGTGTAGCAAAATTAGTAAAACTAGATCAAACTGGATTTATTAAGAAAAGACGAACAATGGACAATGTTTGTAAGTTTATTAACTTCATCCATGCAGTACAAGGAAATAAGATGCCAACAGTGGCTGTTGCTTTAGACGCAGAGAAAGCCTTTGACAGGGTAGAATGGAATTATTTACTCAAAGTATTACAGAAGTTCAACCTACCAGAGAAATATTAATTGGATTAAAGCATTATATAAGGCTCCAATGGCGAAGGTGACAGTAAATGGATATATATCGAATCAACTTAAACTAAGCAGGTCAACTAGGCAGGGATGTCCACATCTCCCTCACTGTTCGCTTTACCGATGAGAACAGAAAATAAAATAAAAGGGATAAAAATAAAAGAGAAGGAATATAAAATCAGTCTATTTGCAGATGACATCATAGTATACTTAACAGAACCAGAATTATCAATAAAAAAAATTACATAAGAAATTGAAGGATTATGGAGAAATATCGGGGTGCAAGATCAACACAAACAAAAGTGACGCGATGTCAAAGAATAATGTGGATTTCACAAAGTTTAAAAAAGAATCACCATTTAAATGGCAAACACAAGCAATCCAATACCTAGGTATTAGAGTAGATAATAACCTATGCCATCTATACAAACTAAATTATCAGCCGTTAATGAGGAAATTACAAGATGACTTAGAACATTAAAGATTTACCACTAACACTGATAGGAAGGGTAAATTGCATTAAAATGAATAGCTTCCCAAGGATACAATACCTATTTCAATCGTTACCAATTCCCTTAACAGAGAAATTCTTCAATGAGCTAAAGAAAATAATAAGGAAATTCATATGGAAAGGGGGGAAACAGAGGATAGCGCTAGATAAATTAACAGAATGGTACAAACAAGGCGGTTTGCAGCTACCAAACTTTAAGAATTATTATAGAGCAGCACAAAGAAGGGAAAATCCAGATTGGACCAGGATAGGGGAGAAGGTACCAGAACATATACTTTATAAGTGGGATGAAAAACTGGTGGAATATAGAAGTTCAGCAGTACTGCACCATCCACTCAACATTTGGAAGAAGATTCACGTAGAAAGGAAAAAAACAAATTACCAACTACCAAAATTATTATTTACGCAAAATCAACTAATCCCTTTCACAATAGATAACCTTTCCTTTGGAGAATGGGAGAGAAAAGGGATTAAAAGAATGGAAAATTGTTTTTTGGGAAATAATTTATCTTTTGAACAAATGAAGTACAAATATGGAATAACTCACGGGACAATGTTTGCATACCACCAACTGAAAACCTACTTAAAGGACAAATTGGGAAGCAAGCTGAGATTACCAGAAGGAAGCAGCTTTGAATATGTGATTACAGACACAATGATAATTAAAAGATTTATAACAAACATGTAGATCAAACTGCAAGAGAAAGAGAACGATGAAATAAGCTGTAAACCCAAACAAAAGTGGGAACAAGATCTAAACATAAAAATGAAAAATGGGAAAAGCTATGCTCTAGAACTATGAGAAATACAATAAACATGAGGTTATGCATGATGCAATATAATTGGTTACACAGGCTATATATCACGCCCCAAAGGTTAAATAAATGGGACCCAACAGTATCAGATAGATGTTTTTACTGTAAGAAGGAAACGGGAACAGCAGTACATGCAATTTGGGCATGTGAGAAAGTGGAAAAGTTTTGGGAAGATCTAAATCAGGTATTAAATAAAATCACAAAAAGCAACATATCAAAAAATCCAGAGATCGATCTTCTAAGTAATACAAGAAATAAAGAATGAGGCCTCAAACTGGATGAAGCACTGAAAAGATTTATTATGATAGCCTTAACAGTAGCAAAAAAATGTATAATATCAACTTGGAAATCAGAAGAGAGCCTGAGAATACAGCAATGTTACATGGAAATGAACAAATGTATTCCATTGGAAAAAATAACATAATATTAAAAATATACAGTCACAATATTTGAACAAATTTGGGAACCATACATGGAACATATCAGAGAGAGGATGCCTAGGACCTCCATCCCCTGAAATGAAAATGTTGAGGAGATAAAATGACTAGATTCAGTGTGTAATAAATAGATGACGCATTTTTCTTGTTTATTTTCCTTTGTGTGAAGATACTCTTTTGTGGTTTTAATGTATTGTATATGTTGAATACCAAAGGGTTTTGGGGTGGTATGGGTAGAGGGGAGGGAGGGAAAGGGGAAAAAAAAGGGAGAAAAGGTCACTATAAATTTAATGAGAAACGTTTGTACATATTTTGGTTGACATGATTCACCATGAAAAATTTAAAAAATAAAAAAGGAAGTCCAGAATCCAGTTGCAGAGGGGTGTTGAATCCCACCGAGGACAGCTTCTCTGGGGAATTATCGTATTAAATGCCGAGCTGAAGTTGACCAGCAGCCAGGCGTCATTCTCCAGGTGGATCAGCATGGAGTGGAGGGACAAGGCTCTGGTATCTTCAGTTGAGGGGCGCTGAGCTGGATTTCCCCGAATTCCCCCTCCCCCTTTCCAGGTTTTGAGCTGCTGTGCTTTCCAGCAGAGTTCAGAGCTAAGTGTGACTCATAATGTGGGATGCATCTGCCCGCTTGCTGGGATCCTTGCCGAAATTGGACAGTCATTGTGGAACAGTTCCACTGTCCATACTCATGATAGTCAATGTTCAGTGCTCCCAACTTGGGATCTGTTCTAGCTTCTCAAACAAACTAAGTTAGTCTTGTTTTAACAAGTGTGTCTGCTGTTCGGTGCCGGACTGACCCAAGGTCCCCTTGCCCACTGTTGGAACTGACAGCCAACTGGAAAGGGGTCTGAAGTATGGAAATGGCTGGGGTCTGCATTGCTCCATGGTGCCCACCTCACTGAGCTCATGAGGAACCAGGTGCAGACCCAGACTGGGTATGGGGCCATTTGTAATTCTGGACCTACCTTTCAGATGCAAATTGAAGGCTCATGGGCTGCTCCCAGGAGTGATGGGCTCAAGAGCCTGTCCTGAGCTGTGATGTTCTCTTTAAAGTCTGTGTAAATTGAGAGCTTGCTTTTTTCCTTTCAGCCCTTTGGCCGTGGAGCGATGCGGGAATGCTACAGAACGTGAGTTTACTTTTTTTAATTAAAATATATTAAATTTTATTTCCAGTACCGTAGCAGCCAATTTTGGCCGTTTAAATCCATGCCACCCAATTTCACCCCAATTAACTTACAACCCTGGTACGTTTTGAAAGATGGGAGGAAACCCATGCAGACACGGGGAGAACGTACAAACTCCTTACAGACAGAATCCATGTTGCTGGCGCTATAACAGCGTCGCACTAACAGTGCAGTCTATAGGCTAACCATTTCCTTTGTTATTGTGGTTGATTTAAGAACCGAAAGAGGAAAGGCCTGGGTGGAAATGTGAGCCTGCAGACCAACCAATCTCAATCTTTTGAGCTATAACACCCCCCACCCCCCCAGACTCTGCCCAAAGTTTATGGGCCCCCTTCCCTGTGAAGTAGTCGAGTTTTGGTTTTTTTCCCATTCATGACTACATAAAAAACATATGTTTTAATTTATGTTGCATGAGGTGAAAAGAAAACGAGGCTTTTTCTTACATGTGCTGTGGCTCCTGTTGAGAATGGCTGCTGTATATAACCATATAACCATAACAGTACGAGAACAGGCCATCTCGGCCCCTCTAGTCTGCACCGATTTAAGTGAACTCCACTAGTCCCACCTACCTGCTCCCTGCCTATAACCCTCTAATCCCCTCACATCCAACCTTCTCTTAAATGACAGAATTGACCCTGCTGCAACCAGTTCTTCCAGAAGGTAATTCCACTCAGTCACTACTCTCTTCCTCTCATGTTACTTCTAAAATTTTGCCCCGTAACCCTTAACTTATGACTCCTGATTCCAATCCCTCCTACCCTCAAGGGGAAGGGCCTATTCACATCTCCTCTGTCTCTCCCCCTCATAATTTTAAATACCTCTATCAAATCCCCCCCTCAACCTTCTATGCTCCAATGAATAAAGACCCAGTCTACTCAATCTTTCTTTGTATTTTATATGCCCCACCATAACTCACATTGCTTCCTCTGGAGGATTTATGGCAAAGAATGTGATGGGAGAGGGAACTAAAAATGCCCCAGTTGAGTTCTAATAATTGTGTAGGATGTAGAAGTGGAGTGGGGTGAATCTACTCTCTCCCCATAATGGGATTCAATCCAGGCTGGTTTGCTGTGTCATGTTTTATCAAAACAATCCAATTTAAATTTTCCCCAGAGGTTTTGTTTCGATCATCTGCTCGCCACTAAACAATACAGTCCTGGGAAACTCCAGGGAGATAGAGTCATGGGCGGTAGACAATTGCCCTGGGTTGTTGGGGTGGGGGGCTTCATGATCGAGCTCATTTCCCCAGCGTGTTTGCTACGCGAGGTCCCAGACCTCTGATTTGTGACTTCCAGTGACTGAGAATTTGGAACACAGTAACTGAGATGAATTGTGAACGTGACGGCTGTAGTCTCTCTGCACGTTTTACAGAACTGATGTGGCACACCATCTCTGGGGAAGCTGCTGAGCCAAAAGGTTTCTCCATCAGCCTCCCTCTGCCCCATTTCGCAACCCCTACTTCATTTCTATTTTTAACATCATTTATTTTAAGTGACAGTGATTTCAAATCTATTTTAGTTGAAAATATGTGTGGGATCTTGTTCACTAGAGTCAATGATATGAGTTTCTGATGTTCAGAAACTCTGCAGACATTCAGGATGACATCTGAGCTGATGCTTTTGTTGGCAGTGTATTTCCAGCTGGAGCCAGGTCATTATTATTATTAAAACAGCTGTAATCTATGTGATATGAGAGTTTATGTTACACAATGTGCAGATGCACCTGTAAACTCTAGAATTCTCTGTGGAGGGGTTTTATCTTTATTACCCTTTCTGCGAGTGTCCCATAAGAAATGGAGTGAGAACTTATTTATTTAACCCATGTTTTTAAACACTAGTCTGTGGCGCACACTCATTTTGCTTTGTGGCTGGGTTTACGCAAGATGGAATGGAAATGGAAGGGTCCGCTTGATGGCTTTGGTCACGTGTGACACTTGAACGTTGTACTGGTAATGGTCCTTTGCCATGGCATCAGGACATGGAGTTTCTGCTCCAATCTGTGCCTCTGAAGGCCTCATTGACACATTGTGTGTGAGGCCTCTTCATGGTTCATGGCTACTCGGACTCGTTACTGGAAAGGGATTTTACGTCTGCATGGGTAGACTCAATTTTTTTCAAATTTAAATCTTTAAAAAGGTAAGGACAGAATGTACAAACTTTTCACAGACAGTGCCAAATTCAAACCCAGGTCGCTGGTGCTGTAACAGCGTTGTACTAACCGCTACACTAACTAAGCACCCTAATTAGGAAGGTGTTTTATTTTTGGGCGGGGAGGGAAAGAACATAACTACAGAGAGGCGAGAGATGGCTCCTGTGGGGTGATTGGTGGACATTTGTATTCTGTTTGGGAGTTGGGTGCCTGGATCGATTTTTGCAGTGGGATGTGAAGAGTTTTTTTAGGTTTCTGATCGGCACCACCTGATGTTAATTTTTATTCAACTCGACAGGAAAAAACTTTCAAACTTCACACGTCACCAGCAGTGGAAATCTGCCTCCAATTACGTGGCGAAGCGGTACATAGACTCGGTGGATCGAGATGTGTACTTCGAGGATGTGCGGCTCCAAATGGAGGCAAAGCTGTGGGGAGAGGAGTACAACAGACACAAGCCTCCAAAACAAGTGGGTGATCAGTGGGACTGCAGGTCACAAAACCGGGCACATGGGGAGTGATCAGTGGGACTTCAGGTTACAGTGCCGGGCACAGGAGAGTGATCAGTGGGACTGCAGGTCACAGAGCCAGGCACAGGGGAGTGATCAGTGGGACTGCAGGTCACAGAGCCGGGCACAGGGGAGTGATAGTGGGACTGCAGGTCACAGAGCCGGGCACAGGGGAGTGATAGTGGGACTGCAGGTCACAGTGCCGGGCACAGGTGAGTGATCAGTGGGACTGCAGGTCACAGAGCCGGGCACAGGTGAGTGATCAGTGGGACTGCAGGTCACAGAGCCGGGCACAGGGGAGTGATCAGTGGGACTGCAGGTCACAGAGCCGGGCACAGGGGAGTGATCAGTGGGACTGCAGGTCACAGTGCCGGGCACAGGGGAGTGATCAGTGGGACTGCAGGTCACAGAGCCGGGCACAGGGGAGTGATCAGTGGGACTGCAGGTCACAGTGCCGGGCACAGGGGAGTGATAGTGGGACTGCAGGTCACAGAGCCGGGCACAGGTGAGTGATCAGTGGGACTGCAGGTCACAGAGCTGGGCACAGGGGAGTGATCAGTGGGACTGCAGGTCACAGTGCCGGGCACAGGGGAGTGATCAGTGGGACTGCAGGTCACAGAGCCGGGCACAGGGGAGTGATCAGTGGGACTGCAGGTCACAGTGCCGGGCACAGGGGAGTGATCAGTCTGATTTCAAAATCTTTTATACCCTGTCTCCACTAACTTGCTCATTCAATTTTGATGAAGAAACATCTGCAGACTTCCTGTTTCATATTAAATTCACCAACTGCAAGGGTATAAATTAAATTGCTACCATTTTCCAAGGCAGAAAAAAGAAAGATAGATAAATATTCACAGTTGCAGTTAGTGCAAGTAAAACACGCCATTTCAGTCATGTGGACACATCTTTGGTGGTCTGTTGGAGTAGTACAGGGTGGTTCAAGAGCCTGATAGCTGTTGGGGGTGGGAGGGGGAGGAGAAACAACTGTTCTTAAACCTGGACATGCTGGATGTCAGGCTCCTGTACCTTCTGGCCGAAGGGAGCAGTGAGAAGATAGAACCAAAGATTGCTACCACATAGAAAACAGGCCCTTCAAGTCTGTACTGAACTATGATTCTGCTGGGTCGCACTGACCTTCCCAGTCTATAGCCCTCCATACCCCTTCCATCCAGCTACCTGTTCAAATTTTTCTTAAATGTCAAAATTGAGCCTGCATTCACCACCTCAGCTGGCAGCTCGTTCCACGCTCCCACCACTCTCCGTGTGAAGAAATCCCCCCTCATGTTCCCCTAAATTTGTGGAAAATGCAAAGCAAATCCTGCTGGAGAAATTCAGCTGGACACGCAGCACAGATAATAGCTGGATACTTGTGGGAAGGTAGAAAAGAAAAATGCTGAGAGGGTGGAGGGTAGCTCTCTGATAGGGGAGGGGGTGGGGAGCTGATGGGGAGGAAACCGAGAAATAAGGAAAGGAGGGTTAACAAAAATTGAAGAAGTTGATGAAAATGCCATCTGGTTGGAGAGGGCCCAGGACCGACAGGGTGTTGTTCCTCCAATTTGCGAGTGGCCTCAGTTTGGCAGGACATGAGGCCATGGACAGATGTGTTGGGGTGGGAAAGAGATGTAGAATTAAAATGGTTGGCCTCTGGGAGGTCCTTGCTCTTGCAGCAGACAGAGCAGAGGGCGGTTCAGTGATTGGAGTACAACTTTGGGTTATATTTGGCAAGTTTAAGTTCAAGTTAAGTTCTCATCACCTGGTGTGGTGAGAAGAGTTCTTTCTCGAGCAGTCTAGTAAATATATTGCTGCGTAGTCTGCCAAGGTTCCTGCTGCATTAGCTGGAGATCACAGGAGGCCCAAGGGGCAACTTTTCCCCCAGAAGGTGATGGATACATGGAATAAGCTACTACGGGAAGTGATAGAGGTGGGGTCATTTAAAAAAAAGATATTAGGACAGGTACATGGGCAAGGCTTGTTTAAAGGGGTATGGGCCAAATACTGGCAGATGGTACTACCTTGGGGTATAGACAGGTAGAGGATGTAGAGCTCCCTGACAGTGTTCTGAAGTGGGATTTCTGAACACGAAAGTTGTGGTTCAAAGCCACTTTAAAATGCCAACAGACAGTATGGACTATCAAAGGAAATTAGAGGGGTCCATGTTCAGGTCTATCTGGGACTGGACTGGCTGGGTTGATGTGGAAAAGTGAAACACAAAAGTGTGCAGATGCTGTGTGCAGTGAACTGAGATTCACTGGTGATGATGGCTTGTGCTGATGGCTGGCTCCTCCCCCAGACTCCACCCCCATCTATTTATATATAACCCAGGTTTCCTGCCTAAACCCTGAGCCCTACTGAAGACCATTGCAAGATCCTGCCCCTCATTATAAGCTAATAAATTTGTGATGTGAATAAAAACTCACAACTGGACGGAGAGCACACGCTTTTATTAGCTTATAACAAAGGGTAGGGTCTACAGTGGTCTTCAGTAGGGCTCTGGGTTTAGGCGGGAAACCTGGGTTATGGGGGCAGAGCCTCAGGGAGGAGCCAGCCATCAGTACAACCCATTGCCGGTGAATCTCAGTTCACTGCCCTGTGGCAGTAGTAAAAACACAGAGATGCTGGAGGACTCAGCTGGTCTCGTAGCATCCATCGGAAGTAAAGATATATAACCAACGTTTTAGACCTGAGCCCTTCCCCAAGCAGACAAGCACCTGAATTGTTGGTGGAATAACACCTCGTTCTGACTGGACATTCTCCAACTGGACAGCATTAACATCAATTTCTCTGGTTTCCATTAGCCCTCCAACCACTCCCCCCCCCACCCCCCTATCTTTCCCTGTTTCCTTTCCTCTAGCTCTTTCTTTCTCTCTTCCCTTTTTTCTTGCTTCCTCAGAGCCCAAAATAGCCCCCCTCCCCTCAGTCAGAGATAAAACCCAGAATTCTGCAGACACCATGGCTGGAATAAAAACACAAGTGGAGAGATTCAGCAGGTGAAACCGTTTCTTTTATGTAGCAAAGGCATTAAACCTACTGCCGTTTCTTCCCCCTCTCCCATTTCCTGCCTTTCCAGTTCTTTCTCCTCCATACCTCTGCTTTTCCTCCCTCCCTCCCCCTCGGTGCTGCTGAACCCTCCCTCCCTTATCTACCTATCACCCCCCTGCCCTGCCACCCCCCCCCCCCCCCCACCTTTCCTCTCCCACTCTTTTATTCTGACATTCACTGGCATTTTCTCATACTTTAATGAAGGGCTCAATCCCGAAACGTTGTGGCAGGCTGCACCAAAGGAAAACACAGGCACAGTACTGTTTGGGGCAACACCGCTTTATTCCACTCACATAAATATCTAGATGGCTGCTAGATATACTCACAGTGTGATCCAGGGGAGAAAGACTGAGCACACGGACAGTGACCTCGGCTTTATACCATGGGCCCTCTGGTGGTCAGATGTCATTAGGCCGGGTGCCATATCTCTAGGCCACCTGTTGACTGAGTGATATACCGCAATATATCATCACATATGTATCTCTGCCTTTGCTATGTACAGGACGCTGTTTGACCTGCTGAGTCTCCAGGATTTTGTGTTTTTACCCCCTTCCCCAGTAAATCCTCTCCTGTCCTCCTATCCCAGTGGTTCTTAACCTTTTTTTCCACTCACATGCCACTTTAAGTAATCCCCTTACTAACCACAGACACCTAAGGCATCCTATGTTGTAGGTGCTCTGTGATTAGTAAGGGATTATTTAAGGTGTGTGTGAGTGGGATGGGGAAAGGTTGAGAACCGCTGTTGGTTTGTATTCCTGCCCATTCTTCTTCCCAGCCTTTTAATTCAGGCGCTTGCCTGCTTTTTACTGATACGTTTAAGAAGGGCTCAGGCCTGAAATGTCAGTTACATATCTTTACCTCCTTCAGACACCGCGAGACCGGCCGAGTTCCTCCCATGTTTGTGATTTGCTGTCCTCTGCTATCTGATCTATTTCTGTGTCTCAGCACAGATACTGCTCTGTAACTGTCTGAACAGACAACAGAGGCAAGTACTACCCCGTTGCCTGGACAAGCGTGTAAGTCACATCGGAGGAAGAGCTGGGGCAGGGGAGTGGTGTGATAAACAGCATGAAGGTGATGGGCTG
Organism: Narcine bancroftii; assembly: GCF_036971445.1. Classification (NCBI taxonomy): domain Eukaryota; kingdom Metazoa; phylum Chordata; class Chondrichthyes; order Torpediniformes; family Narcinidae; genus Narcine; species Narcine bancroftii. The sequence goes on from NC_091480.1 coordinate 6,089,429, forward strand.
AAGGGCCTGTTTCTGTGCCCTGCTTCTCTGACACATTGATACAGTCAGCCCAGCAGGAATGGGTCCATCATTCAAACTGTTGGAAATGGAAGAGTAATTGTTCCTGAATTTGTTCAGCCAGGATATTCTGTCCTTGATGTTAGGTTGACATCATGCAGATGTGTATTTTGGAGATGAAGAACAAGCCTGCAAAGCCTCTGTACCACCTGGAACACTACATTGAGGGGAAATATATCAAATACAACTCCAACTCTGGCTTCGTCAGGGACGAAAACTTCCGCCTCACTCCACAGGTGAGCTCCTTGGTACCCCTGTCGCTGGCTCTCCGCCAGTTACTAATCAGAGAGCAATTAGGGGACATTTGTCAAGTGTAGGGTTATTATTTAGCTACTTTCAGCTCTGTTCTTGTGTAACACTGGAATTTGCTGTTATCCAAACTGGGAGCAGTTTATGATGTACATCCCCGTGTGGAAGGGAAGGATTTGCTCTGATTTTGCGGCTGGTATACCCTGCAGCCCTGGTGTGCCGCTGGGTGCCAGGGGGACTGTTTCGGGTAGTGGACTACAGTTTAAGAAGTGATTTGATTTCCTCAGAATAACATTGAGCTTTGAGCATTATAATGAAATACTCCTTCACCTGCCTGGCTGTTCATTTAGTGACATACTATAGGATTCTCCAGCTCCTGGTTTGCTCCAGTCCAGTTTCACTGTGTGTTTTAGAATGTTAACGTGCACTGTGTTTGCATCATGCTGTTTACTGTGGTATATTTACCCTGTGATATCGATAGCCAGATGGAACTGTTACATTTGACCATATTTGAATCATGAACTGAAATCAAACCTATTAACCTCTCTCTCTCTCTTTGTCTCTTCCTCTCCGTCCTTGCTATGTACCTTCAGGCATTTAGTCACTTCACCTTTGAGCGTTCTGCCCACCAACTGCTCGTGGTTGACATCCAGGGAGTGGGAGACCTATACACCGACCCTCAGATCCACACCTCTAGTGGCACAGACTTTGGTGATGGCAACCTGGGTAATGTAATTTATACCAACATTAAACGTTTTTATTCAAACATTAGGTGATTTAAAAACAAGTTTGCGTTTTAACGCCACCGTGCTGGACCTGGACTGGAATATAGTCCGCCTGGAGGTGGACTCAGCAAGGATGGGGGCGGCACAGTTAGTGTAGTGGTTAGTGCAACGCTATTACAGCCCCAGCAACTGGGACCAGGGCTCGAATCCCATGCTGCCTGTAAGGAGTTTGTATGTTCTCCCCATGTCTGCATGGGTTTTCCCCGGGGGTACCGGTTTCGTTAAAAACAAAGTCATTTGTGTGTAATTGGGTGGCATGGGCTTGTGGGCCAAAAGGGCCTGTAACCGTGCTGTGTCCAAATTAAAAATTTAAAGGAAATTTGTTGGAATGGTTCCCAAGAGTTAGGACTTGTTCTATGGAGTGATCAGAGAAACTGGGGCCGTTACCTGCAGCAAAGCCCATTAATGGGAGGTTGGCGGAAGAAATTGCTACTAGTAATGTTAAGTAGACAGTTGTTTCAAACATCATCCACCTGCTCCTGGCACTCGTTTCTGATGGGGATGATGAGTTCCCCAGGTTCAGGGACTGCCCCACCACTGCCCCTGGTGACTGCAGGCTTGACTACTGTTGGGAACTGAGCCTGTGGTCTGATGGTGATCCTTGCACTAACTCTGCACTTTCTTCACAGGGGTGCGAGGCATGGCTCTCTTTTTTCACTCTCACGCCTGCAACCGCATTTGTAAGAAAATGGGTCTTACTCCGTTCGATCTGTCCCAGAGGGAGATGGCAGCACTGGAACATGCACAGAATTTGCAGGTCAGTGCCTTGCCTGACCCCAGTAGTGCACAGAGTGTTCTTATAAAAACACAACACTGGAGGAACTTAGCAGTCAAACAGTAAACTTTATGTAGCAAAGATACATAACCAAAGTTTCGGGCTTGAGCCCTTCATCAAGGTATGGAAAATTGTCAGCAGGTGCCTGAACAAAATGATATGGGGGGGGGAGGGGTAGGGGGAGGAGCACGGTCCCAAAGGCAAGAGATAATGGGTGGATAAGGGAGGGAGGGCACAGCAGCAAATGGGGGGAGGAGGGATGCTTTGTGAATAGAGAGGGGAGGGAGAAGAGAGCGGGAGGAAAGACAGGGATAGGGAAGAGAGGAAGAATGGAGAGTAGGTTAGCAGTAATAGGAGATCAATGTTAATGACATCCAGTTGGAGAGTGCCCAGATGAAAAATAAAGTGTTCCTTCAACTTACAAGTGGTCTTGGTGGGATAGTACACAAGGCCATGGACAGACATGTGAGCGTGGGAATGGGGTGCAGGATTGAAGTGGTTGGCCACTGGGAGATCCCTGTCACTGATGTGGACAGAGCGAAGATGCTCAGTAAAGTGACCTCCCAGTCCTGATGTAGAGAAGGCCACAAAGGGAGCACCAGATGCAGATTGCTCCCGCACATACACAAGTGAAGTGTTTAGGGCTCTGAATAGTAGTGAAGGAGGAGGTGTGAGCACAAGTGTGGCAATTCAGGCAGCCACAAGGGAAGGGTGTCTTGGAGTGGGGGCGATTAGTGGGAAGAGATGAGTGGATGAGGAAGTCATGGAGGGAGCTGTCCTGTGGTGTCTGTGCAAGTGGCTCTGACACCAATATCCACTTCAAACTGTCGTGCACCCAAAGATGTGTGGGTTTTCACCAGGGGTAGCCAGAGAAAAGAGTCCCCTTTGGCCCTGGATACTGGGATTAATCATAGTATCCTAGCTAATGCATCCAAAAAAACTGGGAATGTTACCTGAGGTGCGTTGAAGGTGCAGGCAGGATCTATGGAGGGAGATGAGGATGGGGAGTTGGGATGGAGAAGGGAAAAGGGAGGTGGGGAGGGGCCAGGAGGTGAAAGGTGAGGAATAATGATGGATGAAGGACAGGTGGAACTAGGAGGGGTGTTGGGAGCCAGAGGCAGGAGAAGTAGACAGGCAGGGGGAGGAGGAGATGGAGACAGTCGCTGAGAGAGGGAGGAGAAAAGGGTGGGACTATATAAGGGAGGGAGGGTAAGGGGAGCAGATAGACACTTGATGAGGAGCAGTGGGGTACACTTGTAGACTCTCCATGACATCATCTGCCTGATGTTGGCTTTGTATTTTCCACCCCCGCCCTGCATGTGCTCGCATTAGAAAACAGCAAAAACTGTGTTGCGGGGCACTGAGGAAGTGTGCGGCAGCACCAGGGTGAGGACTCTGTCTGGCTCCAGACCTCCCCTGCTCAGACGCCTCTCAGAGAACTCCGCCGATGGGAACGTGAGTGACAGCCCGGTGGACTCCCTCCCCTGCTCGCCATCCTCCTGGTGGAGTCCGAAAGAAGAGATGCTGGGCCGATCTCCGATGGGTAATCCTCATTCTTCCCTGTGCTCATTCTCCGGTTTGTCATTGGGGTAAAGAGGATAATTGAAGTTGGGATACAGATTGGCCCTGGTGTAATTAACTAAAATATGTTCAAAGGGCTGAATGGCCACCACCTTTCCACTCTCCTTGGATATGACGATGTCTCACTTTTCTCTTGCCTTGGAAAGAGGCCACTAGGCTTCACTCGCCTGTCAATATCTCCAAATTCTCCAGAATACAGGTTGTTCCATACTCCCACCATTGTCTGTGTGAAGTTAAACATTTCACCTTTCATCCTTAATACATGCCCTCATCACCCTATCTCAATCAGCCCCCAAAATCCACCCCATCCCTAAAATTTTATATCCTCTCCCTCGTTATTCTCTCTGCACTTGGGCAAATTTACAGTGGCCAGTGAACTTGTCAGGGTGTCTTTGGGGAGTGGAGGAAACCCGCACCATTACAGAGCAGGAAAACTCCTCACAGGCAGCACTGGAAGTCAGGATTGAACCCTGGTCCCTGGAGCTGTGGTATTGACAGCAGTGCTACCCTAGTCAGCAAATCATTATGGACCAAAGGGTCTGTACTGTGTTCTACACCACCCATAGATCACAGGCTGTCTTCCTGCGTTAAGCCAATATTAGATTTAGATTGAGATTACAGATTTGGTGAGATCCTTTTCCTGTGGCTGTTACCTATTTAAGTGTCTCACACACAGTAATTGTGTCTGATCCCACCTCAGTGCTGCAGATTCCCCTCCTGATGCTGGGGGGGTCCTTTTCACCCACCTGCTTCCTGCAGTAGGCATACATTCATAATCTTCAGCATTTTCTATGTCATTTCTATTAGGTTGGACAGTGTTTAACGAAATGTTTAATGAACACAATGGCTCACTGGGTGAGAGACGGGTAAGAACTGTTTATTTCTAATGAGTTCAGATTTGTGGTAAACGTGGCTTGTGGGACAATTAGTGGTCTGTTACCCACGGGGGTATTAATACAACACACGCTTTCTGCCTTCTGCCTTGCTTTCATGAGTAATGGCAGTTTAACAGTTTATATCCCAGTTATCTGAAGTTAACAGCTGATGCCCCAAGTATAAACTGATCGAACTGCTCATACAAACACTCCAAGACACTACTTTTTATTAAACAATATTTATTGATTTTTATTTATGTAGAGACATGCTGCATATGTATTGTACATCTGGGCGCGGGTCTACGACTGGGTGTGTGTTTGCATGTCTTTTTTTTAGACTGAGGACCAGAGAACGCTGTTTCGATGGGTTGTACAATCAGATGATAAACTTGAATTTGAACCTCAATGGCTGTGAACAAAGTAAACCTGGAATAAAAATATAGGGCAAAAAAGCTACTGGATTATTGTGGCACTGATCTGCCTCTATAATGTCCTTGGGGATTTGTCCTGGTTGCATCCATGTCATCCCTCCTGCAGCAACCCTACTGTAATGTCCCTGCTGCTCCCCCTCTCCTTGCTTCCCTGCAGACTGCACCTTGTTCCCTCACACACATCTTCCAGATGTTCCTCTGCTGCCTACCTGCCCTGAAGGGTCATTTACTCAAACCAATTCACCCACCAAGCCACACATCCTTTTGGATGGGGGAGGGAGCCAGAAAATCCAAGGAAGCCCTCAAAGGGAGATCCTGCACCTTTCACACGGATAGCCCTGAAGTCGGGATTGAACCCGGGTCTCCTGAACTGTGAGGTAGCAACGTTAAATCAGAGCAGCACCAAGGATAGGAGATGTGGTCTTCCCTCTGTGAGGCTCCAGGTCCACCAATGGGTTGGACTCTTTGTGTTCATTTGAAATTTGCTTGTCATATTAAGCCTAAAACAGTAAGGTGTGTCCTTCTGCAAGCAGTCCAGCAGGTTAGTTCTAACATTCATATAGCCATTACAATTTGGAGTTACGAATAAAATAAAATCAGTTATGAACAAGCAAGGGCAGTATAAGAACACTGCTGTGTCATTCATCCAGGCCTCTGAACGAACCACACAACGTGACTGCCTCTTTAATGGCCCAGGGGGCCCACTGATGAGGGCATTTGGGGTGGGCCAGTGATTTCCAAGACCAAGGCATAAATAAAGAAAATAATCCAACAAGACTTAATATTCCCGATTTCAAATGATTAGTTCTAACGAGACCTTTTGATAACTTTCACTTTGTAAAACAAAATGTGATTCATGAAAAATCCAATGTCTTCTTGTTACATGTGTAATTAACTGTAGCAGACAGCACCCCCCCCCTTTGTCCTGCCTGACCTGCTGACCTTTGGTTTTTCAGTAAAGAAAATAAGATTCCTCTCGTTTTTCCTCTTTGGGTTGTCCCAAAGCAACAGGGATGTATAATCACTCTTTCACTGACCCATTAACCAATTTGTTGTGGTCCCTCCCTATCACAGCTATTGTCTTGTTCTATCCAACCCAGCTGCACTGTTATTTTTATCTCTCTGAGATCGGACAATGGGTCTTGGACCCTAAACGTTAACTCTCTCCATTTCCACCTCTGCTGCCTGATCTGCTGGGTATTTCCAGCATTTTCTGTTTTTATTGCTGATTTTCAGCATCTGCAGTTTTAATTTAAAATTTTCATTTAGCACGTCCTAGCATGGGCAGCGCGGTTACTGAGCCTGCTTTATAAGATAATTCTTTCTTCTGCCAGATATCTGAATCGGGTGGGGACAGCGGCTGCCCCAGTGAGCGGAGGAGTGAATTGGATGGGGATCTTGGAGACCGGGTAATAAGCAACCCTCCCTTGTAACAGCAGATAACCCCAGGGTTTGTCAGGGTAGAGAGAAAAGAGGTGTCTGCACTTGTGGGGGAATCCAGAACCAGGGTGTCAATTGAGATGTCCGGAAGAGACCTCAAGGTGCAGCAAGGGGCAAGAATATGGAACAGTGGTGCACAGAAGGGATAGGAACGGGGAAAACATATGAGGGAAAGGAATAGAGCAGGAAGGAGAGTTTATTGTCATACACATAAGTACAATGAACAGTGTATGGAAATTCTTATTGGCTGCAACCACAAGAGAATAAATTAAATGACCACAAAATTGACAACAATCGACAGCACAGTCAGCGAAGCGGTTAATGCAAACACTGTTACAGCACCAGCGACCGGGGCTCGAATCCAACCTATCTGTAAGGAGTTTGTACATTCTCCCCATGTCTGCATGGGTTTTTTCCGGGTGCTCCCATTTCCTCCCACCCTCTAAAATGTACAGGGGAGAGGGAGGCTGTAGGTTAATCGAGCAGCACAGGTTCGTGGGCCAAAAGGGTCCGTTACCAAGTTGTATGTCCAATTTAAAAAAAACATGTCATGAGACAGGAAACAAGATAATGTGTATAAATAGATAAATATTCACAGTGGCAGTTATTGGTGAAGATGAGTGACGTTAAAAAGTGTAGATGGATCTTTTTGGTCCCAGAGTTGGTTGTTCAAAGTCAATGTTCAAATTTGTTGTCAGAGTACAATAAATTTGAACTTTAAACTTTTCACTTTGAACGACCAACTCTCAGACCACCAGGTTGCTGCTGGAGTGTGTCAGGAGGAGATACCAGCATGAGCCAGCCTCTGTCCTGCATTTACCTGTGGTAACTCTGCCACACAGCCGCAGCAGACGTATAATCACAGGTGACAGCACGTGGTGGAAATCTGTAGCTCTCCCCTGTGGAACTTGGGCCTCGGATAAAGATTGCAGCACCTTTGATCAGATGGGGTTATCGAGGGTCTGGGAGACAGAACTTCAAGTCAATGGCGCCGTGTGGGACGAGAGGAATGGTCCAGACGTGTCCTGATCTGCAGGAACTCTAAATGTCGCAAGACAAGGGATAATCCTGTGGTTTCTCGGGGCGGAGGTCACGCATGGGAAGGAGTTGTACTTGCCCACGTTTCCATCATTGAAAAAATAAAGTGAATAAACTGTCACCCATGTTCTCTGAATGGAGATTTCAGCATCTGCTTGAGGTTTAGTTTCACTTGAGACTTGTCTCAGCATCCTCCATCATCGCTGTCTGTGACATTTTGTCTTGTCTTCTACTCAGGCAATCCTGAACATGCGAAGATACTGTGAATCCGATGAAGACAGTATCCGTAGGGTACGTAGAATGCAGCAGTGGTCGGCCAGGTCTGCTCTAGCCTCATTGGGATTGTTTCACTGCCCACAATTTCTTCCTGATCGTCAACTAGGCTTGTTTTATTTTTAACTTTGTTTCCTCTGATTGTTCTTTGATCAGGGAAATACAAGGCCCAGTCTGTGCCAGCCCTTAGCTCTTCTCCAACGCAGTAACAGGACCCAGCTGGTGATCTCGCATGAGAACCCTGAGCCGTGCATTACGTCTGTTCCTTCTGTGGGGGATGCATGGTGTTGAGAACGTGACAGAAGCTTGCCCTGTTTACACTGCATCGCACTCCAGGTTGAACCCTGTCTGAACTAGGAGCAGGCGAGGCCACTCAGCCCTTTGAGCCTGCCTTATAGCCATTCAGCATGATCAGTTGACCTGGCCTCGCCTCAACCCCTCTTCTGTTCTCCATTACCCTCTCAATTCTCCAATCTTCCAAACTACCTTCTCTCTAAGTGACCCATCCTCTGTAGTCCCTCAGGGTAGGGAATGCCAGCGACTCACCACCCTCTGGAAGAAGAGATTACCTCGCACCTCAATTTTTAAAAGACCCCCTCCTGATCTTTGACACATACATACACATCTCAACCTCTCGTGCCCACTAAGAGTGGCATGCTTCAGTAAAGACATCCTTCATTCCTCTAAGCCCTAAAAAAGACGGGACCAGCTGCACTCTCTGCCCAGCTGTGGAGTTGCTGCCTGCCTGAGCTGAGGCTGGAGTGGGAAGCAACAGTCTCGGTCCTTCCTGGTGTTTATCCTTCCTCAAGGAACCTTCCGTCATTCGCCATCCGGGTCCTTGTGGGTGCTGGTGTCAATGGGGCTGGTGCCCTGGTGCGGTTGGGGAGGAGAGAAAGTAATTGGAGTAGTTATCCCCTTTGATCTACCTGGTTGTTGAATCTGGCTTGAGGTGGGTGAGCTTGGCTTGTAAATGCTTGAACAGTTGCAACGCAAACCACAAACTGCTGCGTTTATGTGTGCAGAAGGGGTTTTTGATAATAATCTTTAGTGCACAGAATGTACTTGTTAAAGCGAGCAGTGAATTTGTCACATGTGTCAGAGAAATGCTTTGCCTTGCGTCTGTTGTCAGGGGTGGACTTGCCTGCTCAAAGGCCAACACCTTGATGTACTGTATAACCTGTTTGTTGTGAAGGATCATAATAATGAGGACAAGTGGAATCATTACCATACATCCAGGGCCCACTCGCACTGGCCTTCATGTGTGGCTGTAGAGGTGGAGCGCCTTAACGCCATCAAGCAGGAAAAGAAGATTGGAAAGTCTATACTGGGCAAGGTAGGGTCTGATGGAGTAGAGCTCCCCCCATACTCCAGTCACTGGGGATTCCCTGAACCCCCCCCCCACCCCCCATCAATCCCATGTACGTTTTACCTGGCCACTATCCCCGTCGATCCCAGGTACGTTGCACGTGTAGTTTCACCTAACCAGAGTCCCCGTCAATCCCAGGGTTGCTGCACGTGTAGATTCACCTGGCCAGAGTCCCCGTCTATCCCAGGTACGTTGCACATGTAGATTCACCTGGCCAGAGTCCCTGTCAATCCCAGGTATGTTGCACGTGTAGGTTCACCTGGCCACAATCCCCATTGGTCCCAGGTTCGTTCTACATGCAGATTCACCTGCCCATGGTCCCTGTCATTTCCAGGTAACTCTTGTTGTCCTTGCAGGTGCATCTGGCCATGGTTCGGTATCATGAGGCCAGCCGCTTCTGCGATAAGCTGGAGGAGTGGGATCGCGAGTCTGCGCTCTTCCACCTCGAACATGCTGCACTCTGTGGGGAACTGGAAGCGATCGTCGCCCTGAGCCTCATCTACCTGCAGTTGCCCCATCACATCCTGACTGACGTCACCGTCGAGGTAAGTCTACCCGGCCCCTCACACAACCTACGGATTTGCAGGGCTGTCACAGAACCAGTCCCTTCGGTCCATATCACCCATGATAACCTGAGCTAGTCCCATCTGCCTGCATTGGATCCACATCCCTCTCATCGTTCCCTATCCGTGTACCTGTGTAAACATCTTGTAAATGTACCAGCCTCCACCACTTCCTTGCTCCATTCATCACCTCAGCCTTCTATGCTCCAAGATAAACTGTCCCGGTCTCTCCTTGTAGATCATCTTCCTATCCTGCAACCTCCCCGCTGATCTTTTCTACACTCTCTCCAGCTTAATCACTTCCTGGGTAATCCATAGCACTCCAAGTTCGGTCTCATTAATGTCTTGTACTTTTTAAAATAACATTGATTGAGGCCATTTGGCCCATCGAGTTCCATGCTAGCTGAGAAAAACCACAAATTCCATTCCCGTTCTCGTTTCTTTGGGGCAGCATTTGTTCAACAGTTGGAGTTTTCACGTGGGCTCAGGTTCAGTCCTTACCTAGAATGCTGTCACTGTGGAGTTGGCATATTTTCTCAGTGACTGTGTGTGTTTCTCCCAGATGCTCCAGTATAGATGTACAAATTGGTCAGTTAAATCTGCCCCTGGTGTGAGTGTTGGGATCTGTCGGCCATCAACATAGGATCAGTGCGTGTGTGAATGCTGTGACTGGGTGGGCTAGAGGGCCTGTTTCTGCCTGGTGCCTTTGTAACTAGGTGAGCCTTGCCGATAACGTGTCTGTAACTCTGGCCAGGACACTGAGCAGTATCGGAAGAGTGGCTATGACTACCTGTTGATGGGGGCCGAGGCTGGGGACCGCCCATCCATGATCCGTGCAGCTCGAGCCTTCGACACTGGGGTCAATCTCAGCCCCGACAGGTATGTAGCAACCCTCACCCACCCACCCTCTGCCAGAGGTTGGAGGTGATGATGTAAACTCATCATCATACACAGAGGTAGAATGATCAGAGGCGCTGAAATCCTTACCTGTTGCAGATTCATAAATAGCCAAAGACACTAACAAGCAATAAAAATCCGATGACCACACGAGAGAAAAATTGTAAAATGATGGATAAATATTTACAGCTGTAGCTGGTTGAGGGAGACCCATTGCAAAGATGTTGAACCATATTCATAAAAGGTATTTCAATAAAGTCTGTTAGAAAGTAGAGGCAAGACCAGCTCTAAGTCAAATACTTCACCTCTACTTACTTTCCTGCGTAGAACAGCCATTCTCAACGGGTCGTCCACCCCCAGAGTCATTTGGTGGGAGATGGGGGGAGCACGGACTGAAATCATGAAATGGTTTTTTTATGTAGTCGGTAGGAGAGAAATGTGGAAGAAACTAACTAAACGTGACGGCTTCCCAGGGAAGGTGGCGCATGAACTCTGAGCAGAGTCCAAAGGGGGCCATAGCCAAAACAAGGTTGAGAATGGCTGCCTTGGATCTCTTCAAGTTCATACTCTGAATTACTTTTGCTATTTTTCCACACCCACAAATACTCCGTTAATATCTTTCTTACTGCAAAGCTGTTTAATTTTTTTATTATTCAGCACAGTAGGAGACCATTCCAGCCCACAAACCCTTGCCTCGCGATTAATCGACAACCCCCAGTATTATTTGGAGGGTGGGAGGGAACTGGATCACCCAGAGGAAACCCACGGGGAGAGCAGACAAACTTCTTGCAGACAGCATAGGACTCAAACCCTGATCGCTGGCGCTGTAACAGTGTTGTGCTAACCGCTATGCTAATTCTGCCACCCCAAAGATTGTGGCCTCAACACGAACATTAAAAAACCTGAAATTCAGAATGAAAGTCTCAGCAGCTCGGGCAGCCTCCGGGGAGAAACGCAGTCACTGTTCATTAGAGCAATGCGCTGATGAGGGATCATGAGGACTCGCGCTCTCTCTCTCTCTCTCTCTCTCTCTCTCTCTCTCTCTCTCTCTCTCTCTCTCTCTCTCTCTCTCCCCCCTCTCTCTCTCTCGCGCTCTCTCTCCCTCTGTAGGTGCTGCCTGACGGACCAAGCACTTGCCTTTGTTCACGATTCATCCTCCTTGTGGATTAGTATTTAACGAGGTCCCTCTCATCCAGTGGGCTTTTCCCACATCAGCCTGCTTCACATGACATTGTGGGATCCACATGGGCCAGTTTGTGTGTACTCCTTCAAGGGAAAAGTAGTTGGATTAGCCAGGCACTTGGTAAATTGCCCTTCATTGACCACACTGATGCAGACTATCTTCCAGAGGGAATGTTGTGGCGGTGAATCCTGTAGGAAAATACAGAAGTGGGTGGAAACCAGCATCTTCCTTATGGATTAGTGTGAAGGGTGGGAACGTGAAGTGTGAACTGTGACTCAGAATCAGAGGGAGGAGTCCCATTCCTTTGGCAAGGGTATACGCGAACGCATGTGTTGTGTGTGTGTGTGAGATTGTGAGCACTTGCATACGTGTGTGTGCATACACACCTTTCTTAAGGCTCTCTGCCAAAATGCAGGAGGGAAATATGCTCTGACATCTGTACAGCAGAGTAGGCTTGAGGAGCCAGACGTTCCATCCCTCCCCCTTCCTGTTTCTGGTCAATGTTCACTGCGCCCTTCTCCAGGAGCAGAGAGGGTAGCAGATGTGTGTAATGAACTGCAGTGGAAGCTTAGGGTTAAGCGGAAGGAGTGGAATCCCAGGGGATTGTTTTGGGAGGCTGGTGACCCTGTCCCAGAGCAGGACCAGGCTGGGTGGCTCCTCTGTGCTGCGAGAGAGTTGGAGGCCACAGTGCACTGCGCCCGCGCTGTCCTGGGATCTCGGTGAGCTCACGGTTTTTCCTGGTTGCAGGACACGAGACTGGAAGGAGGCTCTTCGCTGGTACAGTGCTGCCCTCAACATGACGGACTACGATGAAGGGGGAGAGTATGATGGCACAGGTGACGAGCCTAGGTACCACCTCCTCGTCCGAGAGGCCGAGATCCACCTGACTGGAGGCTTTGGTGTGGAGGCAGACCCCCAGACAGCAGGTAACCCAAATAGCACACTGTCGTACACGTGAGTACAGTGGACAAATGCAGGGATGTTCTTGCAGCATGCAGATACATAAAACACAGCAACAGTTCCAGTGTCATTAATGTACAAACAGATACTTACTCACAATTGACTTGTGCAGAAATGTGTCAGTAGTGTGGGCAGACAGGAACATCGCCTGTCCCTCCCTTCACTCTGCTACACCAGGCTTTTCCCCACCCCCTGTCATTTTTCTACTCTGCTATGCTTTCCACGTATTCAGTGAGGCAGCCTCCTTCGCTTCCCGGCGCAGGGAATTCCACAGATGTAGCATTGGCGCCACCAGTATGGACAGGTTTGAGAACCTGACTATTGTGGGGGGCGGGGGGGTGTTCGTGAAGGAAGTGGTGGTCAATGCCACACCCCACTCTGCTTTACATTTTATCTACATCACGGTAGAAGCCGACTCTGGCCGTTTAATCCCATGCCGCCCAGTTATACCCAAATCAACATACAACCCCCATGTGTACATGGGAAGAGGGTACCTACTCCTTACAGACAGCACCTGATTCAAACCCCGGTCCCGGTTGTTGGCGCTGTAACAGCAATGCGCTAACAGCTACGCCCCACCCCCCATCATCAGGGTGTTTCCCCCCTCATCCCCCATCGCTGAGGGTTTTATACCCTCCCCATCACCAGGGTGTTTTCCCCCTCATTCCCCCATCACCGAGGCATTGCCCCCACCTCCCATCACCAGGGTGTTGCGCACCCCCCCATATCACTGGGGCATTGCTTCCCCCATCACCTTTTATTCTCCTACCCTCCAAGGAATAGACTCCCAGCCAGCTCCCCCTCTCCTTGTAGCTCAGGCCCCTGAGTCCTACCAACGTCCTTGTAAAACATCGCTGCAATGGTCCAACTCCCACCCCCCAACAGTGACCAAACTGTCCATTAAGTTAGTTCCATGTGACTGCATTCAGCCCATCTCCTTCTAACCCTTTGCTATCATTGTGCCCACCTCAATGTCTTTTAAATGTTGTCATTGTACCCAGCTCTGGCAACTCATTCCACACACCCACCACCCTCTGCAAGGTCCCCTTTAATTCTTTCCCCCCCACCTCACTGAAATCTGTGCCCTCTAGTTTTAGACTCCCTGCCCTGGAAACAAAGACTATGACCATTCTCTTCATCTATTCCCTCAGGATTTTATATTCCCCTCTAAGGTCAATTCCTAGCCTTCTTCACCCCCGGAATAGGTCCCAACTTATCCAGTGTCTCCTTCATAACTTGATCCCTCCAGTCCCAGTGACAGGCAGCTGGAGAAACTCAGTAGGTCAGTGTACTTTATCTAGCGAAGATGCAACACCAACATTTTGGCCTGAGCCCTTCATCAAGGGATGAGCAAAATGGAGGCAGGTGCCCGAATCTCGGACTAACCACTCCCTGTGTCTGCGTGGGTTTCCTCTGGATGCTCCAGTTTCCTCCCTCCCTCCAAAAACATACAGGGTTTGTGGGTTCATTGTGGGCCGGAAGGCCTATTTCCATGTCGTATTAGAATTAAATGAATGTCCTCGTGAATCGTACCTGCACCCTCTCAAGCTTCACCACCTTAACCCAAACCATAAATCGCTTCGGGTCCACTATTGAAATGCTCCGGTTTTCTTCCACCATTCAAAACATACGAAGGTTAGAACCATCGAACATTACAGCACAGAAACAGTCCCTTCTAGCCTGTGCTAAACAATTATTCTGCCCAATCCCACTGACCTGAACTCAGTCCATATCCTTCCATGCCTCTCCCATCCATGAACTTGTCCATATTCTTTTTAAATGTTAAATTTGACCCTGGATTCACCACTTCATCTGGCAGCTTGTTCCATACCCCCATCAATCCCTGTGTGAAGAAATTCCCCCAAAACTTTTCCCTTTTCATCCTTAACCCATGTTCTCTGGTTTATATCTCACATGCCCTCAGTGGAAAAAGCCGACCTACATTTACTCTGTCTGTCCCTCTCATAATTTCAAATACCTCTATCAAATCTCCCCTCATTCTTCTACACTCCAGGGAATAAAATCCTAACCAGTTTAACCTTTCCCTATAACCCAGTACCTGAAGTCCGGGCAACATCCTAGTAAATCTCTGCACTCTTTCTATCTTATTGATATCTTTTCTGTAGTTAGGTGACCACCCAATTGGGTGTAATTGGGTGGCATGGGCTCGAGGGCCGAATTGCTGGATGTCTAAATTATCCATCTATCCTTTATATTTATGATTGTTTTCCACACGAGGGTGATGTAATGATGTGTGCATACCTGTAGAATGCCAGAATTTCAGAGCATCTGTCCATTCTGCTTGAGTTAGATCATGATCACATCCTCCGTGGGCCTGTCCTTGTCATGTACCCCCTCCCTCTGAGGGCACAGGCTGGATTAATGGGGAGCGCTGGTCTGCGGAGGTTCTACCTACCTGACGCAGTGCCTTGCTTTGTGCTTTGTGCAGGCGATCTCTTCACAGAGGCAGCAGAGTCAGCCATGGCCAACATGAAGGGCAGACTCGCCAACCAGTATTACCAGCAGGCAGAGAAGGCGTGGGCCATGATGGAGGAATGAACCTTGGTGTTGCACGTGCCCAGTGGTTGCTCACCCAAGGTTGACTGCCATCTTGTGTCATCTATGAACCCTTGAGACCACCACCTGTGTCCTTATTGTGTGAAGGACTATGTCATGGGCATGAGCTCCTGGTGGTAAATTATCGCGGCATTGCGCTGACTTCAACAGCACTTTTCCTGTATATATTTCGTATTAATATTGGGGCTGTGGCAGAACATGATGTTTCACATTTATTACCGAATGCTGTTTTATAGTTAGGGATTTAAGAGGAGCTTCTATGTTGTCCTTGATCTCAGAACAGCAGCACCTCAATCTGCAGGTACTTGTGATCATTGTTTACAGAGAATGGGGCAGCGAAGGAGGGGGGAGTGTGCATGAGACTCTTCCTTGATGAAGACACAACTGGCTGAAGAGTTGCAGAGTTTTCCCATCAGTGCACAATCAGAGGGCAGCATTGTGTTAGTTTAGTGTTTAGAACCAAGGGTGAGGCTCCCGGTCCCCTTGCCCTCGTCTTAATCCTTTACATTTTAATCCATCGAATTGATGCTTAATCCTTGCAAATCAAAAGCACTTTAACAGATCAGAGCCTCCAAATGGACTCAAAGTAATTAATAATTTTAAAGGTGCCTATTGCTATTTTGTGACATGACTGTTTTGTATCGATGGATAAGCTTCAGCAATGTTGATTGAAGCAGGAAACGAGGCCTCGGACAAATCACCTGTGGACCCTGCAAATACCTAATCCCAAGAAGGTATGACTCATTCCCATGGTCATCTACACGGGTTTAAGGCAACTGTTAGCAGTCCCAGTCAGGAATTGTACTACAAATGTCTCCTCCTGCTCTGTGAATGAACCCTGCCTTGTTCAAATCTGCAGCCTATCCTCAACCCTCTTAAGCAAACTTGTCGGGTGACCCTCGCAAACTCTGATTGTTTAGTGCAAACTCGTTGCTGCCAATTGTATGTAAATACAAGGTCGCAGGCAGCGTAGCAGCTAAAAGAGTTCCAAACCCCAAGTACACAAGTCATTTCACTTGCTCGGTAATCATCTGGAGGGGACACTGTCTCAACCTCAGGCAAACCCAATTGGTTGAACTAAATTACTGGAGGTTCAACTGTGAACTTGAAACAAATTGCTGAAAAAAAAGTCGATTGGGCAGCATCTATGGAGAGAGAAGAACAGTCTGTTAATCAACAGCTGGGGATGATATTTCTATGCAAAATAAATAGTAAAAATGGAAAATGCTGGAAACAGCAGCTTCAGGCAGTACCTGGGGTGAGGGAAATGGTTAAATGCTTTCAGTCGATGAGCTGTGAATCACTATAATTCACTTGTCTCTCTGTTAAATTCCATCCTGATCTCTGCATTGATAGCAGTTTGGGGTTTTACAATTACGGCAAATGCTCTTCTGCAAATTGTTAGGAACTTGTTCCCTTAACGTTTACAAAGTTTTTAATGTGAATATGCTTGGCAAGAATAAACTATTGTTTTGAATTACCTTCTCTCTGTTGTCATTATTTTGAGAGCGTTTTAGGCCACCGAATTTCATCCAGACTTTACTCAGGCGTAAACCACTGTTCAGTTGATTAGGCAGCACATTCATTATTTATTTACATTTGTTCATTGTGTACGGTTTTATTTGAACAACTAGTAAATGGTAATCCTGCCAGGCCCGCAGGAAAGAGAATCTCAGTGTTGTATGTGATGTGTATGTACTCTGAAAATAAATTTGTGGGGAGAATGGGTGGTGAGGAGACGATGATCCATTCCCCTCCCCGGCACACCACCCTCGTGGATGACACAGGCCCTGGTGGCTGGAGGACTGCATTTACCTGATGCCAATGTACACCTGGCCATCAGAGGACCGGGTTACAGGCACACTGGTTCCTGTCAGATGGAGAGTCATGTAGCAGCAGCTCAAGTTGCTCTCTGATTGTACACGGACAACCTGTGGAAACACTGCATCTCTGGACCATACACCCTACACACAAATGACATCTGTACATATAAGAATAATTCACGGGTTTCTAGGATTGATCAACAGTATCACTGTTTATCGGAAGAAGCTGTTTCCCAGCCCAGCAGTTCTGGTTTTAATGCTCCTATACCTCCTCCTTGAAGGTAGTGTCTCAAGGATACTGCAGGCTTGGTGGTCAGGGTTCTCGAAGATTCTCAGCCCTCTTTAAACACCACTCCCCTTGGATATCGTGGAGAGAGGGAACCATAACCATGCACCATTTTCAAGGAAGTGGACCATAAAAATGAGGATACCAGCCTGGGAAACAGCTGCTTTCCACAGGTGGTGAGTCTGATGAACAATCCTAGAAATCTGTAAATTATTTTAATATGTAGTCTATTTAATTTAGAAATACATCATGGTAACAGGCCCTTTTGCCCCACAAGTCCGTGCCGCCCAATTGGCACCCCATTAACCTACAACTCCCCAGTACAGTTCAAATGGTGGGAGGAAGCTGGAGCCCATGGGGAAAACCCACACAGGCATACAAACTCCTTATAGACAGTGTGGGATTTGAACCCTTGTTGCTGGTGCTGTAAAGGCGCTGTGATGACTGCTAAGCCAACCGTGTTGCTGCTGGATCTCTGTGTGTATGTAATATGGGCTGGAGATGCGCACCACGATGGATGGTGCGGGACTGGCGGATTCCTCCAGCATTTCCATGGGGTTTTAATGGACGGTGCAGGACCGGCGGAGGACCTCCAGTATTTCCATGGGGTTTTAATGGACAGTGCAAGACCGGTGAAGGACCTCCAGTGTTTCCGTGGGGTTTAATGGACGGTGTGGGACCGGCGGAGGACCTCCAGCATTTCTGTGGGGTTTTAATGATCGGTGCAAGACTGGCAGAGGACCTCCAGCATTTCCGTGGGGTATTAATGGACAGTGCGAGACCGGCGGAGTACCTCCAGCATTTCCGTGGGGTTTTAATGGACGGTGCGAGACCGGCGGAGGACCTCCAGCATTTCCGTGGGGTTTTAATGGACGGTGCGAGACCGGCGGAGGACCTTCAGCATTTCCATGGGGTTTTAATGGGCGGTGCGAGACCGGCAGAGGACCTCCAGCATTTCCGTGAGGTTTTAATGGACAGTGCAAGACCAGCGGAGTACCTCCAGCATTTCCGTGGGGTTTTAATGGACGGTGCGAGACCGGCAGAGGACCTCCAGCATTTCCGTGGGGTTTTAATGGACAGTGTGAGACCGGCGGAGTACCTCCAGCATTTCCGTGGGGTTTTAATGGACGGTGCGAGACCGGCAGAGGACCTCCAGCATTTCCGTGGGGTTTTAATGGATGGTGCGGGACCGGCAGAGGACCTCCAGCATTTCCGTGGGGTTTTAATGGATGGTGCGGGACCGGCAGAGGACCTCCAGCATTTCCGTGGGGTTTTAATGGACAGTGGGAGACTGGCGGAGGACCTCCAGCATTTCCATGGGGTCTTGCTACAATCACAGAGTCTCCAGACTTTCCTGTTTCACCCAGGGGTGCATGTGTATAATCAGATGACAATGAATGGGAGATGCTATGCGGTCCTCCGGCCGGCAGGAGGCGCTGCACCTGTAAATTGGTGCTCATGGCCAGATGTGTACAGACAACATTGAAAACCAGTCCTCCGGCCGCTAGGGATCGGTAGGATCGGTCCTCCGCCGCTAGGGGTGCTCGCGTGCCGGGGATTGTGGGTAGGAGCCGGCCCACGTGTCGGCATGGCGTCAGGTAGCTGTTCCGCCTGTGCGGCCTGAGGGAGCGGGCGTGCGGTGAGTACCGGAGCCGAGCTTTCCCCCGCCACCCACCCACCCGCCTGCCCGCCCAGCCCCGGCTGACTGCATTAACCGGACTGTGTTCGTCTCTGTGTCCGCTGCAGGCCGAGGCTCCGGCTCCTTCCCCCCCGATGAGGTGGCGCCGATCCCGCGGAGGGAGGAGGTCAGCGCGGCCCGGGCGCTGCCAGCAGGTAACGGGCGGCCTGGATCCGGGGCACGAGCCGCGGCGGGTGTTCGGTCTGGGAACAGGGACTGGGGGCAGCTGTAACCGGGTCGGTGGTGCGGCCGGGGTTGGGCCTGGGGGGCGGGGGAACCAGGGTCGGTCCCAGGGGTCGGGTAGGGGGTGGGGGGGAAAGACCTGGGTAGGGCCCAGGGGTCGGTTAAAGCTTGGGGGGCGAAGACCTGGGTAGGGCCCAGGGGTCGGGTAGGGCCCAGGGGTCGGGTAAGACCTGGGAGGCGAAGACCTGGGTAGGGCCCAGGGGTCGGGTAGGGCCCAGGGGTCGGGTAGGGCCCAGGGGTCGGGTAGGGCCCAGGGGTCGGGTAGGGCCCAGGGGTCGGGTAGGGCCTGGGGGGGGGGGAAGACCTGGGTAGGGCCCAGGGGTCGGGTAAGGCCTGGGGGTGGGGTGGGGGGGAAGGACCTGGGTAGGGTCCGGGTTAGCGGCTACTTTCTATCAGAATTTATTGTCCTGAACGTGTCACAAACTTCATTATTTTGTAGCAGGGTCCCAGGGCAAACATATAAATTACCTTCCAACCAGAAATTAAATTAGTGCATGAAGGCAAAGTCAGGTAGTGTCTTTGGTTCACTGATCATTCAAGTGGGGAAGAAGCTGTCCTTATGCCGCTGGGTGCTCGTCTTCAGGCTCCTGGACCTTTTCCCCAATGGTGGTGGAGTGAAGAGGGAATGGCCTGGGTAGTTTGGGGTCCTTTAAACACGTCTCTTCTAGATATCCTTGATGCTGTGAAGTTGGGTGCCTGTGATGTCGCAGGTCACGTTAACAACTCTCTAGTCTTTTCCTGTCCTGAGTAACTGAGTCTGGGGACAGTGAGCAGGGTGACCATCAGCAAAAACAATGCTGGAGAAACTTAGCAGGTCAAACAGAAGCAGAGATAAAGATACATAACCAACGTTTCGGGCTTGAGCCCTTCATCAAGGGGAAAGCAAATTATGTACGAACATAGATGCATTAGCAATGAGTGAGGAATACACATTGCCCCAGGACACAGAATTACTGCCCTGGTCACCATGTAAAAATCGTGGGATCTTTAAATCTATCTCAAATGTTTAATGACTGATGGTTTAAGTGTCATCCCCTGGGCGGTGTTCACTGACAGAGAGAGGCACTCGTGCTAGGATCGTCACCCTATGTTCTGCATTCGAGACTTTAAATATAAACCAGTGCTTCCTGCATCAGGGAAGAAGATTGATATTATCAAAGCATCTGCAGGTTTTAAAAAAAATATCAATGCATGTGGAGAGCAAAACTTCATTCTTTTCCTCACTGTTCTATTTTGCACAAGTCATTCCATGTGTGTGCAATCCACCTACCTATTGCGTGATGCATTATCAGTTGTTGCCATTTTGCATGAATCATAAGCCAGTATATAAATATGTATGTAATATAATCTGTTTAATTAGTTCCAGGAGCTATTGTTAAGCACACGTTTTTACTGCTAAAGTAATGATTGTTGGTTGCAGTTATTTTTGTCAAGAAAGATTAGTTAGATTTGATATAAATGCTTGTGTTTGTAGAAATAATTTGTTACAGAACTGAGAAAAATTGGCTGACACCTCTGCTTGAAAATGAGGACAGTTGTATTCCTGCTTGTAAATGGCAGTGGCATTAGCC
Source organism: Narcine bancroftii (assembly GCF_036971445.1). Classification (NCBI taxonomy): domain Eukaryota; kingdom Metazoa; phylum Chordata; class Chondrichthyes; order Torpediniformes; family Narcinidae; genus Narcine; species Narcine bancroftii. The sequence goes on from NC_091480.1 coordinate 6,110,080, forward strand.
AAAAAGATTGTACAGACAAGGTCAGCAGTTCAAGACCCAGACCTGAGGCTAGAGCCCACAATCTGGTTCTCAACCAGAGGGCTACTGTTTTTTTCCATCTGGGTTTTTTAAAATACTTTAAATTAGGTAAAGATGTGTTTCTTACAGAGCTGCCTTTGACTTGAAAATATTGCTCAGTTATTGCCACGAGTGTGCCCTGGCATGTTAGGCTGCAAGCCGGGTGGGCCTTAGACCGAGAAAGGTTGAGAACCACTGCTCTAGGCCAATGCTTTGGTATGGTTCTGAGGGAGCGTGGAACTGTTGGAAATGTAGACCAGCTGTGTTAGGTCAAGCGGTGGCCACCTCTGCCCTCTGGTGTCAATGTAAAAAAAAAACTCATCTCATGCTTTTGAGGTGATTCTGCCCAGGGTCCTGGTCAATATTTATCCTTTGGTCAAGGTTTCTGAAACAAATTATCCTGCCATTTTGGCTCTTTACTGTTTGTAGGGGGTTGCTGTGCTGTTTCCCACTTTGCAGCAGTGTTTAAATTTCAAAAGGTTTTTAAAATAGTTTAGGACAACCAAGGATTGTGGAAACACCAACCCCAATTCTTCCCTCTCCCCACCTTATTCAGCCGTCTGGTTTGCTGAGACCGTGGCGAAGGGTCCAGGTCTGAAAAGTTGGTTATCCTGTATTCCCTGTGGATGCTGTGTGACCTGCTGAGTTTCTCCAGCATGTTTTGTGTTGCACTCGACCCCAGCATCAACTCAAGCCTATATGTTATTTAATAATTCCTTGGTTATGAAACTAAACTAGTGACCCCTACTGACCAAAGAAGACCTGGTTACCGGCATTGCGTTTGTTTTTCTGATGAAGGCAGAGACTGTGTTGCTATGAGCTTGCTGTAGACTCGAGTGAGAGGCTGCGGGTTGTTTCATGATGTCGGCCTGTTTGTGCACAAATTGGCTAATGGGTGGACTGACACCTGCTGGCAAGGCAGGTATCACAGTCACCTGGTCAGGGGAGAGGCCTCAGCTCCCTGCCCGCTGGTCCCTTGGGCCCACGCTGAGGTGTCTTGCCCATGTGCCGATGGTGAGTTTTCGCCTCAACAGCGTGACTCGGGGGCCGATGGAGGCCCCTCACTCAGCCCGACCAGTCCATGATGCCTGCTCCTACCTCCCATATTGTTGTCAAGGCCTCCTGTACTCACAAGCTCCTGCTAAAATCCATCATCCACTGGACCTTGTCCTGGGTTCCACTTCTCAACTCTGCTGCTAATTTAGAACATTACAGCCAGTACAGTCCCTTCAGCCCGTAATGTTATGATGACCCATATAAACCTACTCCACAACAATCTGATCCTTCCCTTCCTCACAGCCCATAAACCTTCATTTTTCTTACATCCATGTGCTTGTCTAAGAGTCTTTGGATGTCCTTACTGACCAGTCTCCACCAGCCCCCAGCAATGCATTCCAGACCCTCAGCACTCTCTGCATAACAGCTTAGCTGTAACATTTCCCCTAAACTTTCCTCCACTCACCTTAAACTGGTATCCTCTGGAAAAAGGTGCTGGCTGTCCATCCTATATCTGTGCCTATTAATTTGTCTCTTCAGTCAAGCATGGGGTAATTGTAACCCTTGGATATGCCTCAGGGACTGCTAGACAGAAAGCCCCTGAATGGCCTATATTTTGCTGACTTTGTGAATCTGTTGCGTTCTTTTTGGAGTAAAACATGAAAGTCTGCAGACACTGTGATTGTAGTAAAAATACATGGAAATGCTGGAGGATCTCGCAGCGTCCACAGGAGGTAAAGATATACTGATGTTTTGGGCCTGAGCCCTGCTTCAAGTTATTCAATGGCCTTTTAATTCAGATGTCTGTCTGTTTATCACTCACACCTTGAAGGAGGGCTCAGGCCCAAAATGTTTTTTTTTTTTTTTTTTTTTTTTTTTTTTTTTTTTTTGAGAACAAAGAACATTTATTACAACAACAATGCAAAGTTCCTGCCTACGTGCAGTTTCAGTACACTTGGAGGACCAGGGGGTATCCTGTGGGTGCCCCATCATGTCATTGTCCTTATTTTTTTTTTTTTTTTTTTTTTTTTTTTTTTTTTTAAATTTTTTTATTTTTCACACCATAAATCACATTAGCCATGATATACACTATTTCTTTTCACACATATACAGTGACTTTTTCTCCCCCCCCCCCTTTCCTCCCAAACCACCCCCCCACCCCCCCCTCTCATCCATTTTAGGTATACAATCTAGGTTGCATTAAGCCAGTCAGACAATGTTGTCATTCAACAAAATTACACCAGAAATTCTACTGAGTCCATTCTTTTCTTTCCTTCTCCTTCCATCAACTTAGGTAATGTTTGTCCCCGGTAGGTTTTCGCTATTGTATTTAATGTAAGGCTCCTATACTTGTTCGAATATTTCAATCTTATTTCTTAACCAATATGTTATTTTTTCTAATGGAATACATTTATTCATTTAAATTTGGTAGTTTCTTCCTTTTAATTTGGTTATGTATTCCATTAATATTTAAAGACATATAGTTCAGCGTAGCCCTTTTATATTTTGTTTATCTTCTCTTTCCGTTTTTCCATCATTACCTTTCCTCCTTTTCCATTTCTGTTTTCTTATTTTCAACTCTTTATAAGACAACATTCCTACAACATCTAACATTTTCCTTATTCTCCTATTTCTATCTTATTTATCCCCAATCTCCCCTTCACCTCCTGAGTTGTCCTTTATCCCTTGTCGGACAACCACATCTCCCCTCTCCATTTGGATTTGCGAATCCACTCGCAAGCGTCAACTGATTTTGCAGTGACCGCTATTTCCCCCCACCCCGCCTCCCCCAGAAAAGATTTCACTTTTCATATGTCACAAAGGTCCCTCTTTTAATTCCCTCCTTATTCTCTCTATTCCATTACCTTCCCTTATTAATTCTTGTCTATACTATCTATATTTTCCTCTAAGTACAGATACATTCATGTATGCTCATTGTCTCTATTCACTCTTATACCTCTTTACCTGCATACATATCAATCGTGATCATTTTTACTCTCATTACCCGTCTTCATCCCTCAGTCTATTTTTGTCTTTACCCACATACATATCAGTCGTGATCATTTTAACTCTCATTACCCGTCTTCCTCCCTCAGTCTATTTTTGTAATTGTTCTGCAAATTTTCGTGCTTCTTCTGGATCCGAGAATAGTCTGTTTTGTTGTCCTGGAATAAATATTTTCAATACCGCTGGATGCTTTAGTATAAATTTATACCCTTTCTTCCATAAAATCGCCTTTGCTGTATTGAACTCTTTTCTCTTCTTTAGGAGTTCAAAACTTATATCTGGATAAATGAAGATTTTTTGCCCTTTATACTCCAGTGGTTTGTTGCCCTCTCTTACTTTTTCCATTGTCTTCTCCAGTACCTTTTCTCTTGTAGTATATCTTAGGAATTTTACTACAATAGATCTTGGTTTTTGTTGTGGTTGTGGTTTAGAGGCCAATACTCTATGTGCCCTTTCTATTTCCATTTCATGCTGTAGTTCTGGACATCCTAGGGTCTTAGGGATCCACTCTTTTATAAACTCCCTCATATTCTTGCCTTCTTCATCTTCCTTAAGGCCCACTATCTTTATGTTATTTCTTCTGTTATGGTTTTCCATTGTATCTATTTTTTGAGCTAGTAGTTCTTGTGTCTCTTTAGTTTTTTTATTAGATTTCTCCAATTTCTTTTTTAAGTCTTCTACCTCCATTTCTGCTGCTACTGCCCGCTCTTCCATCTTGTCCATTTTTTTTTCCATTTCTGTTAAGGTCATCTCCATTTTAATTATTTTCTCCTCTGTGTTGTTTATTCTTTTTCTTAAATCCTTAAATTCCTGTGTTTGCCATTCTTTAAATGATTCCATGTATCCTCTAATAAGAGCAAGTATATCCTTTACCTTGCCTCTCTTTTCTTCTTCTATTTCACCATACTCTTCCTCTTCTTCTTCCTCTGGGTTGGCCATCTGTTGTTTCTTTGTTGCCCTTTCCTCCTCTTCTATCTTGTTTCTATTGTCTTCTGTGGTCTCTTCTTGCTGCAGGTGTTCTGCAGCTGTCGTTGCCGGCTGTGGAGATCGACTCCCCAGCTGGTCCCCCCTCCCGTCGGTGTGTTTTTTTTCATTCGCATCGCGCATGCGCGAAACTTCGCGCATGCGCGGTTGCGCACTTTTGTTCGGCTCTGCGAGCCATTTTTGTAGTCCATTATTTACCGACCTGAGGGAGCGGGTTTCTCTCTCCGCAGCGGGCCTCTTCGGACAGGTAAGGCCTTCACCTTTTCCCTCCTTTGTCTTCTCTTCCTCTCTTCTTACCGTTGCTTTCGATTTTTCTTTTTTTGTCGCCATCTTCTTTCCACCTTTATACTCACTTTTCTGTAACTTTTATTTCTGTGCCTTTTTTCAGGCCCAAAATGTTGATTTTACCTCCTATGGATGCTGCAAGACCTGCTGAGTTCCTCTAGTATTTGTGTGTTTTCACTGTTCTTTCGGATCTTGGCTTGTCCCTGGGCAGGTGATAGTCACGTGGGGCACATGGGGTCGGGATTGTCAGTAACACGTTTCTAATGTTGCAGGGCTCGGAGCCTAGGCCTGCAAACACACAGCAATCCAGGCCTCTTCGTTTCCCTTCAGCAGCATGGCAACTGAAGACGATGACCCGATTATACAAGAGGTGAGTGATTGAGCAGAGCAACTGACCAGAAGCAACAGCAGGCATGTTGTTCCCATCTTGTCGATGGGTTGATGATTACTCTCGAGTTTGGCTTTGTTTCTTGTCAAACCTCTGATCACATGTTGATGTAGAACACAAGCCGCAATGTCCAGTGATTGATCTCCATTCAGCATTTCTCCCTTGTCATGACAACCTTTCCTCCCCATTCCAATAAATGGTCTCCCTGTATGTGCCTTGGGATTTACCCCGCCCCCCCCCCCCCGCCCTTCCCACTCAAAGGAGAACCGTATATGCTGATGTATGGGACAATCCTAAAACTTAAAATTTTCACCTTAAAATCGGGGTCATCCTATACAAAGTGTCTAAGGTTCCTTCCTTGACAGCAAAGTCTCAACACCTCCATCGTCTTCCCGCCAGCTCCGATGCAATCTCGCACAGTCCCTGTTAGTTATTTGCGAAGTCTCGGCGCTTCTCTGCAGGGTTCAACTGCTGTCGGCTCCAGGCTTTAAACAGTCCGTTAGAGGAGGTGACTGATTTTTTTTTTAAATAGTCAAATAAAACTGAAGTCTTTAGTCCAGTGGTTCTCAACCTTTCCCTTTCCACTCACATCCCACTTTAAGTAATCCCTCTGCCATCGGTGCTCTGTGATCAGTAAGGGATTGCTTAAGGTGGGATGTGAGTGGAAAGGGAAGGTTGAGAACCCCTACACTAGACCCAATTGTTACTGAAATATTTTGCTTGAGAAAAATTGTCATTTGGAGTTATGAAACCATGCACATAAGTTGATTAGGGATGATTAAAACTGGTTTTCAAACCTTTTCTTTCTAGCCACACACCACCTTAAACAATCCCTTATAATCACCGATGGTATCGGGATTACTTAAAGTGGTATGTGAGTGGAAAGAAAAAGGTTAAGAACCACTGGGTTAATTTGCTATTTAAATATTGTGATTTGTTTTTAACCACACTCATTGGTCAATGATAAGTGCCTGATTTGGGGTCGTCTTATACAAAGGATATTGCTCGAAGCCTAACATTTTAGGTGGGAATTCCAGGTGGTCCTCTATGAAGGCATATACGGGACTCTATGTAATGTGTGCAAAATTCCTGTTGTCTGCTTGTGTCCCCGCCTCTCAGGGATGCTTGGTTTCTTCTCTCCGGTCTCATTAGTCCATTGATCCTTCTCAGGGTAAATGCCAAATGAGCCATGGCAGTATGGTTCAGAGAATGGAGTGTATCTTGTGTAAAGGATCAGCTGTCAGGGGCTTGTAGCCCAGGCAGTGGGTTTTTTTTTAATTTAATTTTTTATTTTTCACACTATGAACCATATTAACCAAAATACTCACAAACATTTCCCTCTTGAATATACACAGTCATTTTCTCTCCTTTTCCCCCCCCCTCCCTTCCCTCCCTCTTTCCTACCCCCTCCAAACCCACTAAACGTTCAACATACACAATACAATAAACTCATTAAACCATGTCATCACACAATGAAAATAAATAAGAAAATTGTGTCATCTACTTTTACACACTGGGTCAGTTCATTTCGTCGTTTTCTCATTCTATCATTTTAGGGGGTGGAGGTCCGCGGTAGGACTTCTCTGTTGTGTTCCATGTACGGTCCCCAAATTTGTACAAATAGTGTGACTTTATTTTTTAAATTATATGTTATTTTTTCCAATGGAATACATTTATTCTTTTCTATGTACTATTGCTGTACCATTACTCTCAGGCTCTCTTCTGATTTCCAGGTTGACATTATACATTTTTTTGCTACAGCTAAGGGTATCATAATAAATCTTTTTTGTGCTTCATCCAAATCGAGGCCTAGTTCTTTACTACTTATATTACTTATAAGAAAGATCTCTGGATTTTTTGGTATGTTGCTTTTTGTGATTTTATTTAATACCTGATTTAGATCTTCCCAAAAATTTTCCACTTTCTCACATGCCCAAATTGCATGTACTGTTGTTCCCGTTTCCTTCTTACAGCGAAAACATCTATCTGATACTGTTGGGTCCCATTTATTTAACTTTTGGGGCGTGATATATAGCCTGTGTAACCAGTTATATTGTATCATGTGTAACCTTGTGTTTATTGTATTTCTCATAGTTCCAAAGCATAGCTTTTCCCATTTTTCATTTTTTATCTTTTATGTTTAGATCTTGTTCCCACTTTTGTTTGGGTTTACAGCTTATTTCATCGTTCTCTTTCTCTTGCAGTTTGATCTACATGTTTGTTCTAAATCTATTAATTATCATTGTGTCTGTAATCACATATTCAAAGCCACTTCCTTCTGGTAACCTCAGTCTGCTTCCCAATTTGTCCTTTAAGTAGTTTTTCAGTTGGTGGTATGCAAACATTGTACCATGAGTTATATCATATTTGTACTTCATTTGTTCGAAAGATCATTTATTTCCTGAAAAAACAATTTTCTATTCTTTTGATCCTTTTTCTCTCCCATTCTCTAAAGGAAAGGTTATCTATTGTGAAAGGGATTAATTGATTTTGTGTCAATAATAATTTTGGTAGTTGGTCATTTGTTTTTTTTCCTTTCTACGTGAATCTTCTTCCAAATGTTGAGTAGATGGTGCAGTACTGGTGAATTCCTATGTTGCACCAGTTTTTCATCCCACTTATAAAGTATATGTTCAGGTACCTTCTCCCCTATTTTATCTAGCTCTAATCTGGTCCAATCTGGTTTTTCCCTTGTTTGATAAAAATCTGATAGGTATCTTAATTGTGCTGCTCTATAATAATTCTTAAAGTTTGGTAGCTGCAAGCCCCCTTGTTTGTACCATTCTGTTAATTTATCTAGCGCTATCCTCGGTTTCCCCCCCCCCTTCCATATGAATTTCCTTATTATTTAGCTCATTGAAGAATTTCTCTGTTAAGTGAATTGGTAACGATCGAAATAGGTATTGTATCCTTGAGAAGATATTCATTTCAATGCAATTTACCCTTCCTATCAGTATTAGTGGTAAATCTTTCCAATGTTCTAAGTCATCTTGTAATTTCTTCATTAATGGCTGATAATTTAGTTTGTACAGATGGCCTAGATTATTATCTAGTTGAATACCTAGGTATCAAATTGCTTGTGTTTGCCATTTAAATGGTGATTCTTCCTTAAACTGTATAATCCGCATTATTCATTGGCATTGCTTCACTTTTATTTGCGTTGATCTTGTACCCCGATACTTCTCCATATTCCTTCAATTTCTTACGTAATTCTTTTATTGATAATTCTGGTTCTTTTAAACATACTATGACATCATCTGCAAATAGACTGATTTTATATTCCTTCTCATTTATTTTTATCCCTTTTATTTTATTTTATTTTCAGTTCTGCCAAGGGTTCTATAGCTAAAGCAAACAGTGAGGGATAACCCAGGCAGTGGTTGAATGGGAACGGAATATTGGATCAGTGGGGGCAGACTGCATGTTTCTCAACTGTTCACCCTAGGATTTCCTGGCCACCAGCCTTTGCCTTCCAGGGAGATGTGTGAGACTGCAGGCTCACGGCACTGGCTGTGGTTGAGGCAGCTGGAGGTCTGTGCCAGGGTAGAGAGGTGCTTGAGTACTGGTGGAGCAGGGAGCAGTGACTGTGTCTGGCCACTGGGCAGCAGTGTACTTGTGCTGCCCGACTGCAGGCTGCAAGCTTGGTGGGAGCATTCGGACTGATCTGCCGAGCCAGTGGGGTCAAGACTAGTGAACTTGGTGGAACCCCAGTCTGGTCTCAGGTGTGAACGATGCCATGGGAATGTCACGAGAAGAGCAGGTAAGTCCCTCAGTACCTTGGCATCTTTATTCAGGCAAGTCCCTCAGTACCTTGGCATCTTTATTCAGGCAAGTCCCTCAGTACTTTGGCATCTTTATTCAGGCAAGACCCCCAGTACCTTGGCATCTTTATTCAGGCAAGTCCCCCAGTACCTTGGCATCTTTATTCAGGCAAGACCCTCAGTACCTTGGCATCTTTATTCAGGCAAGACCCTCAGTACCTTGGCATCTTTATTCAGGCAAGACCCTCAGTACCTTGGCATCTTTATTCAGGCAAGTCCCTCAGTACCTTGGCATCTTTATTCAGGCAAGACCCCCAGTACCTTGGCATCTTTATTCAGGCAAGTCCCCCAGTACCTTGGCATCTGTATTCATCAACCACCTTTTTTCAAAATATATTTATTGAGCATCAAAAACAACGGGACAAGTTGTGCTCCTATTTTCATTTTTTTAAACAGAAAAACCAACACGCGTACACAAAAGTACGCCCAGACACCCCACCCCCTGACCACCTTGGCACCTTTGCTGACTGTATCATCAGTTTATTGCCGATTGTACTGGTACAACTGTCCCACAGTTAGTCATTTACTCCAAAAGCACTCATTTTTCAGATTTAAAAAAAACGTAAAGGGTTGCCATACATGGACAAATTTTCTGGTGGACCTTAATGTGTACTAGTTGAGTTTTTTTCCAGTTTAATAAAGAAACTAATATCCTTAATCCATTGTGTAATAGAAGGACACCTTATTCGACTTCCTGATGATTGGCTAATAGTGCTATCGCATCTTAGCCACCGTTCTGAAAGCAGATCTGTCTACCTGTGTTGCAGGAGGATGCTGCTGTCACTATTCCAGTCAAAAGTAGAAAGGGTTCGAATTAGGGTGGGCCCCATGCAGGGAGCAGTGGAAGGGTCTCGCACGATGATCCGTCAGCACTGACAATAACGCACCTCTCCTTCCTCCTCAGATCGATGTGCACCTAGCCAAGAGCCTTGCTGAGAAGCTGTACCTGTTCCAAGTGAGTCATGCCAGCCCCTTCTCTCTGTAGTAAAACATTAAAGTAAAAATACAATGATAGAGAAACTCAGCTTGTCAAACAGTGTCCTTTATACAGGTAGTCCCGACTGTTGCCGGGATGGGGCATTGGTGGTAACTCTGGTTTGGTCATAAATCAGGGATTGGGGACCTTGAGCTGACGGAGGGGATCGGGGACCTTGGGCTGCTGTCGGGAGTAGGGACCACTGTATACGATACTTTTAATAGATAATGTGAACGTACAGTAGTTTTAATAAAGATTTTTTAAAATTTTGATCGTACGTGTGGGTGGACGTAACTCGCGTAGGTCAGAAGTCGAGGACTACCTGTGTACCAAAGGCACATAACCAATGTTTCAGGCTTGAGCTGTGAACAGTTTTAGCCGCTGTATTTGAGAAAAGTTGTGTTGGCATTGGAGAGGGTTCAGACAAGATTTACTAGAATAATACCTGGAATGAAAGGGTTAACATATGAGGAACGATTGTTGCCTCTTGGACTGGACTCGTTGGAGTGTAGAAGGATGAGGGGTGGGATAGAGGAATTAGGGGATCTGGGGAGAAGGCAGGTAAGTGAAGTTGGGTCATAAATTAGATCAGCCATGATCGTATTGAATGGCGGAGCAGGCTCGATGGGCCATTTTTGGCCGACTCCTGTTCCTACTCCCTATGTTACCTCATAAAAAGAGGCCTTTCGAATACTGAAAGGTTGTTTCCCATAGAAGGGGACAATTTCAGGATAAAAGGGCATCAATTTAAAACAGATGCGGAAAAATATAGGGTCGTCCCACTGTGGAACTGGCTGCTACAGGCAGTTGTGGAAGTAAGGTCGATGGGAGATTGACAGGTATTTGATTAGTTAGAGCATCAGGGTTACGGAGAGAAAGCCGGGGAGTGGGGCAGAGTGAGTGGCTGGATCAGCTAATGATTAGAATGTTGTAGCAGACTCGAAGGGCCAACGGGCCTACTTCTGCTCCTATATCTTGTGATCCCTTTAAGGTAGGCACAAACTGTAGGCAGGCGCCCAAAGTTCGGGCACATGCTTACGTTTGGCTCATACCTTGATGAGGGGCTCAAATCTGAAACGTTGGTTCTGTATCTTTATCTTTGCTCTATAAAGGACGCCTTTTGACCTGCTGAGTTTCTCCAGCTTTGTGTTTTCCCTTCTCTCTGCACTCGACTCCTCCATTAAACAACCATGCCAACCTTCGTCCTCTTGCCCACAGTATCCCGTGCGCCCAGCCACGATGAAATATGATGACGTCACCCATTTGTCAGCCAGAATAAAGCCAAAGCAGCAGAAAGTAAGTTCGCCGTGCCCTGCCGCTCTCTGTCAAATGGGTGGTTTTGTTTCCACATATGCCCAAATGAAGTGAGAAGCTTTGCCTTGCGTGCTATCCAGGTCAATTGATGCTTTTACTGGGGTGGGGTGGACAACCATTCCACCCTGCTGCTGTTGGATCTCCAATTCTGGGACCAGTCGAGCAAGATTCCATTATTGTCGCGTGCTACTACATTTAGAATGTAACATACATGAAATTCTTTAACTTTGTCTACCGTAAGGAAGACAGAGAGTTGCCACTTAGTCCAGCGCCTCTCACAGGAATGAACTGGTGACTCCTGGTTTACAAGACCAGTGCTCTAACCACTGAGTTATCGGAGCCTCGATAGATGAGGTGTGACCAATGGCAGGTTGTCCAAGCGGCCTGGTCCTTCCTGTGGAAAAGTGGATTGAGTGATGATCCAGGTTAGTGTCCTTCCCTCTGAATTGTTTCTCTTCCTGCAAGCATCCTCGCTTTAATCAGCATTTTCTGATTTTTATCCTGACTGAGGTTTTGGTGATTTTCATGAGTGATGAAATTTTCATGCAGCAGATCTTCAGGTAACTGGTTGATGCAATTGTACAGCACAGAACCAGGCCCTTCGGCCCACCACTTCTGTGCTGACATTTTTGCCCTTCTTCACTAATCCCATTTTCCCACATTAGGACTGTATCCTCTGAAGCCTTTTCCATTTAAATGTCTGTCTAAATGCCTGTTTAAAAATAGCGATTGTATCCGATTCCACTGTTCCCTCTGGCAGTAAGTTCCAGTCGACCACTCTGTGTATTAAAAAAAGCACAACTTTTCAAGTCCTCTTTAATGCTCCTCGTCACAATTAAAATGGTTCTCCCTTGTTTTGGATACAAGTGGTATGGGGGGGAAAAGATTTTGACCATCTACCCTGACTGTGCTTCCAATGTTGTTTACTTCTGTCTGATCACCCCTTGGCCACCTTTGTTCCAACAAGACTGCCTGTCTCTTGCTTTCTCTCTAGGTGGAGGTGGAAATGGCAATCGATACCATGAGCCCCAACTACTGTCGGAGCAAGGGGGAGCAGATTGCTCTTAACGTGGATGGTGCCAGCACCGACGACTCTGGCAGTACTTATGTTACGTAAGTGAGGTCACGGCAGGAGGACTTGATGTGACGGTTTTCTCTTGCCACATAATTTATTTCACATGTAAAATTTATTCATAAAACAAGACATAAATACAAGCCAGTACATGGTTTTCTTTAAATTTAAATATGAATTCTTAAATTTTTTAAAATTGAATTTTAAATTTAGACCTACAGCACGGTAGCAGGCCATTCCGGCCCACGAGCCCATGCTGCCCAATTACACCCAGCTAACTTACACCCCTGGTACATTTTGAAAGGTGGAAGTAAACGAAAGCCCCTGGGAAAAACCCACGCAGACACAGGGAGAACGTACAAACTCCTTACAGACAGCATGGGATTCAAACTCCAGTCCCGATCGCTGGCGCTGTAACAGCGTTGGGCTAACCATTACACTAATTGTACCACTCCAAGTATTTTACACGAGGTGAAAAGAAAACCAGGCTTTTACTTAAATTAGTTGTGGGTCCAGGTGAGGAGTCTGTAGGAACCCCGTTGGGAATACCCCTTGTGATCTGATGACCTAGCCCTGGTTAATGTATCTTGGCGAGAGGACCCAAGTTAATCTCAGCCCCTTCCTTCTCTTCTCCCCTCCAGGAAGCTCATGGACAAACAGGTCTTCTCATCCATCCAGTCAGCTGTCAATACCTCCCGCTACGCTGTGGCCGTCTACAGGAAAGGTGAGGGGATGGGAGTTGCCTTTTCTTGTGACGTCAAAATTCAAGTTTATTGTCATGTGTGCCATGGTACAATGAGTGTTTCTTTTGTGAGAAGTCTGGCCAGTCAACCCATAAAAGCATAGTTACGGAGAGGTCACTTAGAACAGAGCAACATTATTTTACCAGTGTGAGGTTTGCTCATAATAGCAGGAAAGCAACAATCCTTGAATCAATAATTCTACATTTTATTGCTGGGAGAGGGACAGACTCGTGACTCCTGGTGTAAGTTGCTTTCAGGATCCAGTGAACAATTTCTGTCTCCTGGAAACCTTTGGCTGCTCAAGGAGAAAGCCTGTTCAGAAGCATCCCTGCTGGCCCAGGTTAGTGATGACAGTGTGGGATCAGAGTGTTCTCTGGGCCTGAGCAAGAGCAGTGAATGCCAGCCTTCATTTGCCTATGTGTTGATTGGACCACTGGATAGGGTTGTGGAGCTTGAGGAGGGCGCAAGGAGGAAAAACACAGTGCTGGAAACTCAGCAGGTCGAACAGTGCACTTCACAGTATATAGCAAAGATAAAGATACCTACCAACGTTTCAGGCTTGAGCCCTTCATCATATTATGAGTAAAATGTAGGCAGATGCCCATGTGGGAACTCAGTGTTGCTCGTGAAGCCCTTCTCGGTACTTGGCCAGAGACTATTCTCTGAGGTTCTGCTATCGCTCTGTGAATAAATTTTCTTTCTCCCTCCCCCTCACCACCCCCAACGTTGTGTGATAGGTGAATTGCACATCACTCCATTACATGGAATGCTCCAGATGAGGCCCAGCTTCTCCTACTTGGACAAAGCGGACGCCAAGCACAGAGAGAGGGAGGCCGCAACTGAAGGTAAGAGTTGGATCAGAGTGGTGCGGGGGATCATTGCACTGTACTGAGACAACCTGGGGAGGGGAGTGAGTCGTTCAGTAACCCGACTCCTGGCCCAGACCAGGCGATGGGTACGTGTACCATCAGAACCTCCTGACCTCATGAGAAGTGAGACTTCATGTTCTGTCTCGTACAGTTCATCAGGAAAGCTGTTAATCTGCAAATATTTCTGGTTTTATGGGTGTAGACAACACTTTCCTTATTCTAATATATCCTAATTTCAGAGTATCGTCTTCCAAAATGTGAGCTGCAAGATCCAAAATTATAACCATATGACCATTACAGTATGGAAACAGGCCATATCGGCCCTTCAAGTCCGCACCAATTTAAGTGAACTCCACTAGTCCCACCCATAACCCTCCCTGCTCCCTGCCCATAACTCTCCAACCCACCTCACATCCATGTACTCATCCAACCTCCTCTTAACTGACAAAATTGACCCTGCTGCAACCACCTCTTCCGGAAGGTCATTCCACTCAGCCACCATTCTGAGTGAAGAAGCTTCCTCTTCCATTACTTCTAAAGTTCCCCTAAACCTTATCTTATGACCCCTCATTCTTCCCTCAAGGGGAAGAGCCTATTCACATCTACTCTTATCTATTCCCCTCATAATTTTATAGACTTCTATCAGAATTTCCCCCCCCCCCCCACCCCTGCCTGTTTGTCCATGGAGTCTGTAATCCCTCCAGTCCGCTGCCGAGCACAGGAGCAGCCATCCTGAGCCCAAACCATGCGATTGCAAGATTTAAAAATAAACCACTATTGGCTTCTTTAACAAGCCGTGGAAAACCTGTATGGAGCCATCAGTAGTTGGACTAGCAATACCTGGGGTGGGGGGAAGGAGTGCTGTGTCTCTGCTCTGCATTCTCTGTAGGTCCACATTAGTGAATCAGTGTCAGGGAGGGAGGGGTGTAAGCAGATAGTAACATTTAAAAGGCTTCTGGTTAGATGCTTGAATCTACAGGGCATAGAGCGATATGGATCATGATTTAACACACAGCATGGGTCTGTTCCTGAGGTGCCCTGTTCTGTGAACTTACTGTAGCTTTATTCAGTTACTTGAATTTAGGTTTCTAAATTGTCACAGTGAGATTAGAATTGTGTATGGTTTAATGATCCAGAGTTCTGGCTCTTAGTCCATTAGTTAAACTATTGGAACATGAGTCAAATTCAGGCCCACACCTGATAAGGGCAGTTGGGAGAGACCTTGAATTCTGTGATTACAACTGTCAAGATATAAATTATCAAGCACTTTCCTTGGATTGGCGGGGAGAGGAGACCAACCCATTGTCAAGGTTATTGCTGTCAGATGATCACATATAAACCTCAATTTTCTGACACAGTTGAGTTTGAGGTATAGCAGGGAGACAGAAATGCGAGGATGCATTTGGGAAGGTGCAAAATAGCAAGGGAATGTTCAGTAAAAGGGATGGCAGGAACTTGGAATGTTTACCCACAAATTCTCGAAGGTAACTGAGGCAGAGAATGTAAGAGCAGAGTAGTTAGTTATTTGCAAACTGTAGAAATTGCTTGTTAGGCCACAATCTGAGTATATCATCAAGTCTGGTTAACTCAGGGCAGATGTGGATGAACTGAGATGGGCGAGGGGTGGTGACATTCATATAGATATTGGAGCCACAGGAGAGAATGGTCGACAAGACAGTTCCGACCAGAAACGTTGCCCACTCTTGTTCTCCCTCTGATGGTGCTCAACCCTCTGGAGTTTCTCTAGCAGATTGTGCTTTTCACTCTCAAAAATGATGCCAGGTCTGGGTAAATTTTAGCTACAAGGAAAGATGGGATAAACCAGGATTGTTTTAACATAGGCGGTTGAAGGGAGGCTTGTTTGAGCTGTGAACCATTTGAGAGGGGCCTCAGTGGAGTTGATAGGAAAAATCTGGTTCTTGCATCAGTGATCAAAATCTCAACAGCGTAGATTTAACTTGGCTCGGAAAGGGGGCGAGGAGGAGGAAAGTCTTCATCCTGAGGGTGGGTGGATATTGGGTGCTCACTGCCTGAAAGGTCGACAGAACCTGGGAGTGACCTTCGGCCTGTGAACTCAGTGTGGGAAGAGGGGGCTATGCTTGGGAACTCCTCTGCAACCGACCCTGGCAAGCTGAGCTCAATCCTTCCGGGGTCACAACATCTGTCGGAACAAATGGAGGGGATGATCTGAATGACCTGTTATAACCTGTGGGTAATTGAGATCTATTCTTCTGTAGCAGGTGACTCTTCTCAGGATGAAGTTGAAGATGATGTGAAGCAGGTCACTGTAAGTGGGCTCTACTTTCTTGCCTCTGTAAGAATGCTTCACTCTACAAAGCCTACAAAGTTTCTACAAAACTGTACTCAACATATATGTGTAAATAAACTGCAAAACAGAGATAGAAAAATAAATCAATAAAGTGCAAAAGTAAGAGCCCTTAAATGAGTCCCTGATGAAGTTTGTTGTTGAGGAGTCTGATGGTGGAGGGGGAGCAGCTGTTCCTGAACCTGATGGAGCGGGTCTGTGGCACTGATTGCCGCAGCGAGAGCAGAGCATGTGCTGGGTGATGGATCCTTGATGATCGCTGCTGCTCTCTGACGGCAGTGTTCCCTGTAGATGTTCTTGAGGGTGGAGAGGGTTTTACCTGTGATGTCCTGGGCTGCGTCCACTACCTTTTGGAGGGCTTTATGCTCAGGGGTATTGATGCAGCTGGTGAGGACACTTTCCACTAAACATCTGCAGGAATTTGCCAGGGTTTCTGATGCTGTCCCAAACCTCCGCCATCTCCTGAGGGAATAGAGGTTTGCCTCGTTGTTTGATAAAATCTGTACAGCAATGTCACTTTAAAGGGTCTCAGAGATGGGGCAAGTCGCCCCACTGATTAGATGGCTGCACTTCAGATTTGTTTGGCTCTTTGGGACGTGCTGAAGATGGGAGACTGCTGTATAAATCCTGCTGTCTTCCACCTGTAACTCCACTATCAACAATTATCAGAGAATTCACCAAAGCAATTTGGTGACGTGTTTGGTGGGGACAACGTCACCTGAAACTTTCTGTGCTCCATTGGCTGTTTCAGGGAAAAACCCTGTTGGCTGTAGACTTCCCTGTTGATGGTGTCAGTGCTGTTGTGGAACTCTGTGGGAGCGCAGGTTATATGGGACAGTTCTCAGGCATGTACACCATTCAAGGTTCCTTTTATTGTCACATAATAATGCACAAAAAATGAATATTGGCATAGCAGTTAGCGCAACATTGTCACAGCGCCAATTACATGGGTTAGAATCTGGCGCTGTCTGTAAGGACTTTGTATGTTTTCCCCGGGTCTGCGTGGGTTTTCCTCAGGGTCTCTAGTTTCCTCCCACTGTTTGAAATGTGCCGGAGTTGGGGTGGGGGGGGGGGTGTAGGTTAATTGGGTGTAAATTGGGCAGTAGGGGCTCTTGGGCCAGAAGGGCCTGTTACCGTGCTGTGTGTCTCAATTTAAAAAGTACTAAATTTATACATGATGTACTTTAACTTGTGTTGGCCTTGAGGCAAATGAAGAGTCACCATGAGCATTGCCCAGTGCTCATAACAATAGGAGAAACTGGAGCAAAAGAGTCCCTTCAGAGGCACTCGAGTATCTGTGGATTTGCCTCCAGCCGCCCAGACTCCTGTTGAAAGCATCAGCAATCCAGATCCAAACCTCCAATATGATCGGGAAGCCTTCAGCACCCAAGACCCCTGGGGGCCTTTCTTGCCTTCTGCACCCTCTTCTGATACCTGGTTCCCATGAGTTAATCTCCAGCAGCCTGCAGCCCATGCGGGTCCCCCGACCTGGTGTGAGCACCGTGCAGCTTGGCATTTGTATTGCTGCACCATTGGACAACAGTGCCATTCAATGCTGATGCCCACTTTTAGATTTTTCTCCCAAAACCTCTCAACCCTTTCTTCTGTAGTTTTGTTCACTATCTTAATATCTGACCTTCTGTGAAACATCTTTGAAGGTTTTATTGTGTCAAAACTGCCAATAGTTTTAGTAGAACCTGAAAGTTTGCAGATACTGTGTGTGGGTGAAGTAAAAACACAATGCTGGAGGTGCTCAGCTGGTCACACAGCGTACAGTGTGTGTGTATGTGATATACCTTTGGCTTGGCTTTGTGGACGAAGATTTATGGAGGGGGTAAAAGTCCACGTCAGCTGCAGGCTCAATTGTGGCTGACAAGTCCGATGCTGGACAGGCAGACACGGTTGCAGGGGAAAATTGGTTGGTTGGGGTTGGGTGTTGGGTTTTTCCTCTGTCTTTTGTCAGTGAGGTTGGCTCTGCGGTCTTCTTCAAAGGAGGTTGCTGCCCGCCAAACTGTGAGGCGCCAAGATGCACGATTTGAGGCGATATCAGCCCACTGGCGGTGGTCAATGTGGCAGGCACCAAGAGATTTCTTTAGGCAGTCCTTGTACCTCTTCTTTGGTGCACCTCTATAAAACACAGACATATACATACACATTCATTCTATGCATTTACTGTATATAAAGTCCACTGTTTGACCTGCTGAGTGTCTCCAGCATTGAGTTTTTATTTTATGTCAATAATTTTAATTGTTCACATCCTTTAGACGAGCCATTCTCACCCTTATTTCGGTTATGGTCCCACCCCACAGGACTCTGTTCAAAGTTTATGAGCCCCCTTCCCTGTGAAGCAGTCAAGTTTTGGTTTCTTCCAAACCTCTCCTACCGACTACATAAAAAAACATTAAAAATATTTTATGATTCTGTCTTTTGTTTAAACTAATTTGGCAGGGGTATGGGAACCAGAGTGATAGGGAAAAGGGAAGGGAAGATAAAGAAATGGCCAGGAAAAGTAACATAGGAAAAGTAATGTTGGGAGGAGAAAAATCAGATGGAGCAGTGAGTTTTCAGGTCAATGATAGTGTTAAGAAAATTACAAAGAAAAATAATGGGCAGAAAAATCAAAAGAAAAGGTTACAGAAGTCACTAGATATTAAAAGGACAAAGAGCATAAGGGCACTTTATCTGAATATCCGCAGTAAATGTCACGCCACTTTTTAAGAAGGGATGTAGGCAGAAGACTGGAAATTATCGGCCAATTAGCTTGATGTCTGTAGTTGGAAAAATGCTTGAAGCCGTCATTAAAGATGAAATAGTGAAACTTTTGGAATGTAAGGGTTCAATCAGGCAGACGCAGCATGGTTTTAGAAAGGGAAGATCTTGTTTGACAAAGGATTCTTTGAGGATATAATGGGTGTGGTGGATAGAGGGGAACAGGTTTTTTTTTTAAATTAAATTTTTTATTTTTCACACCATAAATCACAATAGCCATGATATACACTTTTTCTTTTCCACACATTTACAGTGAATTTTTCTCCTCCCTCCTCCCAAGCCACCCCCCCACCCCCCCCTCTCATCCATCTCTCATCCATTTTAGGTATACAATCTAGGTTGCATTAATTCAGTCAGACAATGTTGTCATTCAACAAAAATACACCAGAAATTCTACTGAGTCCATTCTTTTCTTTTCTTCTCCTTCCATCATTGTATTTTCAAATTATCTTCCAATTTCCAGGTTGACATAATACATTTTTTTGCTACGGCTAGGGCTATCTTGACAAATCTTTTTTGTGCATCTTCCAAGTCAATTCCAAATTCTTTATTTTTTATGTTACTTAGGAGAAAGATCTCTGGATTCTTTGGTATATTGTTTTCTGTTATTTTATTTAATATCTGATTGAGATCATCCCAAAATTTTTCTACTCTCTCACATGTCCAGATTGCATGAATTGTTGTTCCCCTTTCTTTTTTACATCGAAAACATCTATCAGATACTGTTGGGTCCCATTTATTTAACTTTTGCGGTGTAATGTATAGTCTGTGTAACCAATTATATTGTATCATACGCAGCCTCGTATTTATTGTATTTCTCATCGTTCCAGAACATAATTTCTCCCATGTTTCCTTCTTTATCTTTATATTTAAATCTTGTTCCCATTTTTGTTTAGTTTTACCATTTGTTTCCTCATTCTCCTTTTCTTGCAGTTTGATATACATATTTGTTATAAATCTTTTGATTAACATTGTATCTGTAATCACATATTCAAGGTTACTTCCCTCTGGTAAACTCAAATTGCTTCCTAATTTATCTTTCAAGTAGGATCTCAGTTGGTAATATGCCAGTGCTGTATCTCCAGTTATATTGTACTTATCTCTCATTTGTTCAAAGGATAAGAATCTACTTCCTGAAAAACAATTTTCTATTCTTTTAATCCCTTTTTTTTCCCATTTTCTAAAGGAAAGGTTGTCTATTGTAAAAGGGAGTAGCTTATTTTGCGTCAATATTAGTTTTGGTATTTGATAATTTATTTTATTTCTTTCTACATGAATCTTCTTCCATATATTGAGGAGATGGTGTAATACTGGAGAAGTTCTATGTTGTACCAATTTTTCGTCCCATTTATATAATATGTGTTCAGGTATCTTTTCCCCTATTTTATCTAATTCTAGTCTCGTCCAGTCTGGTTTTTCCCTTGTTTGATAAAAATCTGATAGGTACCTTAATTGTGCGGCTCTATAATAATTTTTGAAGTTTGGCAATTGTAAGCCTCCTTGTTTATACCATTCTGTTAATTTATCTAGTGCTATCCTCGGTTTCCCCCCTCTCCATAAAAATCTCCTTATTATTTTCTTTAACTCTTTGAAGAATTTTTCTGTCAGTTGTATTGGCAATGCCTGAAATAAGTATAGTATCCTTGGAAAAATGTTCATTTTAATACAGTTTATCCTTCCTATCAGTGTTAGTGGTAGCTCTTTCCAATGCTCTAAATCGTCCTGTAATTTTTTCATTAGTGGATTGTAATTGAGTTTATATAATTGGCCTAGATTTTGTTTATTTGCACACCTAGGTATCTTATTGCCTGCGTTTGCCATCTGAATGGGGATTCCTCCTTAAATTTTGAGAAATCCGCGTTATTCATAGGCATTGCTTCACTTTTATTTACGTTTATCTTGTATCCCGACACTTCTCCATATTCCTTCAATTTCTTATATAGTTCTTTTATTGATAGTTCTGGTTCTGTTAAGTACACTATCACATCATCCGCAAATAGACTGATTTTATATTCCCTGTCTTTTATTTTTATTCCTTTTATATTATTATCTATTCTTATCGATTCTGCTAGTGGTTCTATAGCTAGCGCAAACAATAATGGTGATAGTGGGCATCCCTGCCGCGTTGACCTGCTTAAGTTAAATTGCTTTGATACATGTCCATTTACTGTCACTTTTGCTAACGGTCCCTCATATAATGCTTTAATCCAATTAATATACTTCTCCGGTAAACTGAATTTTTGCAATACTTTGAACAAGTAATTCCATTCTACTCTGTCGAAGGCCTTCTCTGCGTCTAAAGCAACTGCTACTGCCGGTGTTTTATTTCCTTCTACTGCATGAATTAAGTTAATAAATTTACAAATATTGTCTGTTGTGCGTCTTTTTTTGATAAATCCAGTTTGGTCTAAATTTACCATTTTCGGTACCTGTTCTGCTAATCTGTTTGCTAATAGTTTAGCTATTATCTTATAATCTGTGTTTAGCAGAGATATTGGTCTATATGACGCTGGTGAGAGTGGATCTTTCCCTTGTTTTAGTATCACTGTAATTACAGCCCCTAAGGCTAGAGCTGGATGAGGTTCCCACCCTGGATGAGACATATAAGGCAATCGAACAACTGAAAAGTGGCAAAGCAGCAGGTATGGATGGAATCCCCCCAGAAGTCTGGAAGGCTGGCGGCAAAACTCTGCATGCCAAACTGCATGAGTTTTTCAAGCTTTGTTGGGACCAAGGTAAACTGCCTCAGGATCTTCGTGATGCCACCATCATCACCCTGTACAAAAACAAAGGCGAGAAATCAGACTGCTCAAACTACAGGGGAATCACGTTGCTCTCCATTGCAGGCAAAATCTTCGCTAGGATTCTACTAAATAGAATAATACCTAGTGTCGCTGAGAATATTCTCCCAGAATCACAGTGCGGCTTTCGCGCTAACAGAGGAACCACTGACATGGTCTTTGCCCTCAGACAGCTCCAAGAAAAGTGTAGAGAACAAAACAAAGGACTCTACATCACCTTTGTTGACCTCACCAAAGCCTTCGACACCGTGAGCAGGAAAGGGCTTTGGCAAATACTAGAGCGCATCGGATGTCCCCCAAAGTTCCTCAACATGATTATCCAACTGCACGAAAACCAACAAGGTTGGGTCAGATACAGCAATGAGCTCTCTGAACCCTTCTCCATTAACAATGGCGTGAAGCAAGGCTGTGTTCTCGCACCAACCCTCTTTTCAATCTTCTTCAGCATGATGCTGAACCAAGCCATGAAAGACCCCAACAATGAAGACGCTGTTTACATCCGGTACCGCACGGATGGCAGTCTCTTCAATCTGAGGCGCCTGCAAGCTCACACCAAGACACAAGAGAAACTTGTCCGAGAACTACTCTTTGCAGATGATGCCGCTTTAGTTGCCCATTCAGAGCCAGCTCTTCAGCGCTTGACGTCCTGCTTTGCGGAAACTGCCAAAATGTTTGGCCTGGAAGTCAGCCTGAAGAAAACTGAGGTCCTCCATCAGCCAGCTCCCCACCATGACTACCAGCCCCCCCACATCTCCATCGGGCACACAAAACTCAAAACGGTCAACCAGTTTACCTATCTCGGCTGCACCATTTCATCAGATGCAAGGATCGACAATGAGATAGACAACAGACTCGCCAAGGCAAATAGCGCCTTTGGAAGACTACACAAAAGAGTCTGGAAAAACAACCAACTGAAAAACCTCACAAAGATAAGCGTATACAGAGCCGTTGTCATACCCACACTCCTGTTCGGCTCCGAATCATGGGTCCTCTACCGGCACCACCTACGGCTCCTAGAACGCTTCCACCAGCGTTGTCTCCGCTCCATCCTCAACATCCATTGGAGCGCTCACACCCCTAACGTCGAGGTACTCGAGATGGCAGAGGTCGACAGCATCGAGTCCACGCTGCTGAAGATCCAGCTGCGCTGGATGGGTCACGTCTCCAGAATGGAGGACCATCGCCTTCCCAAGATCGTATTATATGGCGAGCTCTCCACTGGCCACCGTGACAGAGGTGCACCAAAGAAAAGGTACAAGGACTGCCTAAAGAAATCTCTTGGTGCCTGCCACATTGACCACCGCCAGTGGGCTGATAACGCCTCAAACCGTGCATCTTGGCGCCTCACAGTTTGGCGGGCAGCAGCCTCCTTTGAAGAAGACCGCAGAGCCCACCTCACTGACAAAAGGCAAAGGAGGAAAAACCCAACACCCAACCCCAACCAACCAATTTTCCCTTGCAACCGCTGCAATCGTGTCTGCCTGTCCCGCATCGGACTGGTCAGCCACAAACGAGCCTGCAGCTGACGTGGACTTTTTACCCCCTCCATAAATCTTCGTCCGCGAAGCCAAGCCAAAGAAAAAAAAGAAAGACATGAATCTGGTAAGTTTTGTGTCTCATCGATCTGGTTGATTACATCCAGGAGGGGTGGTATTATTAGATCTTTAAATGTTTTGTAGAATTCTATTGGGAGTCCATCCTCTCCTGGTGTCTTATTATTTGGTAAATTTTTTATTATCTCTTGTATTTCTACTGTTCCAAATGGTTCTGTTAATTTATTTTGTTCCTCTATTTGTAGTTTTGGTAGTTCAATTTTAGTCAAAAATTCATCTATTTTCCCTTCTTTCCCTTCGTTTTCAGTTCGGTATAATTGTTCATAGAATTCTCTGAAGTTTTCCTTAATTTCTTTTGGATTATATGTAATTTGTTTGTCTTTTTTCCTTGTTGCCAATACCATTTTCTTAGTTTGCTCTGTCTTAAGCTGCCATGCTAAGATTTTGTGTGTTTTTTCACCTAGTTCATAATATTTCTGTTTTGTCTTCATTATATTCTTCTCCACCTTATATGTTTGTAATGTTTCATATTTTATTTTTTTATCCGCCAATTCTCTTCTTTTGGTTGTATCTTCCTTTTTTGCTAATTTTTTTTCTATGTTTATTATTTCCCTTTCCAACTGCTCTGTTTCCTGATTATAGTCCTTCTTCATCTTGGTTGCATAACTTATTATTTGTCCTCTAATGAATGCTTTCATTGCGTCCCATAGTATAAACTTATCTTCCACTGATTCCGTATTTACTTCAAAGTACATTTTTAATTGTTTTTCAATAAATTCTCTAAAATCCTGTCTTTTAAGTAGCATGGGGTTTAATCTCCATCTATACATTCTTGGAGGGATGTCCTCTAGCTCTATTGCCAATAACAGGGGTGAGTGGTCCGATAATAGTCTAGCTTTATATTCCGTTTTCCTAACTCTCCCTTGAATGTGGGCTGATAACAGGAATAGGTCTATCCTTGAGTATGTTTTATGTCTAGTCGAGTAGTATGAGTATTCCTTTTCTTTTGGGTTTTGTTTCCTCCATATGTCCACAAGTTTCATTTCTTGCATTGATTTAATTATAAATTTGGTTACTTTGTTCTTCCTGTTAATTTTTTTCCCCGTTTTATCCATATTTGGATCCAAATTCAGATTGAAATCCCCTCCTATTAGTATGTTCCCTTGTGTATTAGCTACCTTCAAAAAGATATCTTGCATAAACTTTTAATCTTCTTCGTTAGGTGAATATATATTAAGTAGATTCCAAAGCTCCGAATATATCTGACATTTTATCATAACATATCTCCCTGCTGGATCTATTATTTCCTCTTCTATTTTAAATGGCACATTTTTGCTAATTAATATAGCCACTCCTCTTGCTTTTGAATTATACGATGCTGCTGTTACATGTCCTACCCAATCTCTCTTTAATTTCTTGTGCTCCAATTCAGTTAAGTGTGTTTCTTGGACAAATGCTATATCTATTTTTTCCTTTTTCAGTAAATTTAGTAGTTTCTTCCTTTTAATTTGGTTATGTATTCCATTAATATTTAGAGTCATATACTTCAGCGTAGCCATTTTATATTTTGTTTATCTTCTCTTTCCGTTTTTCCATCATTACCTTTCCTCCTTTTCCATTTCTGTTTTCTTATTTTCAACTCTTTACCAGACAACATTCCAACAACATCCAACATTTTCCTTATTCTCCTATTTCTATCTTCTTTATCAGAGGGGAACAGGTTGATGTTGTATATTTGGATTTCCAGAAAGCGTTTGATAAGGTGCCGCACAAGAGACTTCTCAGTAAGTTACAGGAAAGTGGAGTCCGGGGAAGTATATTGGCCTGGATTGAAAACTGGTTGTCTGACAGGAGGCAGAGAGTCGGGATAAATGGGAGTTTTTCAGGTGGGCAGAGAGTGGTAAGTCGGGTGCCACAGGGGTCAGTGTTAGGCCCACAACTGTTCATCATTTACATTGATGACTTGGAGGAGGGGACAAAATGTGGTGCAGCCAAGTTTGCGGATGACACCAAATTGAGTGGAAGAGCAAATTGTAATGAGGATGTGGAGCGTCTGCAGAGGGATAGAGTTAAGCTGGATGAGTGGGCAAAGGTCTGGCAGATGGAGTACAATGTTAGTAAGGGTGAGGTTATCCACTTTGGCAAGAAAAATAAAAGAGCTGAATATTATTTAAAGGGTGAAAAACTACAGCATGCTGTTGTGCAGAGGGACTTGGGAGGGCTTGTGCATGAATCGTAAAACGTTAGGTTGCAGGTGCAGCAGGTTATTAAGAAGGCAAATGGAATGTTGGCCTTCATCGCTAGAGGAATTGAATTCAGGAGTAGGGAGGTAAAGTTGCAACTGTATAAGGTACTGGTGAGACCGCACCTGGAGTACTGTGTCCAGTTCTGGTCTCCATATTTGAGGAAGGATTACTGGCTTTGGAGACGGTCCAGAGGAGGTTTACTCGGTTGATCCCTGGGATGAAGGGTTTGACTTATGATGAAAGATTAAATCGTCTAGGATTGTATTCGCTCGAGTTCAGAAGAATGAGAGGAGATCTTATAGAAACATATAGGATTATGAAGGGTATGGATAGGATAGATGTAGGAAGGTTTTTTGAGCTGGCCGGGGAAACTAAAATGAGAGGACACAGTCTCAAGATTCGGGGGAGTAGATTTAGGACAGAGATGAGGAAAAATAGTTTTTCCCAGAGAGTAGTGAATGTTTGGAATTCTCTAACCAGCGAAGTGATTGAGGCTGCTTCATTAAACATATTTAAAATTCGGTTAGATAAATTTTTACATGATAGAGGAATTAGGGGATATGGGGAGAAGGCAGGTAGGTGGAGTTAGGTCATAAATTAGATCAGCCGTGATCGTTTTGAATGGCGGAGCAGGCTCGATGGGCCATTTTTGGCCTACTCCTGTTCCTACTTACTATGTTCCTATGTTCCTACCCTTCCCCCGCCCCCCCCATGTGTGTGGCCTCTGGGGGAGGGGGGAACTGTGTGGCCCTGTTGAGAATGGCTGTTTTATACTGTAAATGACATTAACATAGTGAAGTGAAATAACCTTATTGTTCATTCCTTCTGCTGTTTACTTGTCTTTGGAACTTTGGGGAGTGTTCATTGTGGATTCGTTGTGGTTTAACATGTAAATTACACTTGCACCCTGTTAATCCTCAGGTGCGGTTTTCACGTCCAGAGTCTGAACAAGCTCGACAGCGGCGAATTCAGTCGTACGAGTTCTTGCAGAAGAAGCAGGCGGAGGAGCCCTGGCATTACCTGCACTACTGTGGCGTGAAGGTATGGTTATAGGGAGCGCCCTGAGTCCTGGGCACTGTGTCAGTACAGGTTTACTGTTGCTGGTCCACTTGATAATTCCCTCTGCTTGGAACTCATTTTAAAACAGTCTGATGCATATGAATGTTAAATTTAAAGTGGCTGTTTAACACCTGTTCCTATAACCACAATGTCAAGTTAAACTCATCTCATCTGCCAGCACATGTTCTTTCTGTCTGTTTGTCTGTCTCTCCCTCTCTCCCTCTCTCCCTCTCTCCCTCTCTCCCTCTCTCCCTCTCTCCCTCTCTCCCTCTCTCCCTCTCTCCCTCTCTCCCTCTCTCCCTCTCTCCCTCTCTCCCTCTCTCCCTCTCTCCCTCTCTCCCTCTCTCCCTCTCTCTCTCTCTCTGTCTCCCCCTCCCTCTCCTTGTTCTCTGTCTAAATGCTTTCAAATGTTGCTGATGGATTTGCTTTCAACATCTTTCCAAGCATCGTGTTCCAGGCACCCAGTGGTCACCACATTTTTTTAAAAATGCTATGTAAATCATTAAGCATTTCTCTTTTCACCTAAAAGCTATGTCTGCTGGTATTTGACCCTTTTACCCTGTGATAAAGTTTGTCTACCCAAGTGATTCTCAACCATTTTTTTCCACTCACGTTCCACCTTAAGTTATCCCTTACTAAGGACAAGATGCAGGTCCTCTTTGATCAGTAAGGGATTACTTAAGGCGGTTTGTGAGTGGGAAAACAAAGGTTGAGAACCACTGGACTACACTATCTATACCCCCTTATATACTTCTGCCGGGTCTCCCCACTGACTCTCAGAGAAAACAGCTTGTTTTGTTGGAAGTAACTAGTTTAATTCGTGTTCTGACATGGCTGTGCGTAGTTCAGTTAGTGGAGGTGGGATAGGCAAAAGGGGTCCTTAACACATCAGTTCTTTAGTTGGAAAATTGAAACATTGGCCATTATCCTCCCATTGATGCTGTGCGACCCACTGAGTTCCTCCACCTCATTGGTTTGTTCTAGATTCTAGTGTCTGCAGACTCCTGGCGTAGGGTAATTAGTGATTTGTACCTAGTCCCAGGTGTGGGGTGCGATTTTGAAAGTGGGATTCTTGAGAATTTAACTGTAGGAAAAATGGTGTTTTATTCTAAAGGGAGCAGCGTGGTCAGTGCAACACTAACAGCGTCACGACCGAGAAATCAAATCCCGTGCTGTCCATCAGGAGTTTGTCCGTGTCTGGGTGGGTTTTCCCTGAAGGCTCCGGTTTCCTCCTACCTTTCAAGGTATAATTGGGGTATTTGGGGGGTACGGGCTGGAAGGGCTTTTACCGTGGTGCTGTATGTCTAAAGAATTAAAAATTTAAGGTTAAATCCGCTGGCAGTTGAAAGCTGTTCAGATAGACGTGGACACAAGGGGGCAGTGTTGCCAAGGTCTGACACACTGATGGTGTGTCTGTCTTATCCACAGGACAGTCGGTCTGAGCACGAGCGACAGTATCTCTTCAGTCAGTTAGCCGGCATGGTGGAGACGTCAGAACTAACCAAGTCCCCAAGGTAAGAGCTGGCATCAGCTCTTGGCACTCAACCATTTATGGTTTGCATCAAAATCTCTGAGCGATGCCAAACTGCCATCACAGCATCTACAGATTTTTGTGTTTCATTTCATATAACTGTTAAAATCTGCAAAATCACTTCGAGGGACGCCAACGATCCCTGGATACGGTTAACACAACGTGCGACTGTAAGGAGTTTGTACGTTCTGCATGGGTTACATCTGGGTGCTCTGGTTTCCTCCCACCCACCAAAAACACATTGGGATTTGAAGGTTAATTAGATGTAATTGGGTGGCATGGGCTCGTGGACCAGAAGGGTCTATTTACCATGCTGTATGTCTTTTTTTTAATTGAAAAAGAATTAATGTTCCCAATGAATAACAGGAAATAGGAGCAGGAGTAGGCTATCTGGCCTGCCAAAACTCCTCTTGCTCTTATTGTCACCTTCAGGCTGAAGACCAGACCCTTGTGGTTCAAGAACAGTTTCTTTCCAACAGCTATCAGGCTCTTGAACATCCCCTTGTTACACTGATCAGGGACTTCTCCAACACCACAAAAGGACTCTCTGCTGCACTGCAAAGTCACTTTTATTTTTTTTGCACATTTGTTTTGTATTTATTGTCTTTTAATTCAGTTAAGTATCCCATTTGTGTTTTAAATAAAGTATCTGTTTGGCTGCAGCAAGTAGAAATTTCTGTGCATCAGTGCATTGCACAGTGGATATGACACTAAACTCATTTTCATTAGTAGGATCGTGGCTGATCTGGCCGAGGGCTGTTTCACATTCACCTGTTCCCCATAATCCTTAATTCCCCTATTCAAAAACCCAACTTGGTCTTCAGTGTACTTAATGAGGCCATCTCTGCTGCTTTCTTATCCAGAGAATTCCACAGATTCACTGCTCTCTGTGAGAAGCAATTCCTCCTCTCCATCCTGAATCTGCTCTCTAATCTTGAAGTTGTCCCTTGGTTCTAGTAACAACCGTGTAGTCAGACTGAGGCATGAAGGCTGGCATTTCAGCCCACCAAGTCCATGCTGACCACTGATCAACCTTTCATCTGACTGACATTAATCCAGCATTATTCAACTCCCCTCAGATTCTGCCCCTCCAGGGACTGCTTTAGTTAGCCTACCGGCCTGTATATTTTTGGGACGTGGGAGGAATCTGGCATACGTGATCACAGGAGAATAGACCACATCAGAGATGAGGACTGGACCTGGGTCAGTGCAGCTGTGAGGCAGCATTTCTACTCCCGGTACCACCATGCCAGGAATCCTTGTCTCTGGTCACCTTGACTGACCACCCTCTGTGTTAAAAACAAGAACTAGGAGCAGGAGTCGGCCATCTGCCCCGTCAAGCCTGCTCCGCCATTCAATGAGATCATGGCTGGCCTGATGATTGGCTCACCTCCACCGACCCAACTTTTCCCCATATCCCTTAATTCCATTACAATGTAAAAATCTATCCAACTTTGTCTTAATTCCACAGAATCACTCTCCTCTGGGAAAAGTGGATCCTCCTCATCTCTGTCTTAAATTTACTACCCTGAATCTTGAGGTCATGTCCCCTAGTTCTGGTCTTCCCCCACCAATGGAAACGACCTGCCTACCTCTATCTTATCTATGCCTTTCATAATTTTATGTTTTTACAAGATCCCCTTTCATTCTTCTAAATTCCAGCGAGTACAGTTTCAGGTGACTCAATCTCTCCTCATAGGCGAACCCCCTCCAAAGCCAGTACATCCTTCCTCAAGTAAGGAGACCAGAACTACCTGCAGTTCTCCAGATGAGGTCTCATGAGTACCTTGTACAGTTGCAGCATGACCTCCCTGCTCTTAAATTCAATCCCTCTTGCATTGAAGGCCAACGTTCCATTTGCCTTTTTGAAACCCTGCTGTACCTACAAACCAATCTTTTGCGATTCATGCACGAGCCCTCCCAAGTCATTCTGCACAGCAGCATGCTGCAATTGCTTAAATCATTTAAATAATAATCTGATCTTCCATTCTTCCTTCCAAAGTGGATAACCTCACATTTGCCAACATTGTACTCCATCTGCCAGACTCTTGCCCACTCAAAACCTATCACTATCTCTTTCTCCTTTTCCACTCAATTTAGTGTCATCAGCAAACTTAAATACACGACACTCTGTCCCCTCTTCCAGATCTTATTTTTATATGTGAACAGTTGCGAGCCCAGCACTGACCCCTGCGGCACCCTGCAGTTACACAGCCAAGCAGAAAAGTTGCCCTATAGGTTCCTGTTAAATCTTGCCCCCCCCCCCACCTTAAACTTGTGTCCTCTGGTTACTGATTCCCCTACTCTGGGCAAAAGACTCTACATTCATCTGATCTATTCCTTTCCCGATTGTGTCTCAAAGCTGGTTAGTCTTGGTTACTGTCCACCCCCGAGAATGCACCTGACGAATGCTCATTCCCATGACTCCTGCATTCTGACCCAAGTTTGGTGCAGTGTGCTCCTGGTCTAGCCAATTTCCAACCCATGTGATCTTTCCAATGGCGTTTTCCCAAAGCTGTGAAGCATTACTTTTTTTTCCCTTGTTCCTCCAAGATTTTGGAGAGGGGAGTAGATGAATCTACTGGCAGGACCTTAACCACCTCTGACCAACTGCTTGTTAATTAGTCAGTTGGAGCTGCTTCCCGAAGCTTTGTCAGGTGCCCCTTAATTTGAGCCGAGGGTGCTGATATTGCTACAAGTCTGGCTCATTAAACCACGTTGTGTTTCTCCTCTCATTACAGGGAATACCTGTCCATGTTGATGCCTCCAGTTGAAGAAGAAGAATTGTAAGTTGATGTCCTTTTTACACCCTCTACCTGCTGTATTGGTCTGATCTCAGTGGTCTTTGGAACTGGAGCTGCCACAATGCTTGTTGTCCTCTGTTGCAGGAAAGTACCTCTGGCTCCCAGCAACGTGCTTTCCATGGCTCAGCTGCGGACTCTGCCTCTGGCAGACCAAGTGCGGACACTGATGAAGAATGGTGCGTGATGTGGAATATGTTCCATCGTGTCTCTCCCCCTCTCCCCTTCCTCCAGCTCCCCCTGCCCCCCACCCCCATCCCCTTCTCCTATCAGGGCTACCCTTCTCTGCTTCCTACCCCATCACCTCTCAGCTCCATTGTCTTCCCCCTCTTGTCCGTATCCCCCATTGCCTGACCCCACCCCCCCAAGCCTGGATCTCCCACCCCACTCTTGGTCCATGTCTCCTCTCCCTTCTCCCCATTGCCTTCCCCTCCCCATTGCCTTCCCCTCCCCTTATGTCTTATTGAGACGTTCGGGACTCCTCGAGAAGGGCTTAGTCCTGCGAGTTTGACTGCTGATTGCTTTCCGCTGGAGTTACTCCAGCACCTCTGTGCTCTCCAAGTTGGGATGGGAGCCTGTTACCAAAGCCTTCCTGGCCTAAATCGGAACTGGTCCAAAACTCCTCTGCTTGCCTCCTGACTCCCCCCCCCCCCCACGAATCCCTCCCACTCCCTCTGCTGACGGCTCCTCCCTCAAACACTCCTCAATTTGAAACAAACCAACTGCTGGAGACACTCAACAGGTCAGGCAGCATTTGTAGGTCACCATGGTTGGGTCCCTTCATCGAGGCTGAACAAAGGTCTTGAATGAAGACTGCTGATCCAAACGTTGACCATTTCTCTCCACGGCTGCTATCTGATCCGTTGACTTCTCCCATCATCTCGTTGCTTTTCTCTGCATCTGCAGCTTAGAGAGCCTCTCAGTTTTTAAATTTTCATCATTTTCAAAAATGCATCTTCAGATTTGCTCCTGCTGGATCTCTGTTCCTCTACGCAGCTTAAATTTTTGTCCTTGACTTTGCTCAATGGTGCTGCCTTCAGCAGCCAGGGCCCAGAGCCCTGGAAGTCCATCACAAAGCCTTGCTCCTCCTCTTTCCTCATTTAAAACGTTCTAGCCTTTCACCAAGCTTCAGGTCTCATCATCACACCAGAAATCACTGTGGTCTATTACTCAGTTACTGGTGCTATGTAAAGCCAACTAATTGTCATAGTGTTAAGCTTCATGAGTCTTTTTCTTTACGAATGTATTCTGGCTCAAGCTACACATGCCAGGAAAATCCATCAACAAGTCACAGAGGGAAGAGCTCTACGAAATTCACTCTGGCCACATTTGGAGTACTGTGTGCAATTCCAGATGACACACTCTTGGAAGGATGTGGTGGCTTTGAAGAGGCTGCAGAAGGAGTTCAACAGGATGTTGCCTGGAATGAAGATTATTAGTTCCCAGGAGAAACTTGAGTTGTTTTTTTCTGTAGCCTCGGAGGCTGAGGGGTGGCCTGTTGGAAGTTTACAAGATTATGAGAGGCTATAATGGGGTAGATGGAGTCTCCCCCCCACCCCCACACACAGTGGAATCGTTAAATACAAGAGGACAGAACTTTAGGGTGAGAGGGAGAAAGTTTCAAGTCGATTTACAAGGCAAGTTGTTAAAGAGAGTGGTAGGTTTCTGGAATGCACTGCCTGCCAATGGAGTTGGTGGAAACAGATCAATTCACATCATTGAGTCCTGTGAACAGGGATAGAGGGATATCAACCATGAGTGGGCAGACGGGAGTAGTTTAGATTGTGGATGGCGCAGGCATGATGGGCCGAAGGCCTGTTCTGTTCCTGTGGCCACCCATTTCAATTCCATACCCCATTCCCTAGACCACGTGTCTGTCCACAGTCCCATGCACTGCCAGACTGAGACCACCCACAATTTGGATTAACAACATCACATATTCTAACTGGGCACCCTCCAACCAGATGGCCATAACCTTGACCTCTCTGGTTTCTGTTAGCCCCCCCACCCGCATCTATCCCTATGTCTCATTTCTGCCAGCTCTGCATTCACAGAGTCAAACCCCACCCCAGTCAATTCTCCTACCCATGTCCAGTTAACACCTTTCAACTGTTGGTCTGTACTTGTCCCCCTGACCTTTTACTTCAGGCACCTGCCTGCTTTTTGCTCTTGAAGGAGGGCTCAGGCCTGAAACACCCATAATATTATCTTCTGTGGACACTGTGAGACCCAAGTTCCTCCAGCATTTCTGTGTTTTTACTCTCTGTGTGTAAATGATAGAATATTTGCTTCATGTAGAACTACAGTATGGAGTGTTGTAGGAACTCGACAGGTTGAGCACCCCCAGCCCCTCCTAACTCCATCTGCTTCCACCTATTGCCCACCTTTCGCCAAACTCCACCCTTGCCTATGTGGCAGCTCCTGCCTGTCGTCCCTAGTCTACTTATCATCCATGGACCCATCTCACCCCCTCCCCCCAACTCCACTCTGTCCGTCCTGGTGTAGGGTCTCCACTCGAAAAGTCGATAGTTCCTCCCAATAGTTTACTCCACAGTGCTCCCTGTCGTGTTCAGGCATCTTCATGTGGAAGGCGACCGGTGTGTTTCTAACAGGGGTTCTCTGCTTGTTTGTCCCTGCAGTGAAGGTGGTGCAGTTTGCAAACCTGATGGGTCTCCTGGGCTCAGGAGTGGATTCCACAGCTGTGCTGCGTTGTATTCAGCAGGTGGCTATGCTGGTGCAGGGGTGCTGGGTGGTGAAGAGGTGCGTATTAACAGCTCACCCACACCTCATAACCCTTTATATCTGCAAGCACAACTGTCGGTAAAAATGTTCAAGTGGAGGAGGTTTCTGTGTTTCTGTCCCGCTAAGCAGATTCCTTAACTCCTTCTGGACTGCTTTCCTGTTTCTCACTACAATGGCTTCACATCCTGATCCTGTCTGTGAAACTTACTGTAACCACAAGCACATGAATCGAATCTGGATGTGTTTGAAGGCCTCTGTTTGCCATTAAACTCCACACCCTGTTCCAGCACCCAGTCCTTTTATTTGGAACGACTTGCAATATTTTTGGTCATATCCTGAGAACCCTGCCTGTTGCTTGTTTAAATCACTACCTTATCTCTCCCCTCACTGCTTCCTCTCAAGGTCACTCGTGAATTATGAAGTTCCAATTTTGTTCAGCTTTCAAAACAATCATCACCTTTCTGGATGAGCCCCTAGGGAATATCCTCTCCCTGTCTCACTTTTAAAGAGGCCCCCACTTGTTAAACCCCTCTTTACCAGTTCACGGTCCCTCCCAATCAACCCCTCCAATTTCCAGTCGTTCCACCTCGTTCCATCCTCTCACCATTTTCTGCGTGAAGTTTCCCCCTAATTTCACCCTTAACCTGTGGTCTTTAATTCTTAACTCCTGTGGAACAGCAAGGATTAATTGGGGACAGTCAGCATGGCTCTGAGCAACAGGTGTTGCGTTTCATGGATCAAATTGAGTTTTTTGAAGCGGATCGGTGAGGCCAGAGCATAGGCTTAGTTGTTGTACAGGTTCTGTTTTACTCTTTATTAACCTGCTGTCTTCCTTTTGCACAGTGACGTGCTGTACCCCAAGGATACCTGCAGCCCTCACAGTGGAGTTGCTGCAGAGGTGCTGTGTAGGGGAAGGGACTTTGTTGTAAGTACACAATCACTTTGTTATCGTTCTCTCGTCCAACCCAAATAAGTAAGGAAAAAATGCATTGTCTTTCTGTGAGGTTGTGAAGTATAGATAATGCAGAAGCACCTGAAAAACTGTTTGGCCATTGAAGTTCCAACATCAAAAAGTAATTTAATTCAGATGGTTTAGTGAAGTTAGCCAGCGGCCCTGGCCTCATGTGAAGGAAGTACTCCTAGATTTTAAAATGGTCATCGATCTCAGCTCCCACCATGGTCTTGCCCTTCCCAATCGATGTAACCTGTAGCAATGCTGCTATGGACCAATAGTTGTTTCTCCCTCCTGCCACCAGCATTCTTCCTGACGTCTGGTGTTATGGTAAGGAGAGTGAAAAGTACGTCTGCAGATGCCGTGATTGAAGTAAAATCACACTGAAATGCTGGAGGATCTCCGCTTCTGTGGGAGACAAAATGTTGACATTTTGGGCCTGAGCCCTTCTTCAGAAGTAAGCAAATTGAACTAAAAACAGGACATCTCAGAATTCAGACAGTATTGGCTGGGGGAGGGGTCCAGACCAACAAAAGGTGTTAATTGGCTACGATATGGGGAGAAGTGAGAATTAATTTTGTGTGTGTGAAAGGAGTGAGACAGAACTTGGAGAAGGTGACGGGTGGAGGGGGGTGCGGGGAGGGGTTAATGAAAGCCAGAGAAGACAATATTAATGCCATCCAGCTGGAGGGGGCCCAGTTGGAAGGTGAGGTGTTGTTCCTCCAATTTGCAGGTGGTTTCAGTCTGGCAGTGCACGAGACCATGGACAGACATGTCAGCAAGGGCAAGGGAATGGGGAATTGAAATGGGTGACCATTTGGAGAGACTTGCTGGGAGCATACAAAACAAACCTTTTCACTGTACCCTAGTATGTGTGACAAAGGTGAACTAATGTGCTGGTGTTTGTCATGCTACAGAAGACAATCTCACTGGCAAACATGAGCAGGAGCAGAGGGAGAGAAACAGAACTGTGATGACTTAGGCCTTGGTAGAGTTCCATCTTGAAATATTCTCCATTCTCTTTCTCCCCAGTAATCCAACCCCTTGCATTCCTTCATCCCTCTGGTTCCTTTCCTCTACCCATCACCCACTCATTCCTTCCTCCATATCCCCACCCCCCCTTCCTTTTCTCCTATCAGAAAGCATCTTTCTCAACCTGTTACCCACCCCCCCTCCCCTATTGACTTCTCTCCCCTTCAGCCCTCGCACCTTTATCCACATACACCTGTGCTGCCTCCCCACACACTTATCTCAGATGAATGCTCCAAATGAAAGGCTGAGGCTTGAAAGAGCAACTGACTGCTGCTCTCCACTCAGACGCTGTGTCACCTGCTGAATTCCTCCAATAACTTCTTTGAGTTCTTGTTCTCCAGTGTCTGCAGACTCCTTGTTTACCCCCTAGTCCTTCTGTTCTTTGTGAGAAAATTCTCCACACTTACAAAGCCTTTTATAATTCACAATCCCCTGCAGCCTCCTTGATGAGAAGGGAACCACCCTGATCGTCCTTTCCTGTAATTCTTCTACCCCTGGACTGAGGGAATTAGCTGCCCAGGGGATACATTTGCCTTTTGCTTCTTAGTGGGATGCCTGAGTACACAACCACCAGAAGGAGCCAAAGGCATTGCATTGTTCCCATTCCAAAGCCTTTGCTACATCCTGCAAGTGGCTGCCTGTTGGAGGACACTCTTGCATCTTGCAATCCCCTGAAGGCAGCAGTGTCTGTTGGTGGTAAAGTGAATCTGTCCTTACCTGCATATCTGGTTCTTGCCCCAGTTAAGGAGCTTGAGTGTGTTTCTCAGCTTTGCCCATAACCTGCCCACGTTAGTGCCAAATTGCGAAGTGAAAAAACTAACCTGGATATGTCAGCTGCTTCAGTGATTGACGGGAATTCAAGCCTAGTTAAGCCCCTCACTTCTAGCCCCTCACTTTGTCCACATTCAGATGGATCATGGCATCGCTATGTGTCAATTCCATTTGCCAGCATTGGATCCCAGTACAGATGTCAACGGAGATGGATTTGAACAAATCCTATATATCTACTGTGTGAAGACGCACTAAACATACCTCACATCAGTGAAATAATGTTCAAACTGATCTCTGTAAATTCACACTCTGATTTTATTCCTGGTCTATGTGCCTTGAGTAGCTGGAATGCTCGCAAATAGACATTCTCGCTGTACCTCGGTACACAAGTCAGTAAACTTGAACTTGCTCGGGGTAGGGGTTCAAATCTGGCACTGTCTTTAAGAAGTTTGTACATACTCCCTGTGTCTGTGTGGGTTTTCTCCAGGCACTCCAGTTTCCTCACACCTCACAACTTTCTGGGGGGTTATAGGTTAATTGGGGTATTTGGGGAGCACAACCTTGTGGGCTAGAAGGGCCTGTTACCGTGCTGCATGTCTAAATTAAAAAGCCCTTCCAACTGTTGCAATCCTTGTGATCAGATGTCCCCCTTAGTCTCACACTCCAGGAACATTTTGCAAAGGTGGGGAACCTGTCATGGGATTAAAAACCCTCACCGTGATTTTGATGTTAACTGCTCTTTCCCTGATCTCCCCACCTGTAGATGTGGAAGTTCACGCAGGATCTCTGCGTCATCAGGAAAGAAGTAGCTGCTGTGATCAAGGTAGGTCATGTGGCTAAAACATGGATGTCCTGCTCTCTGGTGCCCTGCAACACTCACAGCAGTGGGTCATTCCAATGACTTTACTGGGTGATGGCACGCCTTGTCTGCAGTAACTTGGATTATGTGTTCTCTGTAAATGTGGTCTCCATTTTCATTCAGATGTAGGGCAACAAACACAAGAAATAGCCGCTCTGGCCCATCGAGCCTACTCCGCCATTCAGTGCAGTCGTGGCTGATCTCTGCCTGATTCCCATATCATAGAGTTCTAAAGTTTTACAACACAGAAACAGGCCCTTCGGCCCAACTCATCCATGCCGACCAAATTCTCTTCCCAAATGACTCCTGTTTGCTTGTATTTGGCCCATGATCCACCCAACCTTTCCTATCCAAGTACCTGTGTAAATGGATTTTAACTGTTACAACGGCACCTGCCTCTACCACTTTCTGTGTGAAGGAGGTGCCCCTGGCTTTGCCCTCCCCTGCCCAAATTGGTGTACATACTCAAGTATAATAAAACCCCTGTTGACTGGAATTCAAGCAACTGGCAAAAAAAAGTTGTGGGAAATAAATAGGTTAAAAAAAATTGGAAGTTTAAAATTGGTACACTTCACCATTAGTTTGCCAATCATGCAACAAGCAATTTCAAGCAACCGAAAACAGGGCAGAATGGTTAGTGTAGGGGTTAAGGCAACACTGTTACAGCGCCAGTGATTGGGACCAGGGTTCGAATCCCACCCTGTCTGTAAGGAGTTTGTACGTTCTCCTCCTGTCTATGTGGGATTTCCCTGGGGGCTCCTGTTTCCTCCTATTTTTCAAAAACAAACCTAGGGTTGAAGGCTAAATGAGTGTAAATTGGCCATCGTGGGCCAAAAGGGCCTGTTACTGAGCTGTATGTCTAAATTTAAAATACACTTATCTGGAATCTCTCAATCCCCATCAATGTCGCTGGATACTGGGGATCAACAGCTTTTTCCTGCATGTACCAAGCCTTGAGAGTTTTGCATTAAATTCAAAGATCAACAATGTTCATAATTTTAACAGTTCTGATAAAGAGAATAAATGAATTGGACAGTTGGTCATTTTTTAAGTTATTCAAAATGTTGTAAACCTTGTGTTCCTTTATTTATGTGCGGGCCTTGTTTGTTATTCCAGTTCACAAAACCGTTGATCTTTGTGTGTCTAATAGAGGATGGGAGTAAGTAAAGGTTGGGGACCCACCCTCACTCTGCTTGTTCTGTTGACCAGCTCCCCCCGGAAGATGTGAAGGACTTCCTAGAGCAAATGGCTGTTTCCCGTGTCAACAAAGGCTGGGAGTTCCTGCTTCCCCAAGACTCCAAGTTTGTGAAGAAACACCCGGATGTTGTCCAGAGGCAGCACATGCTTTGGATGGGAATTCAGGCCAAGTAATCTAACATTTCCCTCTGGTGGGGGCAGCTGGGGGAGGGGGGGGGGTCAAGGGGAATGGTTAGAAGCAGGGAAACTGGCCTCAAATGTTGCAGCAGTGAGAACTGGTTATACGACTAAGGTGCAGAGGCAGGTAAGCAATGTTTGCAGGTGTCACCATCTAACGCAGAACACAAAAATGCCAGAGAAACTCAGCAGATCATTTCAGGCCTGAATCATCAACTGCCTCTTACTTCATGTGGATCCTCTGCGACCTGATGAGTTTCTCTGGCACTTTTATGTACTCCAGGGGAGCAGTTGACGATGCAGAATCGGTTTCTGATTTTTCTTTAACTACAGTTTCACGCATTTTGCAGTAATATCTGGTTCTTTTTGTCTTGTTTCTGAATAAGGATGTACAAAAGGAAACAGATATCGGGAAGGAAAAGAGACAAAGTCCAAAATTGACAACTGGAAAGGGAAAGGAATAGATTGTAAATGTTGACCTAAGCATGATTTCAAAGAATCAGTCCAAAAACATTTCAATCACTTTTTAACATCAAGGTTGATTAGTAATTCTTTAGTAAATATCACAGATTTTAGACTGCCACTTAACATTTAGAGCAGCCATTCTCAACAGGGTCACAGAACATTTAAGCAAAAGTCTTGTTTTCACCTCATGCTACATAAATATTTTTGTTTTTTCATGTAGTTGGTAGGAGAGAAGTACAGAAGAACCCAACTAAATGTGACTGCTTCACAGGGAAGAGGGCCCCTTTAAACTGTGCAGAGACCTAGGGGGTCAGAGCCAAAAAAAGGTGGAGAATGGCTAGTCTCAGTAAAGTCACTGGTAAAAGTAGTAAACAAAGCAGTAATTTTGTCCACAAGCTCCCACACACAGCCATGTAATCAGATTTAACAATCTCATTAACTGAGGAACAATATTGGCTCCAGGTGACTGGGGAAATTCCCTTCAAATCTGCTGTATCCTCTTTTGTCTACAAGAGAAGATGGATGACATCGTGCACTGTTCTCTCTCCTCTGCATTGGAGCCTCAGCTGAGATTCTGATGCTCAACTCTCGCCAATATTCAAACCGCAGGCTTTTGGCCAGGTTCCTAGCTCGGAAGATCGTACATCTGGTACCTGGGAGGCTGCAGGACAGGGTTCAGGTGTAAAGCCCAATCTGACAGCCCTGATCTCCTGTGTTCTGTCTTCCCTTCATCTAAAGCTGTTGCCATGGTAGCAGAATAGTCTATGGTGAATTGCACTGCCTGCCTGTCACCCCACCCAATCACCGGCGGTGAAATATTCACAGACTTGAAATATTATTAAAAATTCCCATCTTATTTAAGCTCTCTCTCTATCTCAGTCTGTCTCTGTATATCTTTCTCTCTCTCTCCTTCCCTCCCTCTCCCCACCCTCCCCCTTGTCTTACTGTTCTCTCTCTCTCTCTCTCTCTTCCCACCCCCCTTCCATTTTTCCCAGGATAAAAGCGGCAGTATTATTAAACCATGCAATTGTACCTCACACAAAGGAGACTATGCATTCAGGCGTCTGCTGCAGGGTGTCTGTCTGGCTCTGGCCCTCCCCAGAAGCAGTTTGTTAAATCTGATTGCAAACAAAATTGTTGATGACAGTGAGTTTGAGTGTGTGTGTTTTTGACCAAGGGGGATTCAGTGAGGAACTGCGGTACCTTTAGTTGAGGAGAAATGGCTGTGAAAGAGGGGAGCTCTAGTTTCTCTGCATTCCAGGGGAACTGCTGGTGTACACTGTGCTGGATAGGCAGCTTTGTAAGACATTTGGGCTGCCCTGTTTGAGAGATGAACAAGTACTTGAGACTGAGTCACCAGAATTACTTGCACGGTGGGTGGGAATGTGAAACTTCTTGTCCTGCTTGGAGCATCATGTCCCACATCTGAGCATTGCTTTAAGAAGCATTTGAAGAGAGAGAACACAAAGGTCCTGCAGCAGTTCCAGGGATGAAGGGGATTGCAATTACATGGCAAGTGGGCAATTCAATAGACACCCTTTGTGATTGGTGAAAATCCACTCCTCTCCCCCAGGCATTTCTGGCATTCTCACTCCTCTAATCACATTGATAGGTATGTCCTTGCACGCCTGACTTGGCAGCCTGAGATGTAAAATTCTTCAAATAACTTCGAAATCTTTACGTGCAAGAATTAAACACAGAACGTGGAATATTACAGCAGTGCAGGCCCAGTGACCGGAGTTAAAAACCCATGCTGTCTGTATGGAGTTTGTACATTCTTCCTGTGTTTTTCCCGGAGACTCCGGTTTCCTCCCACTGTTCAAAACTAGGTTAGTTGGATGTAATTGGGGCAGCACAGACTCGAGGGCCGAAATGGCCTTTTACCGTGTGTCTAGATTTAAATGACAGGGAATTTGTATGTCACAAAGCCGGCAACCCTCAGGGCTCTTTGTAGAAGGTTTAGCAGGTGACTTCCCATAATTTCACCCAGTTTAATTTCTGCATGAGGGAAGGCTGGACCGGGGAAGGCTGGACCGGGGAAGGCTGGACCGGGGAAGGCTGGACCGGGGAAGGCTGGACCGGGGAAGGCTGGACCGGGGAAGGCTGGACCGGGGAAGGCTGGACCGGGGAAGGCTGGACCGGGGAAGGCTGGACCGGGGAAGGCTGGACCGGGGAAGGCTGGACCGGGGAAGGCTGGACCGGGGAAGGCTGGACCGGGGAAGGCTGGACCGGGGAAGGCTGGACCGGGGAAGGCTGGACCGGGGAAGGCTGGACCGGGGAAGGCTGGACCGGGGAAGGCTGGACCGGGGAAGGCTGGACCGGGGAAGGCTGGACCGGGGAAGGCTGGACCGGGGAAGGCTGGACCGGGGAAGGCTGGACCGGGGAAGGCTGGACCGGGGAAGGCTGGACCGGGGAAGGCTGGACCGGGGAAGGCTGGACCGGGGAAGGCTGGACCGGGGAAGGCTGGACCGGGGAAGGCTGGACCGGGGAAGGCTGGACCGGGGAAGGCTGGACCGGGGAAGGCTGGACCGGGGAAGGCTGGACCGGGGAAGGCTGGACCGGGGAAGGCTGGACCGGGGAAGGCTGGACCGGGGAAGGCTGGACCGGGGAAGGCTGGACCGGGGAAGGGTGCAGATTGTCCTCCTCTAATTAATTGTGTGCACGTGGAACTCCAGCCAGTACTGTCTACTCTGCAGAGGACTGACAACCATTACCTGTGACTTAATGGAGTCACGGCCCTTTTCCGAATCCCTCAGTAAATTTGAACAGGTTAACTGCAAGAGAGTAACAAATAAATCTCGTCAAAGACCTTTGACAACTTACTTGCCATTTAGTCTCAGCAGAAGGCAATTTCAGAGACAATTATTTTGAATTTATTTCTAATTGGCTTGAAGCACCAGAATCTTTCAATTGCAGCAAGTTCAGTATAGATGGAGAGCCGGGGATGTTGGCCCAGAACTCAGGGACCCGTGACAAGGATGATGCCGGGGAAGCTGTAGAATGGAAGGTGGGCTTTGAGGCACCGAGTTTGCTGCTGTAACTCTTGGCATTCTTTGTCTGCAGGTTGGAGAAAGTCTATGGTCTCTCCAAGGAAGACGTCATGCCAAAGAAACACGACTCCCAGCCAGGTAAAAATGAGCTATCTAGCTTTTAATCACGGGAAATATTTAAATGGGGAAATTAGTGCTCAATTATGGTTTTGAAAAAAGCAAATCTGGGGGTTAATGATAATGATCAATAAAACCAGTCCCTGTTGATTTGTCAAATGATGGATAATTTAAAAAATTTAAATTAATATTTTAATATTAATTTCGACATAGAGCTCAGTAACAGGCCCTTCCGACGTATGATCCCGTGCCACCCAATTACACCCAATTAATCTACACCTTGATATGTTAGGAAGGGTGGGAAGAAACGGGAGCCCCCGGGGAAAACCCATGGAGACATGGGGAGAACGTACAGACAGCACTGGATTCAAGCCCAGGTCGCTGGCACTTAACCGTTACATTAACCACTACAACGACCATATCACCCTTTGTTGAGGAGTTGCTGATCTTTGGGTGGAGAATTTGGCCACGTGGGTGATTGAGTCTGTGCACAACTCGTTCCATCAATCAAAGCCTTCCACCAACTGGAAATCAACAATTCCTGCCCAAATTAGTCACCCATTGTTGTGTTCTGATTGGTTTGTGCCAAGCAGTAGAAGGGAGCTGATGGTTATGGGAGATTATTCAGCCACAGTCTCCTGAGGAGATGTTTCTTGCAGAATGATAGGGCCCACGATTGCTTATATAGCAGGGGTGGCCAAACTGGCTCAATGTAAGACTCACATACGATAAACTTCGGATGTTTGAGAGCTGCAGGCATGACAAAATATTACATACACACTTTTACTGTTCCATGTACATTTTGTTACAAAAAGGTGATATGATATTTAAAAATATATAATATATATTAATGAATGTCGTTTTTAAACTGT
This sequence comes from Narcine bancroftii, assembly GCF_036971445.1. Taxonomy (NCBI): domain Eukaryota; kingdom Metazoa; phylum Chordata; class Chondrichthyes; order Torpediniformes; family Narcinidae; genus Narcine; species Narcine bancroftii. The sequence goes on from NC_091480.1 coordinate 6,152,852, forward strand.
TAATTTGTATTAGTTTCAGTAATTACCGCACTAACACTCAGCTATTTTCAGCAGTAGGCCCAGAATTCACACTGACCCATCGCCAATTTCACTGCTCGCAACATAGCCATGCAATTATTAGCCACCCCCACTAATGCTACCACTGTGGGCACCGACCGACTTGACCAATTTCTGTCTCAGCCAACGTATTTCTGCGAGCCACACATGTCAAAGAGCCACATGTGGCTCACAAGCCATGGTTTGACCACCCCTGATTTGTAGTCTCTTGGGAGTGGCCCAAAATTGAATTAGTCCTGCATGCTTCAGACCAGATCCAAATGATTATCTGCAGCACTTTCCTTTAGTGTGAACCATTCACAGTTTTGTTGAGTTTTCTGGGGTAAGGGTGTGAAAATTAAAGCTGACTTCTGTAGAAACAGGAAAGGCTTGCTATCAATCTGGCTGCAGTAAGCCATGAGATCTCAGAGACCAGGGGCTTCATTAGGTCTGCGATGGGGGAACTTGGCCCTTTGTCTGTCCGGTGGCTCCCTTTGGGTAATGCAGGGCTCCCTGTGGGTGAGGGCTACGTTATTGAAGTAATAAATCAATGGGCATTTCAAGAAAGAGCAGGAGGAATGTGGGGCTCGCTCCTTCAGGGGGTGCCTGAGGTGACCAATGGACGTGCAGGCACAGTGACTGGGTACCTGAAAGAGGTAGAACTAAATCAGTTGAGGGAGGTGCTGGTGCGGTGAGAAGGAGGGACGACAGAGTTGCACTGCGATGAATGGCTGAGGCCAGTGCTGGTTGGTAATGATGAGCCTTTGCTTTCTCTCGAGCAGCATCATCTGTGGTGCTGAGTGGGGAGAGGCGGGTGGCTGCAGCCAAAGATCGGGTGCGGGAAAACCACGCCGTCCTGGAGAAGGACTATCGGCGGCGGAGGGCTCTGCATGGTGTGGACGCCCAGACCCCCAGCAGCTCCCTGCTCGCCATCAAGATCAAGGAGGAGCCGCTGAGCGAGGAGGAGCCAATGGACACGTGGCCAGGGAACGTGGCAGCCAATGGCATCCATTCAGAGGAGAGCTCTCGTGACTCCATGGAGGACCACGCAGAGGCTGGGGAGCAGAGCAGGCTGGTGTCAGCGGAACTGAGGGACTTTGTGCAAGGCACGCTCAGGAAACACTATGTGCTCAGTTTAAGTGAACTGAAGAGACTGTTTAACCTGCACTTGGCCAGTCTGCCACCAGGGCACATTTTATTCAGTGGCATTTCGGACCGAATGTTACAGGAGACCGTGTTGGACTGTGGGTGCAAGCAGATCTTGGTGCCTGTAAGTATCTGTATATCACATGAGAGACCTTTAATGGCTCCTATGAGTTGGATACCAATAATATTAGACCAAAACGAAGCTCTTTGGCATGCTGGGTGTATATTATGGGATGAAGGGCCTGTACTGTACTCCTCTATGTTAATGGTGTTGTTGGAAATGTGAGAATAGGGAAGTGAAGGCAAAGGGTCTGAAACCATGAGAAATAGGAGCAGAATTAGACCATTTAGCCCATCTAGTCCGCTGCACCATCTGAATCATGGCTGATTAATTCTTCCTTTCAAATTCATTCCCCAGCCTTTTCTCCACAACTTTTGACACTTCTTATTAATCTAGAACCCATCAACTTCTACTTAAATCTACCCAATGACTCTGCTTCCACGCCGTCTGTGGCAATGAATTCCACAGGTTCATCACCCTCCAGCCAAAGACATTTCTCCTCACCTCTGTTCTAAAGGGACATCCTTTTATTCTGAGGCTGTGCCATCTGGTCCCAGACTCTCCCTCCACTGGAAACATTTCCATGTCCACTCAATGAGATTCCCCACCCCCACCCCACCCCCAATCCTTCTAAACTCGAGCATGTTGATAGAGTTACATAATAAAGTCAAAGAATGGTTTGGATAGAGTGGAGACAAACTGTTTCAAAGTTTGGTAATTATAGGCTGTAGGTTTAAGGTACTGGCCACAGTGCCAGAGGCAGCGTCAGGGACGATTCCTCTGTTCCTTGGGGTAAGAACTGGATTCTGGGGAGTGCAGAGTGAATGGTTGATCTGTATAAATTACTTGCACACATGGATACAGTTGGTTACCAGTTGGATTGTAGAGCAGATTCATGATAGGGTCATGGGACAAATTCCCAGAGGTTGTGGGTTGTTATGGGACTACTTTCTGGTTGTGACAACCCTTGGGAGCAGCCCTTCATCCTGCAGGACATTGTTGTGTGACTGAGTGAAGTTTGGACGTGGAGAGTATAGAACAGAATGGACCTTTATGCCCACGTGTCTGTCCTGCCCAAATCAAATTAAAACTGCCACTTGCACGAGAACCTTATCCCTCCATTCCCTGCATATTCTAGAAGCCTCTTAAATGCTACTATCTCCCACTTAGCTTGTTAGTCGGCGTCCCGGAGTCCATAGGCTGGGTGCGGCCATCTTGAATCCTTTCCGCATGCCTGAGTCTTTGGTTGGTGCATGCGCGGTGGGTTCGCGTATTGGAGTTCAGTTGGCACATGTGCGCGAGTTAAGCATTTTGACGATATTGAATTCACGCCCTTAACTCTCGCACACTGGAATCAAGATGGCTGCACCCAGGCTATGGACCTCAATGTGTCAACTAACGAAGTGAATACACACATTTTGGCTCTTGCGTCCCTTGTTATAATATGTCAAATACAACATAAACCACAGAAATTTTATATTTTAAAACATTTGGCTGTATGTGCAGCTGGATGTAAGTCGAGTAGATCGTAAGTCGGAGAGTACCTGTACCCTGTTCGACCTGCTGAGTTTCCCCATCATTGTGTTTTTCCTTTTTAGTTAAATAAGCAGATGCATGTGGGCGTTATTTAAAATTAGGGGAACCAGTTAGGTTTTAAAGCTGTCTAGGAGGAACGTGATGTGTTCCTCTAGTTTAAGTTTGGCTTTATGCTGGCAATGTACGAGGCCAAGGACAGACGTGTCTGTGTGGGACTGGTTGGGAGAGTTGAAATGGTAGGTTACAGGAAGCCCAAGCTTCAACCCACAGACAGAGCAGATGTGTTCATCAAAGTGATTACCCAATGTACTCCTGACTGTTAAGAGGCAATTCTGTTGTTTGCTAACATTTGAATGAATTTACAACCGGTTTGAGTTTTTGTATCAATCTAAATCAATTTGAATTGACCCAATGTTGTACGTGAGGACAATCTGTCAGTCTTTCACCCACAGGCCTGGACATTTCCACCACTTGGAAATGGTGTTGGCACGCAGCTGGTCATTGATTCCTTGCCTACTGGGCATCACACTAGCTTGGCAAACCTCTTTCTCTAGCAGGAACAAGCTTGAAGTGGGACCACAGGAATGCAGCTTGTGATTCAAGGCAACTATCAAGGTTGCAATCTGCCCAACACCTGCACAAAATACAGGTTGACAGAATGTAACAGTGTGAGTGTTTATTTCCCAATCTTTCTCCCAGTCTCCACTTCTGTTGCTTAGAATTTGGAAAAAACTGCACGATGGAGACCAACACAGTATTTCTCATCTTTCTCAAGGTCGCAGCCAAACCGTCTATCCAGCTGGTTGTATCCCTTCAGTAAGATTGTGGCTAACACTTTCCTTCCATGCCCCAAAACTAACCAATCTCAGCTCGAGTCCAGCCTGCTTTCTGTGTACAGCTGTAAAGGCCACATCAATGAGGGGTGAAGTTTGTAATCTGACTGAGTGTTTTTCCAGGCAAAGCAACCATTTCAGTACAGCTTTTATTTGTGTTTCAGCTGTGGAAAAATATAAGTAAAATATATAAAAGTATAAATTCTTGCCTTCCACTGCCCCAGTGTGAGTGGGATGCAGTGAGCCCCAGCGTGAGTGGGATGCAGTGAGCCCCAGCGTGAGTGGGATGCAGTGAGCCCCAGCGTGAGTGGGATGCAGTGAGCCCCAGCGTGAGTGGGATGCAGTGAGCCCCAGCGTGAGTGGGATGCAGTGAGCCCCAGCGTGAGTGGGATGCAGTGAGCCCCAGCGTGAGTGGGATGCAGTGAGCCCCAGCGTGAGTGGGATGCAGTGAGCCCCAGCGTGAGTGGGATGCAGTGAGCCCCAGCGAGAGTGGGATGCAGTGAGCCCCAGCGAGAGTGGGATGCAGTGAGCCCCAGCGTGAGTGGGATGCAGTGAGCCCCAGCGTGAGTGGGATGCAGTGAGCCCCAGCGTGAGTGGGATGCAGTGAGCCCCAGCGTGAGTGGGATGCAGTGAGCCCCAGCGTGAGTGGGATGCAGTGAGCCCCAGCGTGAGTGGGATGCAGTGAGCCCCAGCGTGAGTGGGATGCAGTGAGCCCCAGCGTGAGTGGGATGCAGTGAGCCCCAGCGTGAGTGGGATGCAGTGAGCCCCAGCGTGAGTGGGATGCAGTGAGCCCCAGCGTGAGTGGGATGCAGTGAGCCCCAGCGTGAGTGGGATGCAGTGAGCCCCAGCGTGAGTGGGATGCAGTGAGCCCCAGCGTGAGTGGGATGCAGTGAGCTCCACTCACAGGGTGGTGGCCATGGGGTATGTGTGGGGGCGGGAGCTGTGGTCAGGGTGACATTGCCTGCACTTTGAGTGGGATGTAGTGTGTTCCAGACGTGGCATGGCTGCTGGGGGAACAAGTGACTGCCACGGGCTGTGATCAGGGTAACATTGCCCGGGCACTGAGTCACTGCTGGCAGCTCTTGTCCCCTCTGAATCACAGCGTCTCAGCCCAGCAACACTACGAGACTGTGTGCCCCTGAGATCGGCCCGTGGGGTTGAGAGAGTAGCTTTCCCAAGAAGCTGGGCTTTCTTTTCTCTGCATCTTGTTTGAAAAGGCAGTTGTATATTTCTGCACACCCTTGTGCCTTCACGTCTGCACACAGCTTTTTCAGGCACACTCACGGTAGCCCAGTTCAGCTCTCTCACCTGAGGTGATGCTTGATAGGTACAGTGGATTTAACCACTGCCTCGGTACCGGATTCAATCCTGATCTCCGCTGCTGTCTTTGCGGAGTGTGCATGTTCTGTTGTGTAGCAATGAGTAGAGTCTGGGGCAAGTTGCCAGCAATGTGGGGAGTGTAAAATGGGATTAGTGTTGGTGGACAGCATGGACTCAGGGCTAAAGGGTCTGTGTCCTTTCTGACTGGCTGTGGCTCTCTCCACTGCCATCCACTGCCCTTACCACCACTCCCGTGCCTCCTCACCTACTACCATTTAAGAGGCAGCTCCTCTGCCAACATGTTCCCTGGCTCTGCCAGTTTGCCAATCCTGGCGCATCCACTGGATAAAAATGCAAACTGCTATGCTTAAGTCATTGGATTGGAAATCCTTGATTGGGTTCTTTTTTAAATTTTTTTATTTTTCACACTATAAACCACATTGATCAAGATACATACATTTTCCTTTTCAAATATATACAGTGTCGTTTGATTGGTTTGGTGTTGATGTTGGTTGGACCTGTTCCCAGACATTGCAGGACTGAATAGGACTCATTAAAATTGCTTCACCCAGCAGATGTGCTGGGGTCACACATCGGGTCAGGGGAATCAAACCCAAATGTATGCACATTACAGTGTGATATCTCCGGTCTTGCTCTTGTTTTGTTGGAAATATGGAAAACCTGACGGAGGGATTCCACTTGTTTTTGAGTTCATCACTGGTATTGAATGAACAGCAAGATACCAGAGATATTCCCCAGGGTGAAAATGAAAACAGGAGAGCATTGTCAGAAAGGCTTCTCCGCTGTCACTTCATTAGCTTCGGAGGAGCTTAATGCTCATTAGCTGCCTTCTGGCAGCTGTTGGAATGTGACCCCACATCACATTTTAGAAGTGAAATAATCCTTGCTGGCTCCTTGAGCCAACTATACAAGTCGTAAACCCACAGTTGAAGGCAGGGAAAATTGCACCGGTGGGGGAGGGGTGGGGGGAGACTCCAGGGAAGAGGGTGCGTGCAAGGAGGAGCAGTTTGTAGTATTGAGGGATCTGGCCTGAAATGTAGACCATTCTCTCCCTGCCACTGATTAAACTAAGCGTGCTGAGCTTCTCCAGGCCATTGCTTCCTGCTCCAGGTTCCAGCATTTGTAGAGCCTGGTGTGACGGTGAATGTCAAGCCACTATTCACAAACGGATGTAGGTGAAAGGCAGGGAACTATAGGCCAGTTTGTGCAACATCTGTAGTTGGGAAAATGCTTGAAGCTATAATTAATTAAGAGTAGGGAGGTTATGATGAAATTGTACAAGGCAATTGGTGAGGCCAAATTTGGAATACTGTGTACAGTTTTGGTCACCAAATTATAGGAAAGATATAAACAAAATAGAGTGAGTGCAGAGAAGGTTCACGAGAATGTTGACAGGATTTCAGGGTCTGAGTTACAGGGAAAGGTTGTGCAGACTGGGGCTTTATTCTCTGGAGCGTAGAAGATTGAGAGGGGACTTGATAGAGGTGTTTAAGATTTTTAAAGGGACAGACAGAGTAAATGTGGATAGGCTTTTTCAATTATGAAAGGGGGTGATTCAAACTCGAGGACATGGTTTAAGATTGAAGGGGGAAAATTATAAGGGGAACATGAGGGGAAATTTCTTTACGCAGAGGGTGGTGGGGATGTGGAATGAGCTTCCGGCAGATGTGATTGAGGCGGGATCATTGGTTACATTTAAGGAAAGACTGGATCGTTACATGGATAGGAGGGGACTAGAGGGGTATGGACCGGGTGCTGGTCAGTGGGACTAGAGGGTGGGGATTTGCTACGGCATGGACTAGTAGGGCCGAACTGGCCTGTTCTGTGCTGTAAGTGGTTATATAGTTATATATGGTTATCTGGGGCGAAATGGACCCATCAGGCAGACGTTACATGGATTCAGCAAAGGCAGGTCCTGTTTAACAAATTTACTGGAGTTCTTGAGGATATAATGAGCGGGGTAGATGGAGGGAAGCAGGTGGACGTTGTTTACCTGGATTTCCAAAAGGCGTTCGATAAAGTGCCACATGAAAGACTTGTATCAAAGATGAGGGTGCATAGAGTAGGGGGTGATGTATTAGTATCCATAAAGGTTTGGTTAACCAATAGAAAGCAGAGAATTGGGGTTGGCATTGGATGGTGAGTGGGGTCCTGCAGGGGTCTGTGCTGACCTGCAACTGTTCTCAATATACATTAACAATCTGGAAGAGGGGACAGAGTGTGGTATATCTAAAATGTTTTTTTCCCATAGAATTTTTTTTCCTGTTCAAAATTTTTTTTCCTACCTACCGGAGTGGTTGTTCACACACAAACAACCAAACCTTGAAATCTCCGTTTCCTTACGCAAGTTTACACTGAATATTGGAAGTGCGGAAAGTAAGGAGGCAGGACTTGCGAATATGTGCTGTTCATTAGCCCATTGTTGCAGACGGCCTGCAGTTCATTTCAGACTGCAGGCCGTCTGCAATAATGTCGAGGGGAGCCGCAGGAAGAATTTCACCACGGGAATGAGTCACTCAATTCCGTTCCGATCTTTGTACGCAGACTGCGTTCCAGAAATTCGGGAATAATTTCCTGGAACACAACAGCTGTGTTTAAAAAAAAAACATACAACTTTGCTGATGGCACTAAATTGAGTGGAAAAGCAAATTGTGTCGAGGATACGGAGAGTCTGCAAGATAGACATAGGTTAAGTGAGCGGGCAAGGGTCTGGCAGATGGAGTGCAATTTCAGCAAATGTGAGGTTATCCACGTTGGAAAGGAAAAATGGAAGATCAGATTATCAAGTAAATTGCAACTGATTGCACTGTGCGGCCGTGCAGAAGGACTTGGGAGGGCTGATGTATGAATCACATTTATCAGACAAGGGAAAAACCAGAATGGACTAAGATAGAGCTAGATAAAATAGGGGAGAAGGTACCAGAACATATACTTTATAAGTGGGATGAAAAGCTGGTACGATATAAAAGCTCACCAGTATTGCATCATTTACTCAATATATGGAAGAAGATTCACTTAAAAAGGAAAAAAACAAATGACCAAATACCAAAATTATTATTGATGCAAAATCACCTAATCCCTTTTACAATAGATAACCTTTCCTTTAGAGAATGGGAGAGAAAAGGAATTAAAAGAATAGAAAATTGTTTTTTGGGAAGTAATTTATTAACATGCATAAATCACAAAAGGTTGGTTTTCAGGTGCAGCAGGATTTCAAAAAGGCAAACCTTCATTGCTCGAGGTATTGAATTTAGAAGCAGGAAGGTTCTGCAACTGTACAAGGCGCTGGTGAGATCACATCGGGAGAATTGCGTGCAATTCTGGCCTCTTTACTTGAGGAAGGATGTACTGGCTTTAGAAGCAGAGCAGAGGAGGTTAACCAGGTTGATTAAAGAGATGAGGGAGTGCACTCGCTAGGATTTAGAAGAACGAGAGGGATCTTATAAAGCTATGTAAACTTATGAAAGGCATAAATAAGATAGAGATGGGTAATTTGTTTCCATTGGTGGGGGAGAGCAGAACGAGGGGACATGGCCTCAAGATTCAGTGTACTAGATTTAAAATGGAGATGAGGAGGAACTACTTTTCCCAGAGAGGGGTGAATCTGGAATTTGCTGCCCATTGAAACCTCAGTAAATATATTTAAGACATGATTAGATAGATTTTACATAGTAGGGGAATTAAGGGATTTGTGGAAAAGGCAAGTTGGTGGAGATGAACTTATGATCAGGTCAGCCATGATCTCATTGAATGGTAGAGTAGGCTCCATGGGCTAATGTCCTACTCCTGCTTCTTATTGTCCCAACCTGATGGTGCCTAGAAGGGTTGTGGGTGAGGGCGTGCACATGTGAGAAACAGTGTGTATGTTTTTACATACTGCCGTTTGTTCCTGCATTTGTCTTGTCCATGCCTGTTCTGCCATGATTCCCGCCCACTGAAGGTTGGAGAAGGCCATGCAGACACCAAGAAGCTGGAGGGGTCTGTGGGTCAGACAGTCTCCACGGGGAGACGTGATCACTCAGCTTTTCTGGTAGGGACCCAACTCTCTCCCTGGATGCTGCCTGACCAGCTGAGCCTCTCCAGATACTAACTGTTCGATTGAGATTCCAGCATCTGCAGTTTCAAAGTATTCAGGGCTTTTACGTTTAGCAGAAGCCCTGTTTCAGAATTACCCCATGACGTAAGCACGAAGTACAGAGAGAGTTCCATATGATTACTGACTGGTGCATGGTGATGCTGTCAGATGTGTGGGTGGTGTTCTTTCCACAGACCTGGGGGTTTCAAACTGTGGGAGGATTCAGGAGCTGCAGCTACTCTGTATCCAAATAATGACACAGGCCATAAATACAGCCTTTGGCTAATCCTAAATCCAGATCTTAAATTATATGTTTGCTTTCCTTTCTGGTTGGTTAGTGAGCAGAATCTCCCTGGTTCCTCCCGAGTCCCAGTGTTGGACAGTCTCAGGCTTCAAGGCACATTCCTCAGATTCCCGGGGATCTGTTTGTTTGCACAGCAACCATGGAGGTTGTGTCACCTCCCTGCCTGCCCTCTGCTGCCTTATCCTGGAGGCATCAAACTTGGAGATTGCACTACCCTTGGCCACGACCACTTGGCAGCCAGAGGTCCAGTATATGTCAGCCCCAGTGCGTGGCCTTAAACGGTAACCAGGGACATCGGTTTACGGTGAAGGGTGAGGGAATCTGAGGAGTAAATTTTACCCAGGGGTGTTGGGTGTAAGGAACGGACTGCCACAGATGGTTGAGGCAGGTATTATTGTAATGTTGGAGAGAATGGATTTCGAGGGATGTAGGCCAAACACAGGCAGGTGGGACTGGTGTGGATGGGGGATGAGTGTGGGGGAGACATTTTGGACTGTGTGGGCAAGTTGTGCCAAAGGGCCTGTTTCCACACTATGTGACTTATCAGTATCAGTGGTGAGAGTGTGGGCCTAATCCCACAGAGGTTGCTAGTAGATGACCTCATTTTAACCGGAATCTGGATCAATGATACTGTGTCACACTGTACTACAATACAAAGACTCCTGCTCCTATCCCCAAGACAAAGAAAACCAGAGGAAGGTGGTTTGGGGCATGAGCACTGGCCAGAACATTATCCGTTGGCCAGAGTACCAGCAGTGCCATCCCACGGTATGGAGCTAGATCAACAAATTAATCGCCACGCCTGAGGCAGACCAGTTCAGCCCCCTGTTGGATACGAGTGCTCAATGCAATGGAGCCATCCTCTGGCAACCGCTCATCTGGGAGGAGGCCCCCACGCTCACCACTGATTCTGATAGAGTCACTCAGCAGAAACAGGTCCTCCGGCCCAAGCCTCACACTGACCAAGAGATCCCACCTGCCTGCATTTGGCCAGTATTCATCTAAACTCATCCTCTCTGTGGATCCGTCCAAACGTTTCTTAATCATTACTACAGTCCCTGCCCTAACCACCTCCTCCTCTTTCTACCCGTCTGCCCCATACCCCCACCACCTTCTATAAATAAAAAAAAATCGTTACCCCCCTCAGCTTCTTTTTAAACCTCTCGCCTTAAACCTGTGTCCTCTGGTATGGAGCAGTTTCCTGATATTCCAGGAGTTTCTGATGGATAAAAGTCTCCAAGGAACCTCCCTGCTGGCTGTATAGAACATCTGTCCCTGCTGGTCTACAGACCAACACTTCTATGATGCTTCAAAGAGAATCTGTTAACTTGCAAGAAACTTGATGGGATTTGTTCTAATTCACTCACCTTGTCTGTAAGACATTCAAATCCCTCTAGACCAGTTGGAGAATTTTTAAACATTGGGATCAGTTAAAGGGTTCATTGTCATTTTTAAAACAACAGAATTATTGACGTCCTTTTGCAAAGAAAATTTGCCTTTCTACCCAGTGTGCTGTTTGATGAGGGCAAGGAGGGCCCTGAAGGATTCCTCATCTTGTCGATGGTTTGGATCTAGGCTTAGGTTGCAAATGGTTTGAACCGAACTGGAATCTTGTGCAACTGCGGGAGCACTGGAGGTGAACCCACGGACACTCGGTGTCTCTGAGGAAACTCTCTTGCTTCTCTTTCTTTGACTGCAAAGGGCGTCGGGCAGTGCTAATGGCAAATCTTTGTCTGCCTTAAGCAGGCAAAGGCATTTTTGTGTAATATTACATGAGAAATAATATCTGATGTGAATGGTATCCAGAATGGACTGTCGCTGTGTGTTGGGAGGGAGGAAGTGTTATCCCAGCCTATGGTCAGGAGCCCCACTGGTGTCCCACCTCCCCAGCGCTACTTTGTCTGGTTCTGTTACTGTCTGTATGTGGTCTTTTGGGGGCTGTTCTATGCTGTTGAGGCTTCCATGTTAGACAGCGGCATCTCTCTCATCTTTTCTTTGTTCAGTTTCCTCCACAGGCGACTGCTTCGGCCGATGAACAGAAGATCTTTGCACTTTGGGAGGCCGGGGATTCGTATGATCAGGTGAGTTGGTTGGCCCAGAGCGTCTCGCTCTTCCCTCATGTTTGTGCCTGCGCTGAATAAAGCAGAGGGTTAGGGAACAGGCACCTGAGGCCAGGTACAGTGAAGATGGCAGAGGTAGCCCAGCCCTAGCTTGTAAAACATTGAAGGTACAGCAAAAAAAAACCCAGTATTCGGCACCCCTGGGGATTGGTATATGCCAGATAAATAGATTTGTCAGTTGATTAAAATTGCGTGTTGTGTGGAATGGCGATCCAGCCGTAAGGGAATGCCAATTTTAAACATTCAAAATTTTTACCTATCTATTTTCTACAATTTTTTTGCTGGTTGCTTGAAATCCAGGTAATGGGGATTTTACCATAATCAGAAGAGCAACCAGGGGCGAGATGAGGAATTGTACTCTGTGAAATGCAGTGACTGAGAGCAAACCCAACGGTTGTGACCCCAAGGGATCCATAGAGCTCCCAGTAGAGTAACTATGCCCATCACCTTCCCCTGGATTCAGGCCTAGTTCACAGCAGCCACAAGGAGACACCAGAGGTCAGGATTGAGCCAGATCTCTGGGGATAGCACTACCCTGCTGCACTGTCGTATTACCCTTGCATTACGCTCGAGTTATCAAGCACGGGGAGCCAGAGTGTGAGGGTCACTCAGTGGGTCAGTACAAATGTGATAGGCTGAATGGCCTGCTGTGCCTTCACAGTCTTGCAGTGATGCTTGTGCCTTCTGTTGTTCCAGCATCGCCGGGTACTCTTGGAGGTATTTTCAAAAAATTACCGTGTTCGTCGGAGTGTCATCCAGTCCAAACTGTGCCAGGATGTCGGAGACAATCTCAGCAAGCCAGATGTGGACAAGGTGCTGAAGGTACTGGTGATGGACTGTCTGAAGGAATCGTGTGAAGACACTGTGTTAGGAGCAGATACCGTGGGCTGAATGGCCTGCCTGGAGCAATCTAGCTCGGGTTTGGAGGCGTCCATGACACCTCCTGCTCTCCATCCATCCTCGTTGACCAAGTCATAGCCCCGAAACAGGACCCTGGCCCATTGCATCCATGCTGGCCATCCAATCGGAAAGACAGCCGACACATAGATCAATCTTTTTTTTGTAATTCTTTATTTATCGCACTATGAACCATATCAACCAATATATTTACAGATGCATCTCTTTAAATATTCACAGTGACATTTTCTCTTTTTTCCTCCCTTCCTCCTTCCCACCCCTCTCCAAAAACAGTAAATATTGGACATATAAAATACAATAAAACAATATCTTGATACAAAAGGAATACAAACAAAAGACGTATCATCTACTTATTCACATTAAATCTGATCGTGTTTATCTTCTTATCATTTTAGGTGGTGGTGGTCCTAGGCCTGCTCTTTCTGTAATGTTCCCTATATGATTCCCAGGTTTTTTTCAAACATTGTAACAATGGGATACACTTAAACTTGGTTATATATTCCATTAATGTTTATAGTCATATAGTCCAACATCGCCATCTTATATCTTTATTTCCACTTCTTTTCCGCCTCTTCACCACCTCCAACCCCTTTTTTCCATTACAGTTTTTTAAGTTTTCCTTTTTAATCTCAATATATGACAACGCACTTAAGACATGAAATACCCCAACAATCCCCACAAGCAATAACCCTTTAACCCCAAATGAACCTCCCCTCCTTGGATTGCCCCTTGTCCCTTGACAACAACCACAACTCCTCTTTCCATTCGGTTTGCGAACTTACTCGCAAGCGTCATCCGATTTCACAGTGACCCTTATTCTCCCCCCCAGAGAACACTATTTTCCTATATTTATAACAAAGCTCTCTTTTTTCCTTGTTCCCTTTCTCTTATCCATCTTTAAATCTTTATAAATACATTATCTTTATATTTTTACATATTTTTGTATATTTTCTTGCCCGTCATCCTCCTTGTCACTCCTCCTCCTCTCTTCTCCAGTCCTGCAAATGTTCAGCAAATTCTTGGGCTTTCTTTGGGTCCGAGAACAGACTATTCTGTTCCCCAGGAATGAATACTTTGAGTGCTGCTGGATGTCTTAATATAAAGTTATACCTTTTCTTCCATAAGATTGTTTTCGCCGTGTTGAATTCCTTCCTCTTTAAAAGTTTGAAGCTTAAGTCCGGGTAAAAAAATATTTTTTGTCCCTTATATTCCAATGGCTTATTGTCTTCTCTAACCTTCTTTCTTGCCTGCTCCAGTATGTTCTCTCTTATCGTATATCTTAGAAATTTTACCAATATGGATTTCGGTTTTTGATGTGGTGGTGGTTCCGGAACTAGCGCTCTATGCACCCTTTCGATTTCGATTTCTTCATGTGAATCTGTCATTCCCAGCACCTTTGGGATCCATCCTTTTATAAATTCCTTCATATCTGACCCTTCTTTCAGGCCCCTATTTTTATGCTGTTTCGCCTACTGGTAGTTTTCCAATGCATCAATTTTTTGTGACAATAAATCTTGTCTCTTTAATTTTTTTTCGCTCTCTTCCAACTTCCCTCTTAAATCATTTATCTCCATTTCTACAGCAGCTTCTTGTTCCTCCACATTTTCTACTCTTTTCCCTATTTCAGTCATGAACAACTCGATGCTTTGATCTCATTTGTTCTTCAAAAAAAGCTTTATGTAAATTTCATCCTTCTATTTTACCTTCTTCTTTCCTTTGAAATTCTTGGTCGTCTTCCTCCTCTGTATCTGTGTCTGTTTCTCTGTCTGTGTCGTTTTCTTCTCTGTATCTGTGTATCTTCATCCTTCTCTGGTGAGCTGCATCTGTATCCTTGCTGTGCCCCCTGCTGCAGGCCGACCCGGCGCTGGGCCCCCTGCTGCAGGCCGACCCGGCGCTGGGCCCCCTGCTGCAGGCCGACCCGGCGCTGGGCCCCCTGCTGCAGGCCGACCCGGCGCTGGGCCCCCTGCTGCAGGCCGACCCGGCGCTGGGCCCCCTGCTGCAGGCCGACCCGGCGCTGGGCCCCCTGCTGCAGGCCGACCCGGCGCTGGGCCCCCTGCTGCAGGCCGACCCGGCGCTGGGCCCCCTGCTGCAGGCCGACCCGGCGCTGGGCCCCCTGCTGCAGGCCGACCCGGCGCTGGGCCCCCTGCCGCAGGTCGCCCCCCTGCCGATCGCCCAGTTGCCGCTCACCCTCTTCCAGCTCCTCATTCTCTTTCTCACCACTCTTCTTCTTTCTTGCTTGCTTCCTCCAGCCGAACGCCCTGATACTGGGCGTCTCAGCTGGCCGCTCCTCAGCTGAGTCCCCTTCCCTCCAGCGTTAACCTTTTCTTTTATTTGCGCATGCGCAGTTGCGCACCTCTTCTTGGCTCTGAGAGCCATTTTTGAAGTCCACCAGTTGGGTGGACACCGCTCCTCTGGGGACTCACCAACACCGGAGATCGGCCACTCCTCTCCACGGTGGCTCTCTGCTCCGACGTGCAGGTAAGGCCTTCTTTCTTCTCCAGTGATTTTCCTTGTTTTCTTTTCACTGTTTTGGGTGCCATCTTCTGTCTCTTCTCTGTAACTTTATCTTTCTCTTCCTGTATTTTATGTTTTTTTTTCACACTTTTTATCTCTGGAGAGGTCTGGTTCAATAGACAGAGATTTTCTTCCCCATACCCATCAGGCTCCTTGCTTTAATGCTAATTGATCTGCCTTTTCATTGCAATCCCACCCTCTGTGGGTGTGTAAAACAGCCTGCCGGAGGAGGTAATTGAGGCAAGTACTGTTGCATTGTTGGACAGATATATGGATAGGAACCAAAGGCTGTCAGGTGGGATGAGCGTCGATGGGACGCGGTGGTCATCGAGGAAAATAGGGTTGAGGAACCTATTTTCACATTGTGTGGCTAAATTGGTAAACTGTGCTCTCTGAATGTTAGAGATAACCTGTTAATCTGCTCGCAGATGAACCCTTTTCATGGTACTAAATGAGGAGCACAGTTATTGCGTGGCTGTTGCATTGCCAGTGACCCAAGTTCAAATCCTAGGCTGTCTGTAAGGAGATTGTAGCTTCTCCCCATGTCTGCGTGGGTTTCCTCCGGGGCTTTGGTTTCCTCCCACTGTTCAAAACGTACGGGGTTGTAGATTAATTGTGTGTAATTGGGCGACACAGGTTTCAATGGCCAGAATCGGCACCTACCATGTTATAAATAAAAGTTAAACTTTTTTTAAATTTATGACAATTTAAACATGAAAACTAATCCTTCACCAATCCCATTCCACTCTTCCCACATGCCCATGAACTCCTCTCAGATTCAAAACCCCAACCACATACCGATTCACAGTCACCAATTAACCCACCAACCTGCAGGGGAAATGCAGGCGGTCCCAGGGAGAACGTACAAACTTCACACAGACAGCTCCTGACCCGGGTCTCTGGAGCTGTGAGGCTGGAACTTTGAACAGGCAAAGAACATCCATGGGTGGAAATGGTCAGTCAACAGTTCTCTGCATAGATGCTGAATGACCTGTTGAGCAATTGTACTGTTACCACACCCCCCCCCCCCCACCCCTGGGACTGAGTATTTGTGCACAGTTTGTGTGCTGTCTATCCAGCACTGATTAGCGATGGGACTTTGAACATCTCTTGACTTCAGAGCTATACAGCTTGGAAACAGGGCCTTCAGCCCAACTTGCCCGTGCTGACCAAAATGTCTCGCCCACATTCATCCCACCTTCCCATGTTTGGCTCAGATCCCTCTAAACCCATCCTATCCATGCATCTATCCAAATATTTGCAAAAGTACCTGCCCCAACCACCACCTATGGCAGCCTATTCCATTCACCCACCTCCCTCTGTAAAGTTGGTACACTTCAGTTTCCTGTTATATCTCTTTCCCCACCCACCCCAACTTAAACCCATGTCCTCCAGTTTCCAACTCCCCATCCCTAGGCCAAAGGCTATGCAGTCCCCTTGGTGAAAGGTGGCATGGCTTTCCCAACCTCGTGGCAGTCGGTCTGACCTCTTCTTCCTTTCACAGGACTGCTGCGCAAGTCATGGAGGGATGTGGTACCTCAAAGGGACGCTGCCGTCTTGACGGTGGTGGAATGCCCTGTGGCTGTGACAGGAGCAGGGCAGTGAAGCGAGGGCTAATAATGCTCTGCCAAGTGGCAGTGACTGTTAGCGTGGATTTCCCCGGTTGTAACCGAGGGCAGCGCCAGCTGGAAGGATGCTCACCGCCCCCTCCACCAATCCCACACTGGCAAAGGGGACAGAGAACCAGTTCATTACAACCCCGGGTTATCACACTTGGACCAAGCAATTTTAATCCTGTGTTAAAACTGAAGTTTTGGCTGGATGGAAAATTGAAACAGAAACTGTTGAATCATGGAATATCGATTGCCTCGTTTCTTGTTTGAAATTATCTTTGATCTCCAGCTACTGCAGATCATGATTTATATTAAGGGACAGTTTAGTGATTGTGTCACCTAATCAAAAGGCTTGGATTCTATTTTGTTAAAGAGGCCTTCAGTCTTGAGGTTTTCACTCATGAAAGCAGTTAACCAGTGACCGCCAACAATCGCAGAGAGAGTGGAATGGTTTGATGGTCTGGGGTGTTAATACTGATGAGTTGTAACCCAGTCCATGTTGAGTCCGGGTAGATTTTCTTTCCTGTAACATATTTATGGTTTTTTTTAAAGACTTGCATCCTAAAGTGAAATGGTCACATTATGGATGAGGGGACATGGGCATTGTGTATGGCTGCTGTGATTCGTCTGAGATGAACTGTAAATAAAGCTTTCGAAGCATACGTCTGCTGTGGGATTTGTGTATCTACCGACTGAGAGGATGTGATGGTGTTCTTTGGAATTGAATAGAACATTACAGCACAGTACAGACCCTTCAGCCCACAATGTGCTGACCCATATATACCTACAATAATAAACTAAACCCTCCTATCTCATCCCCCTCTATTTTTCTTTCATCCATGTGCCTCTCTGAGTCTCTTAAATGCCCCTATTGTACCAGCCTCCATCACCACCCCTGGCAATTCCAGGTCCGCACAACTCTTGTGTTTAAAAAAAAAACATGTTGTCTGTCTACCTATCTATGCCTCTCTTGTAGACCTCTATTAATTCATCTCCCATCTCTAGTTCTGTTAACCTTGCCTCATAAGACCCCTTTTCCAATCCAGGCAACATCTTGGTAAACCTCTTCTGCACCCTATTGCTTCCACATCCTTTCTGTCATGAGGTGACCAGAACTGAACACCAAGTGTGGTCTCACCTAATGAGCCCAGTCCCATAGGCCTTCTTAATGATCATATCAACCTGTGCAGTGACTTTGAGAGATCGGTGAATTTGGACTCCCAAGGTCCCTCCACACTGAATGCAAGTCCCATGGCTTCACACAGTGGCTATCTTAATGCTGACTGTCAGCTTGAATAATGGGTTCCCACCCATCCACTGATTGGAAACTTCCTACAGTAGCTGGAGGAGATGATTTGTTGCAGGGTGGTTTATTTTACTGCAATGCTGGATGCCTGGAACATAAGAAGCAGGAGTCGGCCATCCAGCTTGCCCCACCATTCAATGTGATCGTGGCTGATCTCATGATCATATAACCATATTACAGTTTATGGCATGGAAACAGGCCATCTTGGCCCTTCAAGTCCACACTGATTCACTCAAACAACTCCACTAGATCACCCCCGCCCATAACCCTCTTATCCATGTCTATATCCAACCTCCTCTTAAATGAAAGAACTGACTCTGCCTCAACTATTTCCTCCAGAAGATTATTCCATTCAGCCACCACTGTGAAGAAGCACCCTCTAATGTTTCTCCTAAAATTTTGCCCCCCCCTTACCTTCAACTTGTGTCCTCTTGTTTCAACCGAGGCCCTGCTCTGAGGGGGAAGAGTCTACTTGAATCTAGTCTATCTATTCCCTTCATAATTTTAAACACCTCTTCTATCAAATCCCATCTCAACTGTCTACGTTGCAATGAATAAAGTCCTAATCTCTTCAATCTTTCTCTGTACTCTAGGTATTTTAAACCAAGCAACATCCTTGTAATCCTCATCTCTGTCCTAAATCAACTCCCCTGGATCTTGAGGCCATGTCCCGTAGCTTTGATCTCCCCCACTAACAGAAACCACATTCCTGCCTCCAATCTATGCCCCTCATGATTTTATACATTTTTAAAAGATTCTCCCTCATTCCTTTGAATTCCAGTGAGTACAGTGTCAAACAACTCATTCTCATTATAGGCCATCCCCCTCACCTCTGGAATCAACCTGGTGAACACCCTCTGCACTGCCTCCAAAGCCAGTATATCCTTCCTCAGTAAGAAGGCCAGAACTACCCACAGTTCTCCAGATGTGGCCTCACCGGTACTTTTGTGACCATTTGCTGCATTTTATTGACAGGTGCTTGTAGGTGAAAGTCGAACAGGGGGGAAATCTGAGCAGAATGTGGGGGTGGATGTTCTGTCTAGGTGGAAGGACAAGAATGGGGGGTGGGGGGGGGGTCATATTCTCAGGTTGCTGGACAAGAGATTTACGATCAAGATGAGAAATGCTTCCAATGAGGTTGAGATGACAAACTAGACTGGGAGAAGCAATGGGTGCTCAAGGCTTTGTAATCTGCAAGGAAACACGCCCGGCCCTGAGGAGGTAACGGGATGGTTCTATCAATGAATTCAGGCAGAGAAACAGGAGTGCATTTTTGGTAGAGATTGGCTGTGAACTGGTACATTGGCAAAGCACCTTCCTCTGCAAGAAGTGTGTGGATTCTGAGGGGGAGCAATTATCTTGCCCTGGTCCAGTTACTCAGTGACTTAACACCCAGTACCTAAAAGTGCTCATGCAGGATCATTATAGACATGCATTTTATTTATTTGGTATCACTGTGGTCACCCCCCACCCCAAATTGCCCCTGAGACTGAGCAGCATCAAATGGAGGACGAACTCCAGTTGAAAATGGTGGAAACTCTGCATATTTGATAAGAACTGGCAAAGAGAGGTGTTTGTGAGGAATGAGGAAGTGTACAGGAGGGAGATAAATCAGCTTGTTGAGTGGTGTCACAACAACAACCTTGTGCTGAACGACAGCAAAACCAAGATGATTGTGGACTTCAGAAGTCAGGGGAACACGATCCAGTCCTCATTGAGGGCTCAGTAGTGGAGAGGGTCATGAACCTCAAATTCCTGGGTGTTACCATCTCTGAAGATCTATCCTGGAGTCATCACTTTGATGCAATCATGAAGAATGCTCACAAGCAGCTATACTTAGTGTGGAGATTCAGTACGTCACCAAAGATTCTTGCAAATTTCTACAGGTGTACCATGGAGAGCATTCTGGCTGGTTGCATCACTGCCTGGTACGGAGGCGCCAAATCACAGGACGAGAATAAACACCAGAGGGTTGTTAACTCGTCCTGCGACGTCACAGGCACCAGACTTCACTCCATCGAGGACGTCTATACAAGGTGGTGTCTTAAAAAAGCAGCCTCTATCCTCAAAAGACCCCACCACCCAGGCCTCTTCACTCTGCTACCATCGGGGAAAAGGTACAGGAGCCTAAAGTCAGAGGAAAGCTTCTTCCCTGCTGCCATCAGATTTCGTGCACTAGTATTTTAATTTTTTTATAGTAATGTTCTATGATCCTGCCTCAAAACTGTAAATTTCATGACCAATAAATTCTGATTATGGGAACATAGAGAATATCTCTGATAGAGTGAGACTAGATGGTTAATGGCAGCAGTTAACATCTCAGTTTAAGCTGGTCGGTCTGAGTTGTGTACTGAGTTAGTGTAAAAACTCTGTGCTGTCCAGCCAAGTCACACAAGTCACTGTGTACTTCATAGATAGTGTACAATAAAATAATTCTCTATTATTATAGAGAGACAGTACAAGGTCAACATCATTTTCCTAATGAGAGGCCGATAACAGCCTGGAAGAAGTGCAACGAAGAGCATTTTCCAATTAGTGTGTCTGATCAACCAGGATGGAAGATAAGTGAGTGGGACTGGGGGAAGGGAGGGGGGCTTTCATATGTTGGTTATTTTTCCAGAGGCAGCAGGAAGTGCTGTAAAACGCACGGAACTGGTCTTTTCAGTGTCCATAGGAGACAAAGGTAGATCACCGATGTTTCAGGCCTGAGTCCTTCAAAGAATGAGCCTCAAGCAGGAAATCTCAGAATTCAGACAATGCCAGCTGGGAGAGGAATCCACACCAACAGAAGGTGTTAACTGGATATGATAAGGGACAAGGCAAGAATTTATCATGTTTGTGTGAAAGGAGACAGAAGGGGGAGACAGAGCTGGGGGAAAAGTGGGGGGAGGGGGGTATTTTAATGAAAGCCAGAGAAGCTGATATTAATGCCATCCGGTTGGAGGGGGCCCAGACGGAAGGTGAGATGTTGTTCCTCCAATTTACAGGTGGTCTCAATCTTGCAGTACATGAGACCATGGACAACCATGCTGGCAAGGGAATGGGCTGGAGAATTGAAAAGGATGCCCACTTGGTGATCCACTCTATTGCGGTGGACAGAGCTGAGGTGCTCCAACAAAGCAACTCCCAGTCTGTGTCCAGTTTTTCCGATGTAGGAGACCACAGCGGGAGCACTGGATGCAGTAGGTGATCCCTGCAGATTCATAAGTGAAATGTTCCCTCACTTGGAGGGACTGTGTGGGACACCGAATGGTGCTGAGGGTGGAGGTGTGGGTGCAAGTGGAATATCTCCTGCAGTCACAGGGGTACAATTTGTGGGGAGGGAGGAGTGGACAAGAGAGTCACAGAAAGAGCAATCCCTGCAGAAGGCAGGGAGGAGAGGGGTGTCTAGTGGTGGGCTCACGTAGTAGGTGGTGGAGGAGGATGTGTTGGATGCGAGGGCTGGTGGGGTGGTAGGTGAAAACAAGAGGAATTCTGTCCTTGTTGAGCATAGGGGTAGAGGGGGTCAAGGCAGATGTGCGGTTAATGAAAGATATGCGGGTGAGTGAGGGAAAGTCACGTGGTTTGACAAGGTGGGAAGAGGTGTAGTCGAGATAGCTGTGGAAGTTGGTGGGTTTATAGAAGATGTCTGTCAAGAGTTCGTTGAGAGACAAAGAGATCGAGGAAAGGGAGAACATGGCTAGAGATGGACCAAGTGAATTTGAGGTCGGGATGGAAGTTGGCAGCGAAATGGATGAAATCAACAAGCTCATCATGGGTACATGAGACAGCACCAAAGAAGGCATCGATGTTGCGAGGAAGAGTGGATGGGACCTGCCTGTGTAGGCTTGTAGCCTGGATTTCTCCATGTAGCCAACAAAAAGGCAGGCATAGCTGGGGCTCATGCAGGTACCCATGACCACCCCTTTAACCTGAAGAAAGAGCGATGAGTCAAAGGAGAAATTATTGAGGGCGAGGACAAGTTCTGTCAGCCAGAGGAGGGTGGTGGAGGGAAACTGGTTGGTTCTGTTGCCCAGAAAGAAACAAGGGGTTTTGAGGCCTTCTGTATGGGGAATGGAGGTGTATATGGATTAGATATCCATGAGGAGATTGAGTTCAAGGAACTGAAAGTTGTTGGTATGAAGTCCCAGATGAAGGTGGGGAGGGACTGGACCAGGGCGAGAAAACAGAATCAAGGTAAGCAGAGACCAATTCAGTGAGGCAGCAGCATGCGGACAACATGGGTCTGCCGGGACAATTGGATTTGAGGATCTTGGGAAGGAGGTACAAACGGTAAGGGGTTGGGAAACAATAAGGTTGAAGGCCGTGCGAGGGAGGTGACTGGAAGTGAGGAGTTCAGAGATAGTACATGATGCAGTGCTGTGATGAGTTTTGGTGGGGTCCAGTTGGAAGGGTAAGTATAAGGAGGTGTCTGAGAGTTGTCGCCTGGCTTCGCCCAGATCGAGGTCAGTGCACCAGACCACAACACCACCCTCCCACACCAACAATCAGGGCACGAAACAATCCTTCCAAGTGAAGCAACACTTCACGTGAATCTGCAGGGGTCACCTACTGCATCTGGTGCTCCTGCTGTGGTCTCCTCTAAATTGGAGACTGGGAGATCACTTTGTTGAGCATCTCGGCTCTGTCCACCCCAATAGAAGGGATCTCCCAGTGGCTGCTCATTTCAATTTCCCGTCCCATTCCCTTGCTGACATGTCTGTACATTGGTCTCGTCCACTACGAGACTGAGACCACCCGCAAATTGGAGGAACACCACCTCATCTTATGACTGGGCCCCCTCCAACCAGATGGCATTAACATCAACTTCTCTGGCTTTCCCCCCACTTCTTCCCCATCTCCATTCCTTCTCCTTTCATATAAACATGATAAATTCTCACCTCATTGTTGGTTCCTCCCCCAGCCGCCACCTTCTGAATTCCTGCTTCTGGCTCATTCCCTGAATAAGGGCTCAGGCCTTGAATGTCGGTGACGTATCTTGGCTTTGTATAGTCGCTGAAAAGACCAGCTGACTTCTTCCAGTGTTTCCGTGTGTTTATTGCAGCAGCCAGTTGACACACCAGCACCTCTTTGGGAATCTGGAGCACCCAGGGGAAAGCACAGTCCCCCTCCACCTGGTGCTGGCACACTCACTGTCTTTGACCCTCCTTGTTCCCCCAACTACTTCAGATCCTCCCTCCTGCATTGAACAACCTCACTCCTGTCTGGGCATGAAGCCCCAGCCACTGCCCCTTCCCCAAAGGAGCCCTGAAGGAACCGTGAATCTCCGCCACCCCATCCACTTAGCACTTCTCTCTGCTCACAGATCAGAAATCTAATTAGAGCACTCAGCGTGAGCTCAGCTTGCAGCATTATTCTCCCAGACACTCGTTGTAAGAGGCTGGAGGGGACAGGGAAACCTGCTGAAACACTCTAGTCCACACAACCACGATCATCAGGCCCCATAATATTCTTCGTCTCACAATACAGACACATCCCCACACACCAGCAGGGCTTTGAGCAGGTGAAGGCTACAGGCAGTTACATACAAAACCCACACCCCAAATGATTGGGACCGATAACAATCTCCATTTAGCTTGGTACAAGGAATAAAACCACCACAGATCTCAGTCAGCAAACGTGGCAAGAAAGGTACTCAGGGAGAATAAAACAGGAGGCTGGAGAAACTCAGCAGGTCAAACAGTGTCCTTTATATCACAATGAAGATGCATTTTACTCATACCTTGCTCATGAAGGGGGCTCAAGCCCAAAACATTGGTTACAAATCTTTATCTTTGCGACTGTTTGACCTGCTGAGTTTCTCCAGCTTTGTGTTTTCATTAATAAAAACATTAGATCAGAAAGCAGCTTTGGAGAGAGATCAGCACTTCGTGTTTCCAATGAAAAATCTTTGTCTGAAATCAGAGTCCTGAAAAAAATAACTGATTATTGTGGTTCTACACTACAGAGAAGTTGGGGGAGGGGATAGATGGAGTCATGGTGACATCAATATGAGGGTGAGGCCAGGGTTGCTGGGTGGATAAGTTTTGGAGGTCAAAGGGTTAGTAGGTGCAGCAGAAAAAAGACAAATGCGGGATGGCAGGGGGGTGGAACAGCCAACAACAGAATTATCTAATTCAGGCAGAGAAAGTCAAGCACAAGCTTCCTGTACTCAGCCTAATGCTGTCACTCCCTGTATCAGACACAGTCACACCTGACACTCGCTGATGCCCATCTATCAACTCAGCCTAACCTGTCCCCCTGCATCCCACAACTCATGACTCTGCATATTCCCACAGTAACCCACAACTTATCCCCACCTCAACCCTGCTCTCACCCCCAACAGACCCACCCCTTAACCCTATCTATTCTGCCCCCACCCTTCTCTGTAATGTAAAAATAACTCAATTTCCTCATTTCTCCATTCTGACCTCTGGTCTTCAACTGTCACTCTCTCCATAGGTGCCCTGCCGGCTGAGTGGATCAGCACTGATTACACATCCAATGTTTGCATTTTTTTTAATCCAAAGATGGAAACGTGTAAAACAAAAACAGACGCCATTTCTTTGGGCAGAAAGTCTCTTCCCATTCCAGACTGGTTTACAAATACATTTATATCAACCAGATCATCAGGGTCGTGCGTAGAGTCCAAGCTGTTCCTTTGCCCAGTGGACACCAACGTAAAGGGGTCTTCCTGCAGAATAAGTTACGCCGGATTTTCCAGCCAGTTTGGGGTTGATTGCAGCGATGCTGGGAAGTTGGCCCTACTCCTGCAGTTGAAGCCCTACTGCCCTTGTCTTCTGCCAGCAGACAGGTTTGTATCTCGACCTGCTTTCTTCTATCTCTTCTTTCGTCCTCTGGATGCAGTTGAAGATCTCCTGGAAGAGCAGTTTGTACTCGGGTTGAGTGTCGCTGCAGGGGGCAGCGGGTTGGGTTCCAGGGACAACAGGTTCGGGACCCAGGACATTCCGAGCCTGCTCCAGGGGGCCAGGGGTCTGTACCGCCTTGTGGCTACAGGTGTCGCCGGGGTTCTGGCAGCGGCTCAGCAGCTCGTTGTATTTCAGCTGCAGCGCACTGTACTGCTCATCCACCTCATTAAGCAGCGACACTCCCCGCCGACGCACCGCCTCCGCCCGCCTGATGCATGTCCGTTCGTGGCCCTGCACTGGGTCGTCAGCTGGCAGGCTGTCGGGTGGTTCGTCGCACAGCGGCTCGTCTATGTCGCGCTCTGGGAAGAGCAGCAGGCCATGCAGCAGGCCGGCGGCGAGGTGGTGGGGCTCAGCGCACCGGCGCCGCAGCTCAGCCACGCTGCCCTCCAGCTCGGCCAGCCGGCGGCCGGACTCCTGCAGGCTGGCCACGCCACGCTCCAGGCTGACCTTCTCGCTCTCCACCCAGCGCCGCTCCTGCTCCAGCTCGTTGGTACGCCTGCGCTCGGCTTCCAGCTGGTTCCGCAGTGCAGCCACACTCCGCCGCAGCCGCTCCCGCTCCTCCGCCACAGCCTGGTCATGGGCCAGCAACCTGCGGACACAGCTGCGTTAGTATGTGGCTAAAACCACTCACCCAGACCCTTCTGCCCACCGCCCCCAGGCTGGTCCAAATGAGTCAACTCCCAGTCTGCTCCATCGAACATCACAGTGAAGAAAATGGGCCTTGAGACCGTCATCCCTGGGTTAGCTCAAACACACCAACTCCCAGTCTGTTTCATGGGTAAATTACAGCACAGAAAACAGGCCCTTTGGCCCTTCTAGTCTGTGCTGAATTACGATTCCCATTGCTAGTGATGCCAAAGGTTGGTATTGGGACAGAATGAGCTCAGTGCAAACCTCCTGCAAAGGGCATTGCCTGTGACAGATCAGCACCAAAGACGCCAGAGAAACTCAGCAGGTCACGCGGCATCCCAGGGAAGATAAGGGCCCCAACACAACAGCCCTAACCCCTTCGAGTTTCTCCCACAGATTTGTGCATTGCACTCAACCCCAGCATCCACAGACTTTCTTTTACCCTACACCACGCCCTCAGTGCTGTGACAGAGGTGTCAGAGTGGGGCTGTCTCAAGCCTACCCATCTTTGGGATGCGGAAGGGAACCAGATCACTCAGGAGGAACTCACGGGGCCCCAGGTCTTACTTCCTAAAGTTGTACAGCTCCTTGAGGCAGGGGAAGCTCTGCGCTGCCCTGCGTTGTTCCTCCGTCTCCTCCCGGACGCTGCTCTGAAGGTCCTCGATCTGCTGCTGCAGCTCATCCACGTGGGAGTGGAGGCTTTCGACAGTCTCTGTCAGGCTGGCGGACAAGACCAAAGTATGTTAGAGGGGCTCCCTGGAACAGCTGTGGTTAAAGTTGGGGGTGATGCATTAGCATGGGTAGAGGATCTGTTATAAATGCAGAGGTGGTGGGGGGGAGGGGTACAGAATACCTCGCTATCTTGCTCTCCGACGCTTTGATTTCCATCACCAGTTTCTGATTGGTCACTTCCAGCTCCCGTGTGGTGCCATCCAGCTGCTCGTAAACCTTGGTGTGCTGCTCGTTCATCTGCCGGAGGAACTCCACCTGTTTTGTGAGGTACTGCAAAAGGAGCAAGGGTCAAATGCGGGGCCAAACACCAAGCAGGAGCAGCCCGCAGATGGTGGAATCCTGAGCAAACGACCAGTTGGAGGGACTCTGAGCCAGACAGTGTCCGTGGAGAGAGAGAGACAGTCAGCATTTCAGGGTAGGGCCCCCTTTGATCCATCTCTATGGACACTGCCTGACCTGCTGAGTCCTTCCAGTTCCTTGAGGTTTGCTCAATCATCCAGCTGAATGATATTGCAGACTAGAGGGGTGAATGGCCTCCCTCACCCCACTATAACAGGCTGCATACATCTCTGCGTCAGATTCAGTGCAGGGAACCGGGCCACTTGAGATCACCCGTGCAGGGACCCGCACGTCCTGTGCCCGGCTGTGTCACCACTCACCTCAATCTCCTGCAGCTGCTCCTGGTTGGTGCCGTACATCTGCTGAAGTGCCTCCTCCAGCTCAGTGTTCCGGTCCAGCAGGGCTTTGCCCAGTTCTGCTGCCAGGTGCAGGTCTGTAGACAAAAGAGCAGTCAAATAGTGAAACACCCCCCCCCCCCCCCCGCCAACCTCGGGGAACGGGGTCTGCAGGAACTGGGAATTTGGGATGGAGTGAGTGGTGTGATGAATCCTTCATGGTTTTGGCCAGCGGAAGACGTGGGTAGGGAGGGTTTAGTACATTATTTTTAAAGAAAGAACATATGGGTCAGCACAATGTCGAGGGCTGAAAAGGCCTGTAATGTTCTATGTTCTGTCATGTCTGGTGAGATAGCAGAGTGCATGTGAGGGGCTGGGTGGCCTGCTCTGGTTTAACACCAGCCTATGGCACCATTTCCCATCCTTATTCATCTCTCTCAAAAATGCTCTGAGTTTCCGCTGCTCTTTGTTGAACAAAGACCAGAAACACAATTTATTGTCATAAACATGACATGAAATTCGTTGTTTTGTGGTAGCATCTCAGGGCAAACATTTATATAAACCACCTTACAAAATAAATCAAAATAGTGCACAAAAATAATCAAAGACAAAATGAGGTCAAGAATTTCCAATTCCTGGGTGTCAACATCTCCGAGGATCTGACATGGAGCCTCCGCATTGATGCAATCACAAAGAAGGTTCGTCAGCGGCTATACTTTGTGAAGTGTCTGAGGAGATTCAGTATGTCACTGAAGACTCGCGTAAACTTATACAGGTGTACTGTGGAGGGCATTCTGGCTGGTGGCATCATTGCTTGGTATGGAGGGGCCAACTCTCAGGACAAGATTAATTCCAGAGGGTTGTTACCTCAGCCTGCAACATCACAGGCACCAGACTTCACTCCATCAAGGACATCTACATGAGGTGGTGACTTAAAAAAACATCCTCAAAGACCCCCACCACCCAGACCATGCCCTCTGCTACCATTGGGACAAAGGTACAGGAGCCTGAAGACAACACCCAGCGGCTCAAGGACAGATTATTTCCCACAGCCATCAGATTCCTGAATAATCAATGAACCACAGACTTTGCCTCACTGACTTTTCCTTGCACTATTTTTATTTATATTGTAAGGGGTGGTTTTTACATAAATGTGATGCTGCAAAACAATGAAGTTCAAGACGATAAATTCTGATTCCGAGGGAGTGTCTGTGGTTTTATTCTTCTTACAACTGTCAGGAGCAGAGATTTTCCTGGATTCCTTCTGGCACTTGATGTTTTTTTTACAGTATTCTAACTTTTTACCCCCTCCATAAATCTTCGTCCGCGAAGCCAAGCCAAAGATTCTAACTTATATTTGATCATGGGGCATCAGGGATTTCTTCAATCACTCAAACCACTGTTTTCCCATCCCCACGGTGAGATTCAAACTCTTGGTTAGTTGCCCACCAACCTCTTCGCTTAGCCATAGTATTCTGCCCTCACAGTGAGACAAGGCAGGAGTGGAGCAGGAGTGGAGCCCCGTTAGCTGTGGCTTAAACCAACAGCAGACCAGGTCTGGGGGTGTATCAAAGGACCTGGAACAAAGAGAACCCTATCCGTGCGACAGCAAGGTGTAAACGCAGCTCAGATCATGGTAGTTTAATGTTCTTTCATCACTGATCTGCCCTCAGTTCATTATTTCTAGTTAGGTCAGAATTGGACCTGGAGGAAGAAATATCTCTGTGTCCTTCAAAGTACACTCCTCACTTCCATGCTACTGGTCCGTTTCCTCCTCCCCTATGGCCAGGGTGGATATTCTCCGTATCAATGTGTTGGGGATGATTCAAAGAGAAGTCCATCACATCACACATCCCCAGGGTAACTCTTCATTGCCGCTGAGTCTTTGCTGAATATTGATTAGCAAGAGCTTGTTTCTTTGATCCCTCTCTCTCCCACCCATGGGGCCTCTGTCTAGTCACAGCCAATAACAAAGAGTCACTAAGAGGGCTCTCTCTTTATGAGTGGGATCTTGAGTGCATCACAATCCCACTTGACAGTTCCCTTTCCAGGATAAAAATCAGCCCCCTCCTCTTTGCCCAGGCTGAACATTCAACTGACCCTCCTTCCCTAGAGTTGAAGGATAGGGGACACATCACAGAATGGTCCCAGTGCCAACTCTGTGGAAGAATCCCTCCCTCCACTTCAGCTCCTATTAAGCCTGTTTCCAGTACCCCCCCCCCCTCCCCAGGAAGGTGTCCCATCTCCGGTCCTCATTCTAAATCCTTGCACAAGGAGAATACACATGAAGGAATGATAAATAGTCACAGTTAGTGCAAAAGAATGGCAATGTTTCATTGGTTCAGAGAGACCATTTTGTGGACCCTGAACAGTTAGGGAAGGTCCAAGAGGCTGATAGCTTTTAGATTAAAATTGTTCTTGAAGCTAGAGGTGCCAGACCAGGGCCTTCTAACGTGGCCTTCAGGCACAGAAGAGGCTGTGACCTTGGTGATGGGTGGGGGTCCCTCAAGGATATTTTCTTGCCACACACTGATGCTCTGGGAAATTCCTGATGTGTCCAATCATCCTGCCTTCTCCTTTCCACGTGACTAACATCCTTCCTCCCACTTTGTGAACCGTGGCGAGATTTTTGAGCTGTGGGTTCTGCAGGCATCAAGGGACCAGTGAAGGTCAGTGCAGCGGTTGTAGCCACATACGCGCCACCATGTCCAAAACAGCTCTTGGACAAGCAGGCAAACAACTGGGGCTCCTCGTCAGAGATGAACCACATCTGGCCACATCACTGCCTGGTGCGGAGGTGCAAACACTCAGGACAGGAACAGGCTCCAGAGGGTTGTGATCTTGGCCTGGGCCATCACGTGCACCAGACTTCACTCCATCGGGGACATCCACATGGGGCAGTGTCTTCACAAAGGAGCCTCGATCCTCAGGGACCCCAGACCATACCCTCTTCCCTCTGCCACCATCGGGAAGGAGGGGCAGGAGACTGAGGACCTACCGTCAGATTTCTTGGCCGAGTTCAGGCAGGACATCACCGACAAACCTTTCTCCTGTGGGCGCGGCAGAGTCTCCACGAACTGGCCATGCGGGGAAAACGATTCACCGTTGCAGACACAGCCCCCGCCAGCAGATCTCTGAACAGACAATGAACCTTTGCACCAATTTCTTTCTTTTGAATGTAATATTTGCAACCGGAACCCACGTTCATGACAATAAATTCTGGTTCTGAGTCCCCTCCGCGATCCTCACACAAACTTCTGCCAGTCACAGTCTGTCCCCGGAGGGGCGAGTGTGTGGCTGGAAGCTTCATCCTCCCACCTTCGGGGGAAGCGGCTCAAACCCCGAGGGGGTGGGGAATCGCCGTTTCCAGCAGCAGGAGGGAGCCGAGAGCTTCTTTTGTGACTCTGCCCTGACGCCGTTCCCATGCACACGCAGGGGCTGGAACTGGGCGGGGGCCGGCGAGCTGGCAGACCCTCTCCCCATGCACAGCCCCGCCGGGCGGCTGCAGGAGCCCCGCATGCATCCTCGCCCTTGCAGCGTCGCCTCACTCATCCCTGCGCCCTCCCAGAGAAAATTGCCCACTGGGTCGAACGCCAGCATCTCCCTCCCCCAGAGGCCCTGGGACGTCGCTGAGTGATGCCCACATCCCGGGTACCGGCTCGGATCTGGACGGGACGTCGGACTGGAGTTTCCACCAGTTTCACACAACAGCGAGTCCCCGGAAATAATCCCTGCTCAAAGCACAAAGCCCAGCAACAGGGTCAAAGAACGACAGCGCGCTGCAGGCCCTTCGGCCCTCCAAAAAAATGCCAACCCTTCCTACCAGGTAAATATTTCTTCCATCCATGTGTCTAAGGGTCTCCAGCCTCATCCCAGTAATGCATTCCAGCCCCACCCACAACTCTCCCTGGCCCCTGAGTCAGAGGCGAAGGCACATGTCAGACAAGGCTCTCAGCAGGTACGGGAGGAATGGGCCGAACGGCCGCTTCCCATGGGGAGAGGACAGGGTTAGTGACAGGGCTGATTATTATATCAGACGGATCCCTCCACACAGGCGGGGGGGGGCCCGGCCCTGGCCAGGCCGGATCGGGGCTCGAACCCGCCGCTCACCCTGCTCCATGTTCCGCTGCTGCTGGCACCAGGACTCCTCCCGCAGGTCGAACTCCTCCATCATGCGGTCGGTCAGCATCTTGCCTGCCTGTGGCACGAAGCAGCGGCTCAGAGGGAGCCCCGCTCCCCCCCCTCCCGCTGCCGGACCCTCGCCGCCGCCGCTGCTACTCCATGGTAGCAACGTGGCAGCCAAGCGGCCGTCAGCTCCAGCCCAGACTGCCGGCTCCGGCCGAAGGGGCGGGCAGTCCCTGCGACCGAAACTCCGCCCTCCGCCGGTTCCAGCCAATCAGAGCGCCCCGCGCGTCATCTGATTGGCAGCCCTCCCTCCCGAGCGGGTGCGTCTCGCCTGACTCTTGACCGAGACCGAGTTCCCCATCAGTGGGTCAACACAGATCCACACAGGCCCTTCGGCCCTCGATGTGATGCTGACCCATATGTTCCTGCAAAAAATACTAAACCCTTCCCAACTCGGAATCCTCTATTTTTCTTTCATCCACGTGCCTGAGGCTTTTAAATAACGACCCTCTTGTACCAGAATCGGAATTT
This sequence comes from Narcine bancroftii, assembly GCF_036971445.1. Lineage (NCBI taxonomy): Eukaryota > Metazoa > Chordata > Chondrichthyes > Torpediniformes > Narcinidae > Narcine > Narcine bancroftii. Next base: position 6,184,255 of record NC_091480.1, read on the forward strand.
ATTCTCTTGAAAACGGCAGGAAATTCCTTGTTTTGCAGGGGTCACAGGGCAAATATTCATATAAACCACCTGACAACAAGAATAAAATTACTGCAAGGCAAGGCAGTGTTTGGGGTTCATTGATCATTCAGGAATCTGATGGGAGCCGGGAAGAAGCTGTCCTTGTGCTGCTGGGTGCTCCTCATTAGGGTTCCTGGACCTCCTTCCCGATGGAAGCTAAGTGAAGAGGGCCAGGCCTGGGTGGTGGGGGGTCTTTGACAATAGAAGCTGCTTTTTTAAGACACCGCCTCATGTTGACGTCCTCGATGGAGTGAAGTGTGGTGCCTGTGATGTCAGAGGCCGAGTTAACAACCCTCTGGAGTTTATTCTTGTCCTGAGAGTTGGCGTCTCTCAAACCAGGCAATGATACAACCAGCCGGAATGCTCTCCATGGGGGGGGGGGGAGGCAAAGTGGCAACTCTTCTGCCTTACAGTGGACAAAAGTCAAAGAATTTCTTGTAGTATTCTAAATGACAATAATGGAACCTTTACCTTTACCTGTACACCTGTAGAAGTTTATGAGAGTCTTCAGTGACATATTGAATTGCCTAAGACATCTCACCAAGTATAGCCACTGGCGAGCCTTCTTTGTGATTGCATCAACATGGAGGGTCCAGGACAGATCCTCGGAGATGTTGACACCCAGGAATTTGAAGTTCTTGACCCTCTCCACCACTGAGCCCTCGATGAAGACTGGGTCGTGTTCCCCTGACTCCCTCCTGAAGTCCACAATCATCTCCTTGGCTTTGCTGACGTTGAGCACAAGGTTGTTGTTGTTGTTACCCCATTCAACGAGCTGATCGACCTTCCTCCTGTTCACGTCCTCATCGCTGCTTGTGATTCTGCCGACAACCGTGGTGTCGTCAACAAACTTGTAGATGGCATTGGAATTGGGCCTGGCCACACAGTGTATAGTGAGTAGAGCAGTGGGCTAAGCTCGCATCCTTGGGATGCACCTGTGTTGATGATCAGTGAGGAGACATTGTTTCCAATTCGTATGGACTGTGGTCTCCTGATGAGAAAGTCAAGGATCCAATTGCTGAGGTCCAGTTGTCATGGAGGACGGTGAGTTCAGGGAGGGATATGTGGTTAGTGAAGCAGGTTTCAGTTTTATGGCGAAGGTGTGGGACATTGTGGATCGCAGAAGGATGGATTCATCCCAGGGCTCCAATATCTATCCCAGGATGCTTTAGAAAACTAGGGAAGAGATGGAGATTTTTGCAGTGACATTAGCCACAGAAGATGAGAGAACAGCTAATGCATTTATTTTTAAGACGAGAAGCAGGGTTAAGCCATGCACCAAGAAATTTGAGTGTAAGACACAAACGTGTGGGAGAAACTCAGGGTTCCTTTTGTTGTCATATAATATCACATTAAAAATGTAACATATGTAATGTAGTTTGATTTCTGCTGGTTGTAAGGCAGACAAAGCGTCAAGATTAGTGTCGCCTGGTGCCCCTTACAGTACAAGAGAAAGAGAACCCAAACCAAAGCAGGTCACACAACATCTGTAGGAGGGAGAGGGTGAGCATTGTTTCGGGTATGAGCAAATGACAGATGGTCAAAATGGTTTTCCCTGGTAGGGTCATCAGGAACAGGAGAGCAGGGGTTTAAGGTAAGAGGAAGGTTTACAGGCAATCTACAGAGTAGGGTTTTTACCCAGAGAGTGGCTGATATCTGGAACTCACTAGCACAGGACGTGATGGAATCAGATACAAACATTACAGATAAGGAGCATCTCGCCCGCAGCCCAGGCACCCACCACATCCTGAGTAAAGTTCTCCCCTAAACTTTCCCCCACTCACCTTAAACTGATGTCCTGTGGAATTTGCTACTATTGCTCTAGGGAAAAGGCACTGGCTGTCCATCCCATCTAAGCCCCTCAGGACCTTATCTATGTCCAGTAGGTAGCCTCTCATCCTTTATCTCTTCAAAGAGAAAGGTTCTGGTGCTGTCACCCTTGCTTCATATGTCACATTCTCCAAACCAGGCCACGTCCTGATTAACGGAGTTTTATTTGTACAAAATAGTCAGAATAAATGGGTCATTTTCTCATCAGTGACACTCGACAAAAAAGATTTAACTTCCTGAACTCTTCTGGGTGTATTTTATGGATTTTGAGTTGCTAATCACAAAAATCACCTGAAAATGGTCCTATCACATACTGTTTTTTAGATATAACTGATTTTTGTGATTTCCCGTTATATTTTAAGTCAACTTCAACCAGACAAAACCGTGAAGTGCAACTGGTCATTGAAAATCCATTTTCTGCTTTTGCACTTGGACGTCTTCCCTGCTGATGTTGGTGCCGTCAGTGACGAACACGGTGGAAGGTTTCACTGGGACATTGTGACCGTGGGAAAGTGGGATCAGGGTAACTGGAATCCATCAATGCTGGCCGACTATTGTCGGACACTGACACGAGAGGCATCAGATGCTGAGTACAAATGAAAATCAGCGATAGAGCATTTGTAGGTCAGATGAACTAATGCAATGAGTCAGTATCATTATGTGATTAAACAGGCTAAATTCAATAACAGTTCATTTAATATTTCTCCAATTTTCTACGTGATACAGCACATCTGACATTATCTTTGTGTTGTTTGTCATAATCCCCAATGTTTTTTCAGGAAGCGCAGCTTTTGAAAAAGGTTTGTTGTCCAGTGTTATCAGTGACTAATGGGAAGATAGGAACCTGTGTGATTTATGATCTATAATTACGATCTTGGATGAAGGCAAATATGCTGACTTTGCAAAGTGAGGAGGGTGGGTTAGCAAGCGGACTCCAAAGAGTCTCTGAAGGAGTTAAACAAGAAAGTCTGCAGACGCTGTGAAGGAAGTGGAGAGTTTGAGGGAGTGGGCAGGAATGGGCAGAGGCCAAATAATGTGGGAATATGTCACCTCGATCACTTTGGAAAGGAGAATGAAGGGCAAATTATTGTTTCAGTGGAATGAATCTACAAAATGTGGAGGGACATTCTAGCATGGAACACTTCAGCGCACAGTTAAAGCAAGCAATTCGGAAAGCTAATTATCACGAGGGATGTGGGGGATGAAAGAAGGGGCACTTTGTGGCAACTTTACTGGGAATGTGAGACGATGGAGGGAGGGCTCTTCACCAAAGGAAGCATTTGCTTTGAACGCAATGCATCAGTTCACAGAAAGGAACAACGTGGGGCCAGGCCCTTCAGCCCATCTTGTCATGTGGACTAAGATGTCTATCTACTGACCCTATTTGCCCGCATTTGGCCCATATTACTCTGTTAGGTCATGTGGGATCCAGGACCACCCATCCAACTGGATGCTCAGTTGTAGGAGACAGAGAGTGTGAAGGAGGGTTGTTTTTCAGACTGCAGGTCTGTGACAAGTGTTCGTTCAGGTTTATTTACCATCTGATTGTATCAGGACAGTCGTTCTCAAGTCCGCAGTGTAAAACAGAGCAAACACACGTACAGACAAGTACAGAATATTTATACATATATATTTTTTTAATTAATAAATGGTCTTGGGGAATTGTTTCAGCAGGCTCATCCAGCCTAGCAAGAAACACACGACGCTGGAGAAACTCAGTGGGTCGAACAGTGGACTTTAGACAGCAAAGATAAAGGTACAGAACTAATGTTTCGGACTTGATTTTGTTAGAATCCTGCACTGTCTGTAAGGAGTTTGCATGCTCCCCCCTTGTCTGTGTGAGTTTCTTCCAGGGACTCTGGTTTCTTCCCACTGTTCAAAACGTACAGGGGGTCGTAGGTTAATTGGGTGGCACGGACTTGTGGGCTGGAACTATATGCTGTACATCTGTCTGTATGTCTCAAGATTAACAGCGGGATCTTGATCAACTGGGTCAATGGGCCGAAGAATGACAGGGGGAGTTCATTTGGATTAATGCCAGGTTTCACATATTGGTTAAATCGCTCCAGGGCAGGACATAGTAAATGCAGGGCCCTGGAGAGTGTGGTAGCACAGAGAGAGCTAGGGGTACAGGGGCATGGTCCCCAGACAGTGGTGATACTGGCAGACAGGTGGTGAAGAAGGCACTTCATGGTTCAGGGCCCTGAGCGCAGGAGTGGGGAGGTCACATAACCGCTGTACAAGATGTTGCTGAGGCCACATGTGGAATACCGTTCTGGTTACCTTGCTACAGAAACTGGGTTAATTCCTGGAGGGGTGAAGGAGGCTGAGGGACAACCTTCTCGAGGGGCCCGGATGGGAGGCTGAGGGGCGACCTTCTCGAGGGGCCTGGGTGGAAGGCTGAGGTTTAAGGTGAGAAGGGAAAGATTTGGAGGGTCTGAGGATGGTGATACGTGGAATGTTGTCAACTAAACAAACTGCACCAGTCAACAGCTTTGTCTCTTGAACTTTCTTTGTACAATATGTGGTACAAACTCATTACCCTCAGAAATCCATTAAGTCTTAATTCTTTTAACCAGCTTCACCTATCCCCAAAACTTCCTGTAATGGTCATCAGGTATTTGAACAGATCAGACCAGTTCTGATAACAAGTGGCTTTGAGAAAATTTCTTAATTATAGTTCTCTGGACTTACTGCCACTGACTATCAGATAAAACACCTTTTTACACAGTTCCTTTAAACTTTCTGGACACTACCTCTGATTTTACAGCCAAGCATTGTCCTCAAGACAACTCCTTCCCCTTAAATTTACTGCTTTCACTTATTGTTGCAAATTCTTGCTGGTTCCCATAATTGTTTTAGCCACCTGGACTGGAGTTATCAAAGTTTAGACTTGTAGAATGTGCCAGACTGTTGCTGGTACACAGTATCTCAAAACAAGCTCTTTATCTCAGTGTCAGGGACAGTGGCAGTTTTGTCATGTGGCTAATTACTGCGGCTGCCTTCCCACACTGTTACGAGGCAGATGTCAATGTGACCTGACTTCACACCGTCCCTCCACTCTCTCTCCCTTTCTCTCGTTTCTAATTCTTCCCTTTAACCCTTTCATCTCGTCAGTTGTTGACATGAAGAACTAGGAGGAGCGGGTACAATTAGAGCGTTTTAAAGTTTGGCCCAGTTGACGTGACGGTTAGCACAACACTGTTAGAGCACCAGCGATCGGGACCAGGACCAGGGTTCGAATCCTGCACTGTCTGTAAGGAATTTGTACGTTCTCCCTGTGTCTGTGTGGGTTTACCCCGGGGGCTCCGGTTTCCTCCTATCGAAATAGCCTGTAACTGGGCTGTATGTCTAAATTTAAAAGACATTTGGACAGGTACTATGAATAACAACGGATGGGATGTGGGCCAAACACAGGCAAATGGGCTCGCTCAGGTAGACAGCTTGGTTGGCAGGGATGCATTGGCCAAAGCGCTTGTTTCTGTGCTGTAAACCTCCACGGCTGTATCCATGTACCTCTCCAAAGTCTTTCAGAACCAAGGTTTCCGCCCACATCCCAATGGATGGTGTATTGGACGCTGTAAATTACCCCGAGTGTGGGTGAGGAGTAGAATCTGGGGGGGGGGGGGGGATGTTGACGAGCCCATGGGGAGAACAAGAAACCAGATTAACGTAGGATCGGTGTAAATGGGTGTCTGATGGCCAGTATGCTCTCTGTGGGCTGAAGGGCCTGTTTTGTGCTATATCTCCCTCTGACTGCCTGTCTCATGGGTGGGAGAGACACCAGGGTCTAAAAACCACAATAATAAATGATTTGAATTAAATTTAAAAAGTCTTCAAATAATCCTAGTGCATGAAATGTGGTGTAACTTGCATTCGTGTTGACAGCCGCACAGACTCTTTCAGACGATGGGTCAAAAGCAGACTCTTTAACAGGGCTGTTCATGGGAGGGGGATGGCCATATGAGTGGGAGGCTATTCACCCCTTCAAACTGTTCTAGAGATCTGCCGTTATCTCATCTGCCCCCTCGACCACTTGCATTATCCTCTTACCCCACCCCCCGCCCCGTTCCTCATCAAAAACCTATCTACCCCTGACAGAACAAAAGAACACGTTTTGAAGACTGTCCTTTGCTCATTGATGAAGAAACCTCCAGAGTCTCATAACCACTGAGGAAAAGCAAAGGCCCTAAATGGCAACAACTTATTTACAACCATTTCACCTTCTCCCACTGGAGGACACACCTGCCCCCCAACTCTTTCCCCATTTTCATTCTAACAGCGAAGGAATTAATGATTTATTGTCAGTAAATGCACGGATACAATGAAGGTCAGACTTCATGTAATAGAGGATCCCGTGTAATAGGCCCACAATGTTGTGCTGACCTATGCAAGACTACTCCTCCATCAATCTAACACTTCACTCCCTATAACCTCTCATTTTTCTCACATCAATGTGTTATTTAAGAGTCTTTTAAATGCCCTTAATGTTCCAGTTTCCACTTTCAGTGTAAACAGTCATACCCCAATGTCTCCCCTAAACCTTTCACCTTATACCAATGTCCTCTGGTGTTGGCAACTTTTGCCCTGGGATAAAGGTGCTGACTGTCGACCTTAACTACGCTCCCTCGTAATCTTTTAGACCTCTACTAAGTCATCTCTCATCCTCTGTCCCTCCGAAGAGGAAAGTCTGAGTTCACCCGCCCGTTCTTCAGTGGCCATGCTCTCCAATCCAGATAGCCTCCTCTGCACAACCTCTTCTCGCTGCTCCCTTCGGGCACCAGGTACAGGCACCTGAAGACCAGCTCCTCTAGGTTCAAGAACAGTTTTTTTCCAAATATCTACCAGGCTCTTGAGCGTCTTTCTACTGACACGGTGAATGAAAGGGCCATGGGGAGTGTTGAGGAACAAAGAAACTTACAGGTGTAGGGCAAGGCTTCATCATCTTTTACTCATGAAAGGTCCATTCAAGAGAGGTTTGAAAAGCCCAAATGATTCTGCCCCCCAAAATCCATTGAGTGCAGGCACAGTTCACGATGCGGGGCAGGCATCGGGGGTGAGAAAGAGATGGGGGCTGGAGGTGGTGATGGAGGCTGGAACATTAGAGGCATTTAAAAGACTCTTAAACAATCACATTGATGAGAGAAAAATGGGAGGAAATACATTTCTAGTTGATCGGCTCAAGGTTTTTTTTAAACGTTCGTGTGTGTAAGATGTGCTCGAAGTCAGCTCGTGTGTTTCCCTGGCCATAATAGAGGCCTTGAAACCACCTTGGTTTTTGAGTGAATTGATCTGGGGCAGCATGGTTAGTTCATTAACTACTGGGCTTTGTGGACTTGGAGCAGACATGTGGCCGTATCTTAGACAGGGAACCAATACAAGGAGAGTCTGATTTTACTTTACACAAGTAACCTTCGGCTTTGTACTTGTCAACACTGGACTTTGTGAGGTTGCATTATTTGTTATCTCTGTTTTACTGCAGCAGGAAATTCAAGGTGTGTCAGCCAGCAATTTTCCCTTTCTTGTCCTTTGGATTTCTCCACCTGACCTTTCACCTTCCAAGTCTGGTCTCAGCGCCTTGGGGAGGGGGAAAACTGTTCCCATTGCATTCCACAAATACAAGCCTAGTCTATCTAACCTTTCTTCATATGCGAGCCCCTCCATCCCCGGTATCAGCCTAGTGAATCTTCTCTGCATCCCCTCCAAGGCCAGGATGTCCTTCCTCAGATAAGGCGACCAAAACTGCACACAATACTCCAGGTGTGGTCTCACCAAGGCCCTGTACAGCTGCAGCAGGATCTCCCTACTCCTGGACTCAAATCCTCTCGCTATGAACGCCAACATACCATTCACCCCCCCATCACCGCCTGTTGCACCTGCACCCCCACTTTCAACGACTGATGCACAGCAACACCCAAGTCTCGCTGCATCTCCCCTTTTCCTAAACAGATACCATTTAAATAATAATCCTCTTTCCTGTTCTTACCTCCAAAGTGGATAACCTCGCATTTATCCACATTATACTGCGTCTGCCACGTCCTGGCCCACTCGCCTAACTTGTCCAAATCACCCTGCACTCTCCTAGTATCCTCCACAAAGCTAACCCTGCCACCCAATTTTGTATCGTCTGCAAATTTTGAGATACTGCTATCTATTCCCACATCTAAGTTGTTGATATATATCGTAAACAACTGCAGCCCCAGCACTGAGCCCTGCGGTATCCCTCTAGTCATTGGCTGCCATTCTGAAAAGAACCCATTTATTCCTACTCTTTGCTTCCTGTCCCTCAACCAATTCCTTATCCACCTTAATACCATACCTCTTATACCGTGCTCTTTAAGTTTATACGCTAGTCTTCTGTGCAGAACCTTATCAAACACCTTATACCACATCCACTGGTTCTCCCCTATCCACTCTACTGGTTACATCTCAAAAACCTCTATTAGATTTGTCAGACATGATTTCCCCTTCACAAAACCATGCTGACTCTGTGTGATGATACCACTACTTTCCAAATGTTCTGAAATTGCATCTTTAATAACTGATTCTAGCACCTTCCCTACTACCGACGTCAGGTTAACTGATCTGTAGTTTCCCGATTTTTCTCTCCCTCCCTTCTTAAAGAGTGGGGTTACGTTGGCCACTCTCCAATCCTCAGGAACTAATCCAGTATCCAAAGAGGTTTGAAACATTATCACCAACGCATCCACTATTTCCTGGGTTACTTCCTTCAGCACTCTTGGATGCAAACTATCCGGCCCGAGGGATTTATCCACCTTTAATCCCTGCAATTTAACTAATGCAACTTCTCGACTAACAATTATTTCCTTTAGTCCTTCCATCACAATAATTTCCTGTAGATTAGTTGTGTCTTCCCTGGTGAAGACAGAACTAAAATAGTCAATCAAACAGTCTGCCATATTTGTTCTCCATGATCAACTCACCCGTTTCTGTCCGCAACAGACCCACATTTGTCTTAACTAACCTCTTTCTCTTAATGTATCTATAAAAGCTTTTACAGTCATTTTTTATGTTCCCTGCCAGCTTCTTCTCGTAATCCCTTTTACCTTTCCTAATTAATCCTTTTGTCCTCCTCTGAAGAACTCTGAATTTCTCCCAGTCATCAGGGATATTATTCTTTTTGGCTAATTTGTAAGCTCCTTCTTTGGATTTGACACTCTCTCGGATCTCCCTTGTTAGCCATGGATGCGCTACCTTCCTCGATTTATTCTTTGTACATTTCTGCACTTGCTCCAAGCTATCCTTATATGATTGTCATTGCATTTCTACCATTAGTCCTTTAAGTACCATTTGCCAATCTATTTTAGCCAATTCACATCTCATACCATCAATGTTACCCCTCTTCAAGTTCAAAACCTTTGTATCCCATATCAACTCTGTCACTTTCCATCCTAATGAAGAATTCCACCATATTGTGGTCACTCTTGCCCAAGAGGTTCCTCACAACAAGATTGGTAATTAACCCTTCTCCATTAATCAATACCCAGTCTAGAATGGCTCGTTCCCTCGTCAGTTCCTCAACCTGCAGGTTTCCTCTCTCCTATTTTACTAATTTCTATTTTAATCCAGACTGGCTTTTCTTCCTCACCAAAAAAAAACAAAGTGAAAAATCTGAATTCAGCTGCCATGCAGTAATTTTAAAAATTTGGTCAGTGCAAACGTCCTAACTCAAATTTACAAGTCAATTTATCTAAAGAAACTCTTGACGTCTTACCCTATCCAAAGAAAGTTTCCAATATGTTTATTTAGCTGTTGAAAATTCTTTTGTGGCAATATATGAAATAAATATTATACCTTAGGAAATGTGTTCATTTAAACTCAATTAACCCTGTGTGATTGGGAACTTCCTCAAATCCTCACCAATTTTCTTAAGTAAAGATACATAATTCAATTTGTATATATTCTTTAATTTATTATCCACCCATATACCTAAATATTTTATCCCAATCACCGGCCATTTAAATTGAGTAACTCATTGACAATGAGTACAATTCCCTATAGTAGGATGTATAATTTCACTTTTATCCCAGTCTAGTTTATATCCCGAGACTTTACCATATTTCTCCAATCTCCAAATCTCAAATAAAAAAATTAATTTTATATTCTTCTTGGTTAACCTTAAATCCTTTAATATCTGGATCAGCTCGAATTACTTCTCCAAGAGGTTCAATCACTAAAATAAATAGTGTGGGTGATAAAGGACATTCTTGCCAACTAGATCTAGTCAATGGAAACAATGTGGAAACCTGCCCATTCATAATAACTTTAGTTCTAGGGCAATAATATAAAGCATTAACCCAATTTATAAAGACTGGACCCATCCCAAATTTCTCAAAGACCTTAAACCCCATTTTATTTTTTAAATATTTTTTTAATTTTTCACACTGTAAACCATATCAACCAAAATATACACAAACATTTCTCCCTTTTTTCCCCCTACCTTCCCACGCCCTCCAAAACCAATAAATATTCAACATATACAATACAATAAACCCATTAAACAATGTCATCACATAATGAAAAATAAACAAGAAAAATGTGTCATCTACTTTTACACACGGTCAAGTCATTTTGTCTTCTTATCATTTTAGGGGGTGGAGATCCGAAGCAAGCCCTCTCTGTTATGTTCCATGTACGGTTCCTAAATTTGTTCAAATAATGTGACTTTAATTTTTTAATTTTATGTTATTTTTTCCAATGGAATACATTTATTCATTTCTATGTACCATTGCTGTATTCTCAGGCTCTCTTCTGATTTCCAAGTTGACATTATACATTTTTTTGCTACAGCTAAGGCTATCACAAAAAATTGTGCTGCTCTATAATACTTTTTAAAGTTTGGTAACGGTAACTGCAAACCACCTTGGTTGTACCTCTCTGTTAATTTATCTAACGCTATCCTCGGTTTCCCCTTTTCCACAAGAATTTCCTTTAATTCATTAAAGAATTTCTCTGTTAAGGGAATTGGTAATGATTGAAATAAGTATTGTATCCTTGGGAAGACATTCATTTTAATGCAATTTACCCTCCCTATCAACTTTAGCGGTAATTCTTTCCAATGTTCTAAGTCTTCCTGCAATTTCTTTATTAGTGGCTGATAATTTAGTTTGTACAGGTGGCTTAAGTTATTATCTAACCTAATACCTAGGTATCAGATTGCTTGTGTTTACCATTTAAATGGTGAATCTTTTTTAAATTCTGTATAATCCGCGTAACTCATTGGCATCACTTCACTTTCATTTGTGTTGATCTTGTATCCCAATATTCCTTCAATTTCTTTTGTAGTTCTTTTATTGATATTTCTGGTTCTGTTAAGTATACTATGATGTCATCTGCAAATAAACTGATTTTCTACTCCTTCTCCTTTATTTTTATCCCTTTTATTTTATTTTCTGTTCTTATCAGTTCTACCAATGGTTCTACTGCTAAAGCGAATGGTGAGGGGGATAATGGACATCCCTGTCTAGTTGACCTACTTAATTTAAATTGGTTCAATACATATCCATTTACTGTTACCTTTGCCAATGGTCCATTATATAATGCTTTAATATTTTTCTGGTAGATTGAACCTCTGTAATACTTTAAATAAATAATTCCATTCTTCTCTGTCAAAGGCTTTTTCTGCATCTAAAGCAACAGCCACTGTTGGTTTCTTATTTCCTTGAACTGCATGAATTAGATTAATAAGTTTACAGACATTATCTGCAGTTCGTCTTTTCTTAATAAATCCAGTTTGATCTTGTTTTACTACTTTTGGTACACAGTCGGCCGATGTGTTTGCTAATAATTTTGCTAGTATCTTATAATCTGAATTAAGTAGAGATATTGGTCTATATGATGTTGGTGCAAGTGGATCCTTCCCCATCTTTGGTATTACTGTAATTATTGCTGTCTTACATGAATCTGGCAAGTTTTGTGTTTCTTCTACCTGGTTCATTACTTCCAGGAGAGGAGGAATTAATAACTCTTTAAATGTTTTATAAAATTCTATTGGGAATCCATCTTCTCCAGATGTTTTATTGTTTGGCAGCTTTTTTAATATATCCTGTACTTCCTCTATTTTAAATGGTTTTATCAGTTTGTTTTGTTCCTCTTCTTGCCATTTCGGCAGTTCAATTTTAGCTAAAAACTCTTCTATTTTATAATGTTTCCCCTCGTTGTCAGTTTGGTATAATTGTTCATAAAATTCTTTAAAGCTCTCATTAATCTCTATTGGGTAATATGTAATTTGTTTGTCCTTTTTCCTTGATGCCAATACAGTTCTTTTAGCTTGTTCTGTTTTAAGTTGCCAGACTAATATTTTATGTGTTTTTTTCTCCTAGTTCATAATACTTTTGCTTTATTTTCATTATGTTCATCTCCACCTTGTATGTTTATAATGTTTCATATTTTATTTTTTGTCTGTCAATTCTCTCCTTTTTGTTATATCATCCCTTTTTACTAGTTCCTTTTCTGCACTTACTATCTCCCTTTCCAACTGTTCTATTTCCCGATTGTAGTCCTTTTTCATCTTAGTTACATAACTTATTATCTGCCCTCTAATGAAGGCTTTCATTGAGTCCCATAATATAAATTTCTCTTTCACTGATTCCATATTTATTTCAAAATAAGTTTTAATTTGGCGTTCAATAAATTCTCTAAATTCCTGCCTTTTAAGTAGCATGGAGTTTAACCTTCATCTACATGTTCTTGGTGGGATGTCCTCTAGTTCTATTGCTAATAACAGGGGTGAATGATCAGATAGTAGTCTAGCTTTATACTCAGTTTTCCTAACTCTCCCTTGAATATGGGCTGACAACAAAAACATATCAATCCTTAAGTATGTTTTATGCCTACTTGAATAATATAAGTATTCCTTCTCTCTTGGGTGCTGCGTCCTTCATATATCCATAAGTTTCATTTCCTGCATTGATTTAACCATAAATTTGGCCAGTTTATTGTCTTTTGTCCAGTTTTATCCAACATTGGATCCAAATTAAGGTTAAAATCCCCTCCTATCAATATATTTCCTTGTGTATCTACAATCTTCAAAAAAATATCTTGCATAAACTTTTGATCCTCTTTATTAGGTGCATCTATATTGGTCACATTCCAGAATTCTGAATATATCTGACATTTTATCATTACACACCTCCCTGCCAGATCTATTATTTCCTCCTCTATTTTGATTGGTACATTTTTATTAATTAATATAATTACACCTCTAGCTTTTGAATTACATGATGCTGCCGCTACATGCCCTACCCAGTCTCTCCTTAATTTATTGGGTTCCACTTCAGTTTGATGCGTTTCCTGCACAAATGCTCTATCTATATTTTTCTTTTTTCAGTCAATTTAATAGCCTCTTCCTTTTAATTTGGTTATGTATTCCATTAATGTTTATAGTCATATAATTCAACATGGCCATCTCATACTCTGTTTACACCTCATTTCCACTTCCTCACCACCACCATCCTTCTTTTCCCCATTTTCATCTCTCAGTTTTCCCTTTTGACAACACATTTAAAACATTAAAATATTCTCCTTCATCCAATATTCCCTTAACCCCAATTATCCCCCCCTCTCTGAGTTGCCCCTCATCCCTTGCCGGGCAACCACAACTCCCCTCTCCATTTGGATTGCGGACCCGCTCGCAAGCGTCAACTGATTTCGCAGTAACGGTTATTCTCTCCCCCCCCCCCAACCCCCCCCCAGAAAAGACTTTTTTTTAAAGACATAGAACAAAGTTCTCCCTTTTTTTTGCCTGAAACCCCATTTTACACGGCAGCTTGAAAGGGCCTCGTGATGCTACCAGTCAGAATGCTGTTAGGACAAATACAGCTCCAGTGTCAATCGGGCTGTGTCAATGTGCAGCGCCTGCCATCTCCTGGCTGCACGGAGTCAGGTGCATCACCCCCAGTGGGCCGTGAAATAGAACAGGCCATTCAACCCCCGAGCCAGTTCAAGGTTCTGTGCGTTGTCATGTAACAATACATTAAATACAAGTAACAGACATGATGTACTTACTGTACCTGATGCTGTACGTCACGGAAGACTTGACGTGGAGAGCATTCTGGCTTGTTGGATCACTGTCTGCTTTTCTTTGGCTTGGCTTCGCGGACGAAGATTTATGGAGGGGGTAAAAAAGTCCACGTCAGCTGCAGGCTCGTTTGTGGCTGACCAGTCTGATGCGGGACAGGCAGACACGATTGCAGCGGTTGCAAGGGAAAATTAGTTGGTTGGGGTTGGGTGTTGGGTTTTTCCTCCTTTGCCTTTTGTCAGTGAGGTGGGCTCTGCGGTCTTCTTCAAAGGAGGCTGCTGCCCGCCAAACTGTGAGGCGCCAAGATGCACGGTTTGAGGCGTTATCAGCCCACTGGCGGTGGTCAATGTGGCAGGCACCAAGAGATTTCTTTAGGCAGTCCCACCTCTGTCATGGTGGCCAGTGGAGAGCTCGCCATATAACACGATCATGGGAAGGCGATGGTCCTCCATTCTGGAGACGTGACCCATCCAGCGCAGCTGGATCTTCAGCAGCGTGGACTCGATGCTGCTACTGTGGTGCCAAATCGTCGGACAAGAATAAACTCCAGAGGGTTGTTAACTCGGCCTGCACCATCACAGGCTCCACACTTCACTCCTATGTCTTTAAAAACCAGCCTCTATCCTCCAAGCCCCCCACCATCCAGGCCTTGCCCATTTCACTCTGCTCCCATCGGAGCCTGAAGCGAAGCGCTCAGTGGCACAAGGACAGCTTCTTCCCCGCTGCCGTCAGGTTCCTGAATGATCCATGAACCAGACACTGCCTCACTTCTCATGCATTCTTTTTCTTTCTTGTTGTAAGGTGGTTTATTGAAGGGCCCGCCCTGTGATGCTGCCGCGAAACAAGGAATTTCCTGGTTGGTAACATGGGCTGTCATTTCCCGCGACCAGAGTCAACATTGCAGGAGCAGTCGCTTCAAACACAACCACGTGACGCGGTCGCCGGCTTCGCGCCGCCTCATTTGCTGGATGTGCTGTCTCCCGCTCTTTGGGACAGCCAATCGCAGAGCAGGACGAGACGAGCCCGCGCTTCCGGTGTCGTGTCGTCAGGATCTAGAGGCTGCAGTTGGAAATATTGTTGCCGCGCGTCGATACAAAGTGACGGTTCTCCCTCTCTCCCTCGGCCGCACGTCAGCGGCGCTCCCTCGTCACCGATCCAAATGTGCGAGGCCGTCCGGCCCTTCCATTCGCTTCTAGCTCTCGGGAGATTCCTTCCGGCCGCCAACTCCCAGTCAAGCTGAGGTATCCAGGATCGGGTTAGTGGGGAACGCACGGTCCAGAAGGGGAGGGAGCGCCACACGGCCCGGGGAAGGAGGTCAGGTCAGAGAGGGAGGGAGCGCCGCACGGTCCGGCGAGGGAGCTGTCAGGTCGGAGGGAGGGAGGAGTCAGGTAGGAGGGGGAGGGAGCGTCGCACGGTCTGGGGAGGGTCTCAGGTAGGAGGGGGAGGGAGCGCCACACAGCCCGGAGGGGGAGATGCCATTAGGTCCAGGAAAGATCCTCTGAGATAGTGACTTCCAGGAACAAACCTAAGACGTTCTACTCTGCAGCATCTTGTAGAGCTGCCACCTGAGGTCTGAACTCGACATCAGACTGTGAGGCAGGACTTGCTCTTCAGTAGCCCCCCCACCCCGACGAACATTTGGTTCTCTCCACTCCTCCTTGGTCACTATTAGTAGTTTGGGAGTTTTTCTGTGCTTTAATTTCAGATTATTTTGAGGTTCATTTGAAAATTGTGTTTATTTCCTCTCAGGGCTGTGAAATCAGAACTGACGATTGGGTGGAAGGTGGGAACAGAAAATCTTTTTGCCTCCAGCTGGGATATTCGTTTCCGATGAAGATGAACTTTCTGGGGATTCACCAAAATGCGTTTACCTATTCCCTCACAACACTAGGCGCTAGTTTAATGAACAACCTCTTTAGCTTCTATTATGTGAAGCTCTTTCTAAATCAGTACAGAATTTCTGAGCGAGACTTTCACCAGGCACAAGTGAGTTGCACATTTCCAGACCTCGCTGTAAAAGGGAATATTTTTGGGCAGTGATTGGATTAAGTTTTGTCACCTGTGGGTACCAGCCTGTGACAGCTACTTCACCCCCAGCTGGTGGAACTGGGTTGAGGCAGAATCGTCACAAATGGCTGCTTCAATCATTTTTTTTTTAAATTTTTTATTTTTCACACCATAAACCACAATGATCAAGATACGTACATTTTCCTTTTCAAATATATAGTGTCATTTTCTCCTCCCCCCCCCCCCCCTTTTTACTCTCGTTACATGTCTTCATCTCTCTGCCTGTTTTGTAGTTGTTCTGCAAATTTTCGTGCTTCCTCCGGATCCGAGAATAGTCTATTTTGCTGCCCTGGAATAATTATTTTAAGTACCGCTGGGTACTTTAACATAAATTTATATCCTTTTTTCCATAGGATCGTTTTTGCTGTATTAAACTCCTTCCTCTTCTTCAGGAGTTCAAAACTTATGTCTGGATAGAAAAAAAATTTTTGACCTTTGTATTCCAGTGGCTTTTTGTCTTCTCTTATTTTCTTCATTGCTTTCTCCAATATATTTTCTCTTGTTGTATATCTTAAGAATTTTACTAAAATGGATCTTGGTTTTTGCTGTGTCTGTGGTTTCGAGGCTAATGTTCTGTGTGCCCTTTCTATTTCCATTTCTTCCTGTAATTCTGGTCTTCCTCGGACCCTGGGGATCCAATCTTTTATAAATTCTCTCATATTCTTGCCTTCTTCATCTTCCTTAAGGCCCACTATCTTTATATTATTTCTTCTATTATAATTTTCCATTATATCTATCTTCTGAGCTAACAGCTCTTGTGTCTCTTTAACTTTTTTATCAGATTCTTCTAATTTCTTTTTTAAGTCCTCTACTTCCATTTCTACGGCTGTTTCTCGTTCTTCCACCTTGTCCACTCTTTTTCCTATATCTGACATGACCATCTCTATTCTATTCATTTTTTCTTCTGCACTTTTAATTCTTCTTTTTATTTCACTAAATTCTTGTAATTGCCATTCTTTTACTGATTCCATATATTCTTTAAAAAAAATATATCCATTGTTTTGCCTTTCCCTTCTTCTTCCATTTCTCTATGTTCTTCTTCTTCTTCTTCTTCCTTTGGGTTGGTCATCTGTTGTTTCCTTGTTTTCTTTTTACTCTCTTCTTTCTTGTTCTCGTTGTTTTCTATGTTCTCTTCCTGTTGTTGTGTTGTAGCTGTCATTCTCAGCTGTGGAGATCGACTCCTCAGCTGTTCCCCCCCTCCCGTCAGTGTTTTTTTTTCATGCGCAGTTGCGCACTTTTACTTGGCTCCGCGAGCCATTTTTGTAGTCCCGAGCTCGGGACTTCCACTGACCTTAGGGAGCAGGCTTCTCTCTCCGCGGTGGGCCTCCTCGGACAGGTAAGGCCTTCACCTTCTTCTTCCAACGTTCTTTCTTCTTCTCTTCTTCCCTTTGCTTTCAACTTTTATTTCTTCGCTGCCATTTTCTTCCCACCTTTACTTTTACTTTGTTTTAATTTTTATTCTTGTACTTTTGTGTTTTGTGTATTTTTTAAAAACTTTTCTGGAGAGGGCTGGAGTTCCCTGACCGGCCACTACTCCATCACGTGACTCCTCCTGCTTCAATCATTGAGGTCATTCTGGCTCCCTCTCATCTACCAGTGCGAGGTCACAAATCCCAAGGATTTTGCTGCAGGCTCCACACAAGACCATGAGTTGCAGAGAGTTATGTACGCATTTCAGGCCAACATGCAAACAGCCTCCTCCCTATCAACTCTGTTTATACCTCCCATTGTCTCTGGAGCCCTGCTGAGATATTGAAGGTGTTTCCCATCCCATTCACCTCATTATACCTGTGCTAACTCTGTGAAATGCATGTCTTTCTTTATCTTCCTTTTCCCTGAAGTCCTCTTCAAATGTACTTTGCTCACTTCAAAGTTCTTGTTGGGTCTTCTGCAAACTATCAACTCTGTGCATAACTCTCGCTGCCTCACCACCAAAGTTGCTAATATAGTAAGGGACCCATTCCCACCCTGCTCTTACACATTCTTCCTTTAGTGACGCAGAACGTACGTGTGTTTAAAAACTCGAACTTGCGGAATTGAGGACTGTTTCTTTCCTGCTGTTATCAGACTCTTAAATGGACCCCTTCTCGGTAAAAGATGACACCCCTGCATTGTTTATTCTTTTTTGTAACCTGCTCTCTCTGACTTGCTGTTTCATTGTTGTACGACTAGCTGTGTCTGGGTGTAGGTTGACTATGTATAGACGTGTGTAAAAGTTGATACTATGTAAACGTGGACCCCCCCACCCCCCCTCACAATTTTTGGCCCTGGCCAATGGAGCTCCCGATGACTTGACTGCAGATTCTTACCCGAGCTCCCCACACCCCGGCTTTGGTCTCTCTCCTAGGCTCCGGCCACCCGACCGCCCATCTGGGATCCCGATGCCCTGACCATGGATCCTCGCTCTAGCCACCCTCCCATCTGAGCTCCCGAAACCACGGCCACCCACCGATGCGAGCTCCCGATGCCCTGGCTGCCCACCTGCCTGTCTGAGCTCCTGAGGCCTTGGCCTTGGATTCTCTGCTAGGCTCCGGCCACCCGACTGCCCATATGGGATCCTGACGCCCCGAATGACACAGGTACTTATTGTGGTCAAAAGTAGTAAACATGTAATAATCATTCCCCTAAATTTTACCCTAAAAATTGGTCCACAAAATTTGACTTATTACACGCATATATATGGTAATTTGCATCGCACTGATTTTCACGGTATTGTGGGATGATTTAATTTGACTAGTTGCATTCCAGGTGGTGAATGTTTCTCTCTCTCTCTCCTGAAGGTGGTCTTCATGATATGGAATGCCTTGAACGATCCCCTCTTCGGCTACTTGCAGGACAACTCCCAGCTTCCATGCTGTTCCAAGCGCCGTCTCTCCATCCTCTACGGTGCTCCATTTTACGCCATCACTTTTCTGTTGCCGTGGTTCCCCTGGCGGGGCTATCAGGAAGGCGACTGGCTCTGCGGCCTCCATCTGATCGTTGCCCTGTGCGCCTTCGACGGGATGCTGACCTTCGTACTCCTGGCCCAGTGCTCGCTGTTCGCCGAGATCTCGACCAGGCATGACAACCGGCTGAGGCTTATCAAATACAACCAGATGGCCTCGTTGGTCGGCTCCTCTGGGGTCCTGTTCTGCGGTCTAGTCTCCACCAACATGGAAAACTTCTTCAACTTCCAGTTGTTCATGATGGTCACCGCAGTGACGGCCTTCACCTGCATGCATTACACAGGGCTGCACAGTGTGAGTCAGTACGAGCAGGGCGAGAAGTCTGCGCGGGACAAAGCGCAGCATGAGGCTGACCTCTCCTGGACCTCCATCTTCAACCTGACCAAACAAATCGTCACCCAGCGAGACTTCCTGCTCTTTGTTATGATGAACTTCTTACAGGTTTTCCACCTGGCCTTCCTCAACAACTTCATGCTGATTTTTGCTGACCACCTCATCCCCCCGGATGTGCTCCCATCCTTTGTAAAGAGTATCATGTATGGAGCTGGATTTATCTTCCCTCAGGTAATCCTCCCTCCAGGTCCACACCCCTTTCTGCTGAAGGCAGCTTACTTCACATAAAAGCACAATGCTGGAGAAACTTGGCAGGTCAAACAGCAAAGATGGAGACACGTCGTTTCAAGCTTGAGCCCTTCATCAAGGCACAAGCATAGTGTAGGCAGAGGCCACTAAGAAAATTTCGGACTTGAGCCCTTCATGTAGGCAGAGTCCCCACATATCAGAGGAACAGCAGCTCGTAATCCAACATCGCCATCTCTTTTTTTTTTTTTTTTTTTTTTTTATTTAAATTTTTTATTTTTCACACCATAAATCACAATAGCCATGATATACACTTTTTCTTTTCCACACATTTACAGTGACTTTTTCTCCCTCCCCCCTCCCTCCTCCCAAGCCACCCCCCCATCCCCCCCCCCCTCTCATCCATTTTAGTTATACAATCTAGGTTGCATTAATTCAGTTAGACAATGTTGTCATTCAACAAAAATACACCAGAAATTCTACTGAGTCCATTCTTTTCTTCTCTTCTCCTTCCATCAACTTAGGTAATGTTTGTTCCCGGTAGGTTTTCGCTATTGTATTTAATGTAAGGCTCCCATACTTGTTCGAATATTTCAATATTATTTCTTAAACTATATGTTATTTTTTCTAATGGAATACATTTATTCATTTCTATATACCATTGTTGTATTTTCAAATTATCTTCCAATTTCCAGGTTGACATAATACATTTTTTTGCTACAGCTAGGGCTATCTTAACAAATCTTTTTTGTGCATCCTCCAAGTCAATTCCAAATTCTTTATTTTTTATGTTACTTAGGAGAAAGATCTCTGGATTCTTTGGTATATTGTTTTCTGTTATTTTATTTAATATCTGATTGAGATCATCCCAAAATTTTTCTACTCTCTCACATGTCCAGATTGCATGAATTGTTGTTCCCCTTTCTTTTTTACATCGAAAACATCTATCAGATACTGTTGGGTCCCATTTATTTAACTTTTGCGGTGTAATGTATAGTCTGTGTAACCAATTATATTGTATCATACGCAGCCTCGTATTTATTGTATTTCTCATCGTTCCAGAGCATAACTTCTCCCATGTTTCCTTTTTTATCTTTATATTTAAATCTTGTTCCCATTTTTGTTTAGTTTTACCATTTGTTTCCTCATTTTCCTTTTCTTGCAGTTTAATATACATATTTTTTATAAATCTTTTGATTAATATTGTATCTGTAATCACATATTCAAGGTTACTTCCCTCTGGTAAACTCAAGTTGCTTCCTAATTTATCTTTCAAGTAGGATCTCAGTTGGTAATATGCCAGCGCTGTATCTCCCGTTATATTGTACTTATCTCTCATTTGTTCAAAGGATAAGAATCTACTTCCTGAAAAACAATTTTCTATTCTTTTAATCCCTTTTTTTTCCCATTTTCTAAAGGCAAGGTTGTCTATTGTAAAAGGGAGTAGCTTATTTTGCGTCAATATTAGTTTTGGTATTTGGTAATTTATTTTATTTCTTTCTACATGAATCTTCTTCCATATATTGAGGAGATGGTGTAATACTGGAGAAGTTCTATGTTGTACCAATTTTTCGTCCCATTTATATAATATGTGTTCAGGTATCTTTTCCCCTATTTTATCTAATTCTAGTCTCGTCCAGTCTGGTTTTTCCCTTGTTTGATAAAAATCTGATAGGTACCTTAATTGTGCGGCTCTATAATAATTTTTGAAGTTTGGCAATTGTAAGCCTCCTTGTTTATACCATTCTGTTAATTTGTCTAGTGCTATCCTCGGTTTCCCCCCTCTCCATAAAAATCTCCTTATTATTTTCTTTAACTCTTTGAAGAATTTTTCTGTCAGTTGTATTGGCAATGCCTGAAATAAGTATAGTATCCTTGGAAAAATGTTCATTTTAATACAGTTTATCCTTCCTATCAGTGTTAGTGGTAGCTCTTTCCAATGCTCTAAATCGTCCTGTAATTTTTTCATTAGTGGATTGTAATTGAGTTTATATAATTGGCCTAGATTTTTGTTTATTTGCACACCTAGGTATCTTATTGCCTGCGTTTGCCATCTGAATGGGGATTCCTCCTTAAATTTTGAGAAATCCGCGTTATTCATAGGCATTGCTTCACTTTTATTTACGTTTATCTTGTATCCCGACACTTCTCCATATTCCTTCAATTTCCTATATAGTTCTTTTATTGATAGTTCTGGTTCTGTTAAGTACACTATCACATCATCCGCAAACAGACTGATTTTATATTCCCTGTCTTTTATTTTTATTCCTTTTATATTATTATCTCTTCTTATCGATTCTGCTAGTGGTTCTATAGCTAGCGCAAACAATAATGGTGATAGTGGGCATCCCTGCCGCGTTGACCTGCTTAAGTTAAATTGCTTTGATACATGTCCATTTACTGTCACTTTCGCTAACGGTCCCTTATATAATGCTTTAATCCAATTAATATACTTCTCCGGTAAACTGAATTTTTGCAATACTTTGAACAAGTAATTCCATTCTACTCTGTCGAAGGCCTTCTCTGCGTCTAAAGCAACTGCTACTGCCGGTGCTTTATTTCCTTCTACTGCATGAATTAAGTTAATAAATTTACAAATATTGTCTGTTGTGCGTCTTTTTTTGATAAATCCAGTTTGGTCTAAATTTACCATTTTCGGTACCTGTTCTGCTAATCTGTTCGCTAATAGTTTAGCTATTATCTTATAATCTGTGTTTAGCAAAGATATTGGTCTATATGACGCTGGTGAGAGTGGATCTTTCCCTTGTTTTAGTATCACTGTAATTATTGCTGTTTTACATGAATCTGGTAAGTTTTGTGTCTCATCAATTTGGTTGATTACATCCAGGAGGGGCGGTATTATTAGGTCTTTAAATGTTTTGTAGAATTCTATTGGGAGTCCATCCTCTCCTGGTGTCTTATTATTTGGTAAATTTTTTATTATCTCTTGTATTTCTACTGTTCCAAATGGTTCTGTTAATTTATTTTGTTCCTCTATTTGTAGTTTTGGTAGTTCAATTTTAGTCAAAAATTCATCTATTTTCCCTTCTTTCCCTTCGTTTTCGGTTCGGTATAATTGTTCATAGAATTCTCTGAAGTTTTCCTTAATTTCTTTTGGATTATATGTAATTTGTTTGTCTTTTTTCCTTGTTGCCAATACCATTTTCTTAGTTTGCTCTGTCTTAAGCTGCCATGCTAGGATTTTGTGTGTTTTTTCCCCTAGTTCATAATATTTCTGTTTTGTCTTCATTATATTCTTCTCCACCTTATATGTTTGTAATGTTTCATATTTTATTTTTTTATCAGCCAATTCTCTTCTTTTGGTTGTATCTTCCTTTATTGCTAATTTTTTTTCTATGTTTATTATTTCCCTTTCCAACTGCTCTGTTTCCTGATTATAGTCCTTCTTCATCTTGGTTGCATAACTTATTATTTGCCCTCTAATGAATGCTTTCATTGCGTCCCATAGTATAAACTTATCTTCCACTGATTCCGTATTTACTTCAAAGTACATTTTTAATTGTTTTTCAATAAATTCTCTAAAATCCTGTCTTTTAAGTAGCATGGGGTTTAATCTCCATCTATACATTCTTGGAGGGATGTCTTCTAGCTCTATTGCCAATAACAGGGGTGAGTGGTCCGATAATAGTCTAGCTTTATATTCCGTTTTCCTAACTCTCCCTTGTATGTGGGCTGATAACAGGAATAGGTCTATCCTTGAGTATGTTTTATGTCTAGTCGAGTAGTATGAGTATTCCTTTTCTTTTGGGTTTTGTTTCCTCCATATGTCCACAAGTTTCATTTCTTGCATTGATTTAATTATAAATTTGGTTACTTTGTTCTTCCTGTTAATTTTTTTCCCCGTTTTATCCATATTTGGATCCAAATTCAGATTGAAATCCCCTCCTATTAGTATGTTCCCTTGCATATTAGCTACCTTCAAAAAGATATCTTGCATAAACTTTTGATCTTCTTCGTTAGGTGAGTATATATTAAGTAGATTCCAAAGCTCTGAATAAATCTGACATTTTATCATAACATATCTCCCTGCTGGATCTATTATTTCCTCTTCTATTTTAAATGGCACATTTTTGCTAATTAATATAGCCACTCCTCTTGCTTTTGAATTGTACGATGCTGCTGTTACATGTCCTACCCAATCTCTCTTTAATTTCTTGTGCTCCAATTCAGTTAAATGTGTTTCTTGGACAAATGCTATATCTATTTTTTCCTTTTTCAGTAAATTTAGTAGTTTCTTCCTTTTAATTTGGTTATGTATTCCATTAATATTTAGAGTCATATAGTTCAGCGTAGCCATTTTATATTTTGTTTATCTTCTCTTTCCGTTTTTCCATCATTACCTTTCCTCCTTTTCCATTTCTGTTTTCTTATTTTCAACTCTTTACCAGACAACATTCCTACAACATCCAACATTTTCCTTATTCTCCTATTTCTATCTTCTTTATCCCCAATCTCCCCTTCCCCTCCTGAGTTGCCCTTTATCCCTTGTCGGACAACCACATCTCCCCTCTCCATTTGGATTTGCGAATCCACTCGCAAGCGTCAACTGATTTTGCAGTGACCGCTCTTTTCCCCCCACCCAGCCCCCCCCAGAAAAGATTTCGTTTTTTATATGTCACAAAGGTCACTCTTTTAGTTCCCTCCTTATTCTCTCTATTCCATTACCTTCCCTTATTAATTCTTGTCTATACTTTCTATGTTTTCCTCTAATTACAGATACTTTCACATATGCCCATTGTCTCTATTCACTCTTATACCTCTTTACCCGCATACATATCAATCGTGGTCATTTTTACCCTCCTTACCCGTCTTCATCCCTCAGTCTATTTTTGTCTTTACCCACATACATATCAATCGTGATAATTTTTGCTCTCATTACCCGTCTTCATCCCTCAGTCTATTTTTGTAATTGTTCTGCAAATTTTCGTGCTTCTTCTGGATCCGAGAATAGTCTGTTTTGTTGTCCTGGAATAAATATTTTCAATACCGCAGGATGCTTCAGTGTAAATTTATATCCTTTCTTCCATAAAATCGCTTTTGCTGCATTGAACTCTTTTCTCTTCTTTAGGAGTTCAAAGCTTATATCTGGATAAATGAAGATTTTTTGCCCTTTATACTCCAGTGGTTTGTTGCCCTCTCTTACTTTTTCCATTGTCTTCTCCAGTACCTTTTCTCTTGTAGTATATCTTAGGAATTTTACTACAATAGATCTTGGTTTTTGTTGTGGTTGTGGTTTAGGGGCCAATGCTCTATGTGCCCTTTCTATTTCCATTTCTTGCTGTAGTTCTGGACATCCTAGGGCCTTAGGGATCCATTCTTTTATAAACTCCCTCATATTCTTGCCTTCTACATCTTCCTTAAGGCCCACTATCTTTATGTTATTTCTTCTGTTATAATTTTCCATTATATCTATTTTTTGGGCTAGTAATTCTTGTGTCTCTTTAGTTTTTTTATTAGATTCCTCCAATTTCTTTTTTAAGTCTTCTACCTCCATTTCTGCTGCTATTGCCCGTTCTTCCATCTTGTCCATTTTTTTCCCCATTTCTGTTAAGGTCATATCCATTTTATTTATTTTCTTTTCTGTGTTGTTTATTCTTCTTCTTAAATCATTGAATTCCTGTGTTTGCCATTCTTTAAATGACTCCATGTATCCTCTAACAAGAGCAAGTACCTCCTTTACCTTGCCTCTCTTTTCTTCTTCTATTTCACCATACTCTTCCTCTTCTTCTTCCTCTGGGTTGACCATCTGTTGTTTCTTTGCTGCCCTTTCCTCCTCTTCTATCTTGTTTCTATTGTCTTCTGTGGTCTCTTCTTGCTGCAGGTGTTCTGCAGCTGTCGTTGCCGGCTGTGGAGATCGACTCCCCAGCTGGTCCCCCCTCCCGTCGGTGTGTTTTTTTGTATGCGCATCGCGCATGCGCGAGGAGTCGCGCATGCGCGGTTGCGCACTTTTACTCGGCTCTGTGAGCCATTGTTGTAGTTCTTTTTCTACCGACCTGAGGTAGTGGGGTCTTCTCTCCACAGCGGGCCTCTTCGGACAGGTAAGGCCTTCACCTTTTTCCTTCGTTGTCTTCTCTTCCTCTCTTCTTTCCGTTGATTTTGATTTTTCTCCTTTTGTCTCCATCTTCTTTCCACCTTTATACTCACTTTTCTTTAACTTGTATTTCTGTGCCTTTGTATTTTCTCTTGTTTTTCCCGACTTTTCTGGAGAGGGCTGGAGTTCACCGTCCGGCCACTACTCCATCACGTGACTCCTCTCCAACATCGCCATCTCCAGTTCTGTTCCCCCTTCCCCCCCCCCCCATCTTTCCCTTTGTCTCCTTCCTCTAGTTCCTGCTTTCACAGAGCCAAAAACAAGAGCCCATCAGTCTCTGCCTTAAATACGCCCAATGACCCGGCCTCCACAACCGCCTGTCGCAACAATCTGATCCACTGACGTGCCAGTTAATGAAGAAATCGAGGGGTGTGTAGTTAACCAGGAATCATGGCTTTTATTAGTAGAAACTCAGTAATACCATAATGAATGATAATGGGTACATACACAGTTATAATCAAGGGGAGTGTCTTTAGTGGTAAAGATAAATACACGTCAATAGAGTAGACTAAGCACAGCGAAAGACTGACAGATTTCACAGATTCACTGCCCTCAGCTGGGGGAAAAAAAATCCTTTGCATCTGTGTTCTAAGTGGATGCCCTTCAATCCTGATACACGACGATTACTCAGTAAAATGATTATTCCATTATTTCCTCTGGACCATTGTACAGGTACTCCCCAACTTTACGACTGTATGGGACTGAGGGATTGGTTGTATCTTGGAATGGACGTAAGTCGGAATTCTGCCCGCACGTGGAATACCGAAGTCTTAAAGCAAGCTTTTTAGTTAAATCTTTTCTCATTTTAGGTTTATGTTGTATTTGACAAACTATAACAGGGATACAGAGCACGTAGCAGCTAAAATATCTGTCCTTAGCTTGTTAGTCGGTGTCCTGAGGTCCATAGGCTGGACACGGCCATCTTGATTCCTGTGCACATTGACGAGTCTTAGGTTGGCTCATGCACGGAGGGTTTGCGTATTGGGAGTTCAGTTGGTGCATACGCGAGAGTTAAGGACACAAATTCAATATCGTCAGGGTGTGTAATTCGCCCATGCACCAACTGAGCTCCCAATACACGAACCCATCGCGTATGCATGCGCACAGGAACCAAGATGACCGCACCCAGCCTATAGAGCCCAGGATGCTGACTAACAAGGTAAGGACGCACATTTTGGCTCTTTCAGTTTGTTAAAAACAACATAAACTGCATAAATTTTATATTTTTTCTTATATAATTTAAAAAAACTCAGTTGTATGTGCTGATGGACGTAAAGTCATGTAGGTAATAAGTCGAGGAGTTCCTGTATATTTGCTTTAAACAAAACATAATTCTTCTTATCCTTGGATAAACACACCATGTTATGCTAAATCATTTTAAGTTTGTTACGTGTGCTGGGATACAATGAAAAGGTTATTCTTTGTGTGATGCAGCAAGTTTATTCATTGATAAGTATAGCAGAATAAAATGCATTAGTGAGAGCAGAGTTACCAAGAGATCAATTTGAACAAAGGAAGGACAACATTGTTTTATGAGCTGCAGGAAAGAAACTGCTTGTGGGCCCTGATTTCACACTCCTGAGACTTCCTGGGAGAGGAGAGTGTGACTGGGGTGAGGCGAGACCTTTAAAGTGTTGCTTGCTTTTCTGGGCCATTGGGAAGGGTTGAGGGAGGGGAGCGGGGTTTGTGACTTCTTAATGGTGGCCAACATTGAATGTGTTCTCTCCTCTCTTCCCAGCTCTTGGTTCTCAGCGGCCAATCACTGCTGAGGAAGTTTGGCTATTACAAAATCATTCTCTTTAGTTTCTATCTGGAGCTGTTGAGCGCAGGAATCGTGCTGTTTTTTGGCCCAACTCACTACAACCTGTTGTCTCTCTTCCTCGTTGGAAACATGTGAGTCTCGGGATACCTCGATTTCCTGTGAGCAGTGCTATGTTGGATTTATAATCCAGAAGTCAGGCCTGTTGATCCATAAGCAAGAGTTCAAATCTCTGTCATGGCTATCAGGGAAGTCAAAGTGGGGTGAAATAATTTAGTTGCCTCTTCCTGATCCTGGTTAAAGGGTCTCCTCTGGACCCTTTGTGTCAGTGCTCCACATTCCTGGTGATCCACCAATTACTTCTTAGTCACAGAGCTGCACTGGATGGAAACAGGCTCTTCTCTGACCATTGAGCCTAACCAGACTAACCCCACTTGCCTGCTTTGTTTTCCTCTTCCCCCACCCTGCCAGACGCTCCCTGATTGCTGAATATTTATAACATATTCTGCTTTTTTGTCTTTCCCTTTCCCAGTTGCCCGGTCTCCTATTACAGCCTTGGACAATTATTTTCACTGACCACTATGCAACCAGTTTTGAAGCCATCTTCGGACATACCAATTGTATCAACTACATTCACTTCCAAATCATTTTTTTTTAAAATTTTTCACACTATAAACCACATTGATCAAGAAACATACATTTTCCTTTTCAAATATATACAGTGTCGTTTTCTCCCCCCCCCTCTTCCCATCCCACCCTCCTTACCTCCCCTCCCATTCATTTAAAGTTCAGAATCTAAGATACATTAAACCCGTCAAACAATGTTGTCACTCAATAAAAATAAACAAGAAATTCCACTGAGTCAATTCTTTTCATTCCCTTCTCCTTCTGTCATTTTAGGTGGTAGATGTCCCCGGTAGGTTTTCTCTATTGTGTTTCATGTATGGCTCCCATATTTGTTCAAATATTTCAATATTATTTCTTAAATTATATGTTATTTTTTCTAATTGAATACATTTATTCATTTCTATATACCATTGTTGTATTCTCAAGTTATCTTCTAATTTCCAGGCTGACATAATACATTTTTTTGCTACAGCTAGGGCTATCCTAACAAATCTTTTTGTGCACCATCCAAATCGAGTCCAAATTCTTTGTTTTTTATGTTACTTATGAGGAAGATCTCTGGGTTTTTTTGGTATATTGCTTTTTGTGATTTTATTTAATATCTGGTTTAGATCTTCCCAAAATTTTTTCACTTTCTCACATGTCCAGATTGCATGAATTGTTGTTCCCATTTCCTTTTTACATCTGTCAGATACTGTTGGGTCCCAATTATTTAACTTTTGAGGTGTAATATATAGCCTGTGTATCCAGTTATATTGTATCATAAGTAACCTCGTATTTATTGTATTTCTCATCGTTCCTGAGCATTACTTCTCCCATGTTTCCTTCTTTATCTTTATGTTTAGATCTTGTTCCCATTTTTGTTTAGTTTTACCATTTGTTTTCCTCATTCTCCTTTTCTCACTTAATGTAGATGACAGACTGGTTCCCCAGCATTGATTCGCATGGCCCATCACTGGTCACAGGCCTCTAATCTGGAAAATAGCCCCCAAAGACCTCTCCCTGTCTTTGAGTCACGCATCAAATTGATGGGCGCACCTTTGATCCCACGTCCTCTAACCTTTGGAACAAGGGCTCCTGACAAACACCTTGCTCAAGTCCACATAGACAATGTCTGCCACTCTGCCCTCATCAATCCTATTTTGGGAGATAACATGGCTTTGTGTGTGGGGGACTATCCCTAATTCATGGCCAATAAACCCAGCATCTTCTCACCACTTGTAAGGTTTCCCAGCCTGCAGTTCCTTGGCTTATCTCTACTGTCATTAAAGACACAACAGTTGCCATCCTTCAGTTTGTCGATGCCTCACCTGTAGCTAGAGATGTAGGTACATTGGCTGGAGCTCCTGCAATCTCCTCCCTCGCTTCCCATAACATCCATGGGTCAGGCCTAGAGATTTCTACACTTTAACGTGCTCCAATTCCACCTTCTCTTCAGGATATCATTGCTCCTTGCCCCGAGCTCCTGAAACAGGCGTAGGTGTCAACCATCTGTCCCATCGAGCCTGCCCTGCTGTTGGGCTTGGGTCCACTGACCGACTGTTTCTGTAAGCGACCTAGTCTTGTTTACATTCCGTGAGGCCGCCCTCTACTGCTTCCAATCCAAGAAAGAATTCCCGAGTGGGCGGCTGTGGTTTATGAGGAGGTGGGGGTCTGCATACGCGATGAACTGTGTGGGATGAGAAAGTCATGAATTCCAGTTACAGTTTGTGTCTGAGTATAGGGCTGGAAGTCACTCTGAGCTGATGTTGGAGAGCCTCCTCATCTGACCCTGTGTCCACATTCCCTCTGCCAGGGTGATGGTCTCTGCCATATTCAGCCTCTTCAACCTGCCTTTGGCTGATATCATCGACAGTGACTTTCAAAAATATAAACGCAGGTAAGGCTTGGCTTCACAATCTGCTCAGAAATGCTTCATGGACCAGGGTAGACATTGCAATGGTCTAGAGCAACCATTCTCAACCTTTTTGGGCTATGGTCCCCTTACAACCTTCTTGAAGTTTCTGGGCCCCCTTCCCTGTGAAGCCGTCAAGTTTTGGTTTCTTCCGTACTTCTCTCCTACCGACCACACAAAATCTATTTTGTGATTTCAGTCTGTGACCCCCCCCCCCCCCCCCACCTCTTCCTTGAAGAATGGCTGGTACAGAACATTGGGATGACTGACCGAACCCATCTTGTCATGTGTAAACAGCTAGCAGGTTGGGTACCGTCCATGGGAAGAAATGGTCATTGTTTTGAGTTGGGACCTTTTATTGAGACTAAAGTGGGAAGGGAAGATATCACCTCCTATGGTAAGGTGATGGGGTGTGGTCAGACGGTGGGAGAGATAAGTAAAACGTGTCTGCATACACGGTGGTTGAAGTAAAATCCCATGATGCTGGAGAAACTCAGCAGGTCAAACAGTGTCCTATATACAGCAAAGATAAAGGCACAGAACCAACATTTCGGGCTTGAGCCCTTCAAGGTGTGAGCAAATTGCTGGCAGGTGCCCACTCAAAATCCTGTCACCTCCCCTGTGAAACAATCTAACGTAACAAATGACTTTGTTAGTACATTTGGATCATTACAAAATGGTCCATCCATAAAACAAAGTAATTCAACTCAACAAGATGCTCAACCAGAGGAACTCCATGGATCGAGCAGCATCAGTGGGGAGGAAGGGAAAATAATGGTTAATGCTTCTGGTCTGAGCCCTTCTCCGAGTCGAGAGACGATCTTTAGCGTTGGTAAAGGGTTCTGACCCCAAACTGCAGCCATTCCTCATCTCCCTCTGACACTGCTTGACCCACTGAGTTATTTTGTGTGATGTATTGGTTAATTTGGGGTAGAGGGTGTGTGTGTTTTTCCCTTTGCCTGTTGGAACAGGCCATTCAGCTCATCAAGTCCATGCTGATCCAGATTATACCCCCACTGTAACCTATTCCCTCCCATTCTTTTCCCACCCACCCACGTCAGGGGTTAATTAACCAACCAATCTGCATGACTTCGGAATTTTAATTTAAAAAAAAACTTTTAAATTTAGCCATCAACACGGTAACAGGCCCTTCTGGCCCTTGAGCCTGTGCCGCCCAATTGACCTGCAATCCCTGTGGGAGGAAATTGGAGCACCCAAACAGGGAGGGGAAGCTCGAGGTGACCTGAGGACACCTCATTCTGCATTCCATTGGTGGCCACACTCTCCTGTGAGGATGGAGGAGGCTGAGCCGCTGGGCATTTAATGATCACCTCCTCCAGCACTTGGTGGTGTGGGGAAACTTCGGGCCAGGTGCTGGGGAAACCTTGAGCCAGGTGCTGGGATGAGTACCTGCTGGGTGACTGAGGGTACTTTCTGTGAGGGTTTGGAAGATCCTGAATGATGTTGGCAGCGCAGACAGAATATTACAGTACAGGCTCTTTGGCCCACGATGCTGTGCTGACGTATATAAACCTACTCAATCTAAACCCTCACACCTAAACCTATTTTTTTCTTACATCCATGTGCCTGTCCAAGAGTCTTTTAAATGTCCCTGTTATTTCAGCTTCCACCCCTGGCATTGCATTCCAGGCACCCACCACTCTCTGAGTAAATAAAACCTACCCTGACGTCTCCCTAGACTTCCCTCCCCTCACCTTGTTCAGACATCCTCTGGTGTTTGCTTTTGTAATCGTTTTTCATTGTAATCGCCTGAGTTGTTCCCACAGATTCCCTCTCTCCTCCATGGTGTTCGGGACCAACGCCCTGTTTACAAAGCCGGCTCAATCTCTTGCTCCGATGCTCGTGGTGACCATCCTTAACCAGTTTGACTACGAGCAGCTGAAGGACAAGTTTACGCTGGCAGACCAAAGGTAAGGACGCACAAGGTCAACAGATCCAAAGGCCAATATTATCAGTAAAATCCAAAATAGGAAATGATCAGCAGGTCAGTCAGCCTGTGAGAAGAGAGAAAAACGCCCAACGTTAAGGAAAATGGTGTTTTGCGTTACTGGTAAGAAGAAATTCTGTCTGGCCCACCAGAAAAATAATCTCACAGTCATGTGGTGTCATGGATGGTCTCTGACAATAAATTTGAAATCTAAAAATAATACTTTAATCATCAATTTTTTTTACCATGTTTTTAGATTCATAATTTCATCTGGCCTCTCAGTTTAATGTAAAATAATTGGGAGATGGGTGGAAATTGTCCCCACAAACTTTCAGAAGAACTTTCAATTCTCCCTCAACCCATTGAATGGATCTTCACTCCCCCCGTCTTGGAAAAGCAGCCAACATATTAAAAGACATCTCTCCACGGCCACATCCATTTCACCTCCCTCCCACCTCCCCCAGTTGGGAAGGTTTTCATGTGAGATTGCGCACCTGCAGATTCTAGGACACTTTTCTACTGATATTGGATTTCTCAATGATCCTCGCACTGGGGCGGAGCCAGGTTCTAACGTTAGGGGGAGTGGGCACATACCAGATGGTGAGTCAGTGGTTGAAAGGCAGGCTGCACTGATTTTTCTGCTGCATTTGTGGGGGGGTGGGTGGGGGGGGGGTGGGAAGAATACACTCAGGAGGAGCAGTCGCTCCCCCCCGCAGCTCTCTCTCCTCTCTCCCCCCGCAGCTCTCTCCTCTCTTCCCCCCGCAGCTCTCTCCTCTCTTCCCCCCGCAGCTCTCTCCTCTCTTCCCCCCGCAGCTCTCTCCTCTCTTCCCCACTGCAGCTCTCTCTCCTCTCTTCCCCCTGCAGCTCTCTCTCCTCTCTTCCCCCCTGCAGCTCTCTCTCCTCTCTTCCCCCCTGCAGCTCTCTCTCCTCTCTTCCCCCCTGCAGCTCTCTCTCCTCTCTTCCCCCCTGCAGCTCTCTCTCCTCTCTTCCCCCCTGCAGCTCTCTCTCCTCTCTTCCCCCCTGCAGCTCTCTCTCCTCTCTTCCCCCCTGCAGCTCTCTCTCCTCTCTTCCCCCCTGCAGCTCTCTCTCCTCTCTTCCCCCCTGCAGCTCTCTCTCCTCTCTTCCCCCCTGCAGCTCTCTCTCCTCTCTTCCCCCCTGCAGCTCTCTCTCCTCTCTTCCCCCCTGCAGCTCTCTCTCCTCTCTTCCCCCCTGCAGCTCTCTCTCCTCTCTTCCCCCCTGCAGCTCTCTCTCCTCTCTTCCCCCCTGCAGCTCTCTCTCCTCTCTTCCCCCCTGCAGCTCTCTCTCCTCTCTTCCCCCCTGCAGCTCTCTCTCCTCTCTTCCCCCCTGCAGCTCTCTCTCCTCTCTTCCCCCCTGCAGCTCTCTCTCCTCTCTTCCCCCCTGCAGCTCTCTCTCCTCTCTTCCCCCCTGCAGCTCTCTCTCCTCTCTTCCCCCCTGCAGCTCTCTCTCCTCTCTTCCCCCCTGCAGCTCTCTCTCCTCTCTTCCCCCCTGCAGCTCTCTCTCCTCTCTTCCCCCCTGCAGCTCTCTCTCCTCTCTTCCCCCCTGCAGCTCTCTCTCCTCTCTTCCCCCCTGCAGCTCTCTCTCCTCTCTTCCCCCCTGCAGCTCTCTCTCCTCTCTTCCCCCCTGCAGCTCTCTCTCCTCTCTTCCCCCCTGCAGCTCTCTCCTCTCTCCCACCCCCACCCCCCCCCCACCCCGCAGCTCTCTCTTCTCTCCCCCCTCCCCATTCCATTTAGGTACACCACTGCCTCGCACTGCTTCCCAGTGGCCACCCATTTCATTTCCCATTCTGACAGGTCTATCCCAGATCTCATACCAGGAGGTCTCTTCACTGAACCTCTCCGTAACTCTGCATAGTTTTCACTGCTGTACTCTGTATGGACTCACTTGCTCAATGACTCACAAAACAAACTTCCTCACTGTCCCTTGATAGACAGGGACTTGGAGTTCAGGTCTTCATTCTCTCATGCAGTACTTGTGAATTACAATTTCTTTCACTCTGCCTTTTTTTCTAGAGTAAAATGACATAAAAATCATGCTCCAAATCTCTCCATGATACCCTCCCCCCCCAACCTGCAGCAATGACCCCTCCCTCCCTGAACATGGTTAGTTCCGTCTCATCCCATTGTGGTTGGCCCCAGGTTCACTCTCCTTCAGCATCTCCGTGCAGGTTGATTGGATAGTTTAGAAGACCAATGGGATGATGGGCTTCATCAGTTGGGGAATTGAGTTTGGGAGTCGAGAGGCCATGTTGCAACACTACAAAACTTTGGTGAGACCACACACAGAGTATTATGTTCAGTTCAGGTGACCTCATTATAGGAAGGCTGTGGAGAGGGTGCAGAGGAGATTTACCAGAATGTTGCCTGGATTGGAAAATAAATCTCTTGAGGGAAGGTTAGCAGAACTGGGACTTTTCTCTTTGGATCATAGAAGGATGAGAGGTGACGATAGAGGTCTACAAGATTCTGAGAGGCATAGATAGGGAGGACAGTCAGCACCTGTTACCCAGGGCAGGAACAGCAAACACCACAGAGGACGTATGTACAAATTGAGGGGAGGGAAGTTTAGGGGAGAGATCAGAGGTAGGTTTTTTTTTTTTACACACAAGAGTTGTGGGGGCCTGGAATACCTTGCCTGGGGTGTTGGTTGAGGCTGGAACATTAGGGATATTTAATCTTAGACAGGCACATGGATGGAAGATAAATAGATGATGGGGTGGGAAGGTTTAGCACTTTTCTTGGTAGGAAACATCGAGGGCTGAAGGGCCTGTACTGTGCTGTTGTGTTTTGTTCTATCTCCTACTTCTGCTTGGTATCGTATATACTGTGTTACAGTTGGGTTTTAGGACCAAATTTTTGGGACAAATTTGGGGGCGGGGGTTGACTATGTATAAATATATATATGGTCTGCTCTTGAAAATGTTGCAATGCTGAAGTCACTGGAAGCAGAAGTTAGTCGATACTATTTTAGAAGCCAATTCTACCCCTTTTCTTTCTGCAGTTCTCTGGAGGACCTTCATGGGGTCATGTTCTGGCTGGTCTGCCTGACTCCTCTGGGTATCGTGATCTTGCAGATACTGGCGTGGACGCCCTTTTCCATCCGGGAAAGCCACAGTGACATCCCAAAGTATCTTGATTCCTAAAGACAGGCAATCCCTAAATGTAAAGTACCTGGGATCCCTGTTGTTGGGGATCATTATTTAGTAGTGATAGGACAGATGAGGTGGTAATGTTTCTAATTTGGGATTCTTTTCTTTCATTCTTGAGGCATGGGCTGGGATCTCATTGATACCCACTGTAGGGCTGGGATCTCATTGATGCCCGCTGTAGGGCTGGAATCTCATTGATGCCCGCTGTAGGGCTGGAATCTCATTGATGCCCGCTGTAGGGCTGGGATCTCATTGATGCCTGCTGTAGGGCTGGGATCTCATTGATGCCCGCTGTAGGGCTGGGATCTCATTGATGCCTGCTGTAGGGCTGGGATCTCATTGATGCCCACTGTAATCTGAGAACATGTTGGCTTTCAGTTTGGTGAGATCACTTCAAGAGATAAGTATATCATAAAATTCTGTAGACGCCAATTTCAGGAGGTGTTTGTTGGGAGGATCTCGGTGGCCATGATGAGAGAGGGAGATGTCTCCCCAGTTAGGACAGTGTGATGTGAAGAGGAATCTTTATGTAACCAAGGGGCATTGTCCTGTGCATTATACGGGCTCCTCCTGGGTATGTGGCTCCTCGTAGAGAGGGTCCAGCTTCAGTCCTGCGTATCTGAGTGCCAATTGTCTGTCAGAATTGTACCCCACGCTGACAGTAATGCCTCCTTGGAGATGGACCTGGGCATGAGACAAGCTCTTAGGCCCAAATCGTCCATGCTGGGAGGTGCTGCGGAAGACATCTTGGCAAGTACTGTGCACCGTTCCTGGTGGTTAGAGATGGATGGACCCCTGACCATGTGGTCTGCGACAAGGTTCGAGGTTGCTGGGGAAGTGGAGTGTCATTGTCCCTGTCATTCTGACCAGGGAAACTACAGGAGGATGGAGTCTGCCAGTTGTGCAGCAATCATACTGCCCTAACCCCAGAGGGGTCTGTTGTACAAGTTCTCCCCAACACTAATGCATGGCCCCTCTCCCAAAGGAAAAACACCAAACCACCCCCCCCCCCCCACCTCCCTGTCCAAAACAGGCTCTAGTCCAAGGTACCAGCACCTAAGTAACCTTCAGTCCCAAATCTCTTCAACCTGTCCCCTACAACACCCTGATGCTGGCTATAATTGTGACTTTGGAATAAATTAGAGCCAACAGTGAATGCCATGACATGACTGCTGTGTCACTGTTAAATTACCTCTTATTTCACCGTGTGTAAAGGCAGGAGGACTTGGTGGGGGGGGGGGGGGGGTGGGGGGAAGACAATTTCCTGAGCAAACCCATGGGGAAATACCTCAGGTTTCAGTTAACGGAGTCCTGATCCCCATCTTCTCATCATGTTTCCTGAAGCTGAAAACCATCCCTTGGTCCCCAGGAGGATTTTGGTGCCAGTTTACACTTAATACTGGTTTCATGTGACTTGTACAATATACATTCTGTACTGTATCTGGTGAACTGTTTTGCTGAATGTGGCTGACTCCTCCTGGGCTTTGAGAGGCCTGGATCCAGGTTTTTGCTGGGGTTTCACTCCAGGTTATCCGAATGCCAACCTTCTGCCAAAATTATTACCCAGAGAGACAATAATGCCTTTCAGAAAGATGCATTCATTTCATTAAAATTCATCCAAAATAATCCGGAATTGTTGAAAGGAAGTGGCAAGGAGCCAATCCAAGTGGGTTGCTCTTTCGCCTTGGAGCTGGATTGGAATCTGGAGTAGGTGGTCCCGGTGTCCGAGCCAAGTGGAACAGAGCTTCCCAACCTAATCCCAGGACCCAGCACTAGCTCCCGCAACCCTAAGCCACAGCTCTTCAGATACACAGCCTGGGAATGCTCAGTGGTGAGGGGTTCTGCCTCTTTCATGACGGTGAGCCCCAGTCACCATCAGCCCCCTTGTCTCCCCTTAATCCTCCCATATCTCTGCTCCTCAAGAAATGGGAGTGTGAAGGCCATCTAGTCCCTCAAACTCCCTCGGCAACCCTGCAAGGTCCTGGCAGAATCTCCTGTGGCCTCCCTTGAAGTTCAAACCTGCCAACTCTGCCTTAATATTTCCAATAACTCTGCCTCCACATCTTCTGCACATTCCGATGTTTCTTAGTTCTGGGAAGATATTCCAGCTCATCTCTGTTGGAAATGGATGGTCCCTTCATTTGAAATCCCAGTTTCTAACTCTAGGTGACCCCACTAGGAGAGGCACCTTGGCACTCGCCCTGCCCAAAATACCCCAAAATTGTTCCAACCAGATTACCTCTTGTTCTTCCAAAATGTCCAATAATTACAGGCCCAGTGGGTTCAGCCACTCCTCCTGCAGCACTCCCTTCATTCCCAGGATCCTACCAAGTGAACTGAGTCACTCCAATTCTTTCTATCCAGATCCCTTAACTTGATAAATGTCGGGCCAGGAAAAATTACCCCAATTGTTCCTTCCACATGACAGTTTTCCAGTTCCACTAGTTGTAATGCAATCTGCTAGGTTTTCTATTTGATTGTTAAGGGGTCGGGATTTATACATTGGGAAATATTACGGCTAAACTGTTTTGGTCCTCTTACCCCTTTGGACTCCATGTTCCTGGTTTTATACCAGCTGGTTCATACTGGTGTTTACCCCTGGAAGCTGTTCAGAGTATATACAATGAACAGTTAAAAATGGCTGGATCCAAAGGGTTAAAAAATGCACTAGCTTTGGATGCTGTCCAGAAGAGATTGACCAGGATATATCCTGAGAGGGCAGCTGTTTTAACGAGTGATTGAATAATATTCAAAGATAAGGGGTTTGCTGATGGGGGAGGGAGTGGTGGAACAGGAACTTCCCGAGTGTACTGAACCCCTGGAATTCCCTGCCCTCAAAGTTGCAGAGGCTGCATCACTGCAGGTAGTTAATGAGAAGAATTGTTGAAAGATTGGGCAGTTCTGGGGAACTGGCAGAGAACTGAAGCCAGGGAAAGGCAAGTCTTGCAGGCAGCTGAGAAGTATCACCAGATCTTCCTATTGCAGCGGTGTTGGCCAGGGGTCTTTGGACAGGATGCACTTCCTCTTCGAAGTAACATGGTAATTGAGTAAATGTCTGGGATTAAACAGATCAGGGTCTTAACTTTAAAAATTCAAATAGATTTTAGATGCAATAAAAAGACATTCCCTCTGTTATTGATGCATCTTAGTGTCTTTATTTGTTAAGAAAGGAAAACAAAGGCATGTTATCTAACCTGAAGTTGGATTAGTAACAAGGAGGAAGTTCATTCCAGTCACTCCCCAGTTGGAGGAATTTGAAACCCAGTCTATGTCCCCTTCTCTCCCCGTCATCAGTTGGAGATGTGTGTCCATTTTGCCTCTTACAGGTACCTAATTCCCCCATTGTGATTTTTCCAGCATTTATTGCCATCTACGTCAGTGTTCGTTAATGGGTGGAGCTCCCGACGAAAATTAAACTGCCTGATGGAGGACGATGGAAATTCTTGCATTTATATGGCATCTTTCAGGATGTTCCAAAAAAAAAATTGAGGTACCTTTGCATGCAATCCCTGGAACACATGAATATTGTTGGCAAAATTGTTGTGTGATGAAGCAACTGATTTTTTTTTAAAGATTAAATATTTTGCCAGGAACTAAAATATATATTTTTATATAGTTCAGCCATCATTAATTATAAAGACAGCAGCAGGCACTGCAGTCACGATGTCTGTGCTGATCATACCACCAGTTTAAAGCATACACAGTCATACCCTCCAATCCCTGCCTAATCTTGCAACCAACCACCTTTTTAACTTTGCTATTGTATCTGTAGCAAGTTCCAGGCACCCACCACTCACTTTAAAAAAAAAAAATCTCTCTTAAACTTTACCACTTAAAGCTTTTCATTCTAATATTTGATATTTCCATCCTGGAAAGAATCGAGGACATCGACATGAGGCGGTATCTTAAGAAAGCAGCCTCTCTCCTCAAGGACCCCCACTACCCAGGCCATGCCCTCTTCAGGCTG
Organism: Narcine bancroftii; assembly: GCF_036971445.1. NCBI lineage: Eukaryota > Metazoa > Chordata > Chondrichthyes > Torpediniformes > Narcinidae > Narcine > Narcine bancroftii. Next base: position 6,223,249 of record NC_091480.1, read on the forward strand.
CTACCATTCAGAAAAGGTACTGGAGCCTGAAGACGAGCACTCAGTGGCACAAGGACAGCTTCTTCCCTGCTGCCATCAGATGCCTGAATAATCAATGAACCCAAGACACTGCCTCACTTTTACTTTTCATGCATTACTTTTCTTTTGTAAGGTGGTTTATATGAATGTTTGCCCTGTGATGCTGGCCCAAAACAATGAATTTTGTGGCATGTTCATGACATTAAATTCTGATTCTGAATTAGGTTACGGCTATAGGATGGGGCCTGGTTCTGGTTACTGAGGCGGCAAGTGTGTCAGGTCTGGTGACTGATTCACTCTGAGGAAAGCCTGCCTAGGCTTACAGGATTAAATAGGAAAATATGAAGACTGTGATTGTAATACAATGGGTAAAGTGCTGAAAAGTCAGTAGGTCACACAGCTTTCAGAGAAAGTGAAAGGTGACCAACCTTTAGGCCCCGAGTCCTTTGTCAAGGTCGGAGCAAAAAGCAGGCAGGCGCCTGGAGAACAAGGTGGGGAAGGAGAAGAGGGAGGAAGGGGCAGGACAAGAAGCTCAGGCTAACAGGCAAGAGAGGTCAAAGGTGTATTCACGAAAAACAATGCTGGAGAAAGAGTGAAGATAAAGATAGGTTTCACAAAACTACAGGAAAGATAGATAGAGAGCAGAGAAGATTTACAAGGATGTTGCGGACTTCAGGAACTGATTTATAGGGAAGGTTAAACAGGTTAAGAGTTTATTCCCTGGAGCACAGAATGAGGAGATGGACACAGAGTAAATGTAGGTCGGCTTTTTCCACTGAGGACGTGGGTTACGGGTGAAAGGGGAAAAGTTTAGGGGGATCGTGGTGGGAGCGGGAACGAGCCGAGAAGGGTTTGGACAGGTACGTGGTGGGGTCCTGGAAGGCGTGGGATTAATGGTTGGGCACGGACTAGAAGGGCTGAAAGGCCTGTTCCTGGGCTGTAAGGTTGAGGGGCCGAAGGCCGGAACGTCGGCGTGTCGAGACCCCAAAGACGGCGGGGGGGTCACGGGCCGGCCCGGTCCACGAGGGTGGGGGGCGGTGGGTCCACGTCTCCTTCCGGGACCCGGTAGCCAATAATCGGATCCGGAGCCGGTTACGTCATCCTTGCCCTCCACCTATCAGCAGCAGGAGGAAGAGGAAATTGCTTTTGAATTGGGCGGCCGGCAGGTCCGGCCAAGGGGGCGCCGGGGTGGTCGGTGGGACCGCGAGGGGACAAGCCAAAGGCGCGACCGTCTGGCCCGCTGCTCAGTCCGGAGGCGGTGCTGAATGTGCTTTTACCCCCCACCTCGGGAACCCCGTTCCCCTCGAGGAAAAACCGGGAACCCCTTCCCCTCGAGGAATCCCCGGGAACCCCTTTCCCTCGAGGAAAAACCGGGAACCCCTTCCCCTCGAGGAATCCCCGGGAACCCCTTTCCCTCGAGGAAAAACCGGGAACCCCTTCCCCTCGAGGAATCCCCGGGAACCCCTTCCCCTCCAGTGATCCCCGGGAACCCCTTCCCCTCCAGTGATCCCCGGGAACCCCTTCCCCTCCAGTGATCCCCGGGAACCCCTTCCCCTCCAGTGATCCCCGGGAACCCCTTCCCCTCCAGTGATCCCCGGGAACCCCTTCCCCTCCAGTGATCCCCGGGAACCCCTTCCCCTCCAGTGATCCCCGGGAACCCCTTCCCCTCCAGTGATCCCCGGGAACCCCTTCCCCTCCAGTGATCCCCGGGAACCCCTTCCCCTCCAGTGATCCCCGGGAACCCCTTCCCCTCCAGTGATCCCCGGGAACCCCTTCCCCTCCAGTGATCCCCGGGAACCCCTTCCCCTCCAGTGATCCCCGGGAACCCCTTCCCCTCCAGTGATCCCCGGGAACCCCTTCCCCTCCAGTGATCCCCGGGAACCCCTTCCCCTCCAGTGATCCCCGGGAACCCCTTCCCCTCCAGTGATCCCCGGGAACCCCTTCCCCTCCAGTGATCCCCGGGAACCCCTTCCCCTCCAGTGATCCCCGGGAACCCCTTCCCCTCCAGTGATCCCCGGGAACCCCTTCCCCTCCAGTGATCCCCGGGAACCCCTTCCCCTCCAGTGATCCCCGGGAACCCCTTCCCCTCCAGTGATCCCCGGGAACCCCTTCCCCTCCAGTGATCCCCGGGAACCCCTTCCCCTCCAGTGATCCCCGGGAACCCCTTCCCCTCCAGTGATCCCCGGGAACCCCTTCCCCTCCAGTGATCCCCGGGAACCCCTTCCCCTCCAGTGATCCCCGGGAACCCCTTCCCCTCCAGTGATCCCCGGGAACCCCTTCCCCTCCAGTGATCCCCGGGAACCCCTTCCCCTCCAGTGATCCCCGGGAACCCCTTCCCCTCCAGTGATCCCCGGGAACCCCTTCCCCTCCAGTGATCCCCGGGAACCCCTTCCCCTCCAGTGATCCCCGGGAACCCCTTCCCCTCCAGTGATCCCCGGGAACCCCTTCCCCTCCAGTGATCCCCGGGAACCCCTTCCCCTCCAGTGATCCCCGGGAACCCCTTCCCCTCCAGTGATCCCCGGGAACCCCTTCCCCTCCAGTGATCCCCGGGAACCCCTTCCCCTCCAGTGATCCCCGGGAACCCCTCTCTGGGGACCTTCTCTCCCACCAGGAATCCTCGGGTCCTCCTCCCCCTCTTCGCACTTCCCCCTGGAACCCACTTCCCGGGACCCGGCTGCATAATAACCAGGAAAGCTCGCGCAGGTGGAGGGGGGGGGGGCTTACTCCTTTGAGTCCAAGACGGCGCTCTGGCGTGCCGCGTTCCTGTTTTGCTACTTTTCCTCCCTGCTGCAACTGCGCCGAATGTGGAGCAGTCAGTACGTGCGGAGCCCCCTCACCCGCACCCTGCTCCTCAACATGCAGGACCCGGACCCCGAGGACCGGGACAGGTTGCAGGTAACGTGGGGGAGGCAGACAAAATCCGCACCTGCTACTCTCTGGAGGGAGGGTGGATACGCTAGCAGGACACAGAATCGAGCAGCATCTGTGGAAGGAAGGGATGTGGGGTCAGCGCCACATCCTTAGTGGCTGGGGTAGGGGGTCGGCAAAGCAGAGCTGATGGAGAGGTGAGGAATTGGAGAAAACTACAGGGAGATGGGATGAGGTGGTTGGTTGATAACTGAACAACGATTCCTTTCCAAAGGTTTGCTTCCTGAAAATACATTGGGGATTATGATAGGCAATGTCAAGATGAACACAAAGATTACTTCAGATTTGGTGTATCACATAGGAAGTTGGAGAACTATTAAATTAACTTTTACTGAATTCAGCATGTTTAATCGCATCGTGATGCTGACACATTACATTAGTTCAACTGACCTAAAAATGTTTTGCCACAGATTCTTGTTTGTACTCCGCATCTGATGCCTCTCATGTCAGTGTCCAACAATAGTCACTTTTTCATCAGAGACTGGGCGCAGACTGGGAGATCACTTCGGCTCTGTCAACCGCAGTGTGGATCTCCCAGTGGCCGCCCATTTCAATTCCCTGTCCCATTCCCTTTCCAACATGGTCACGTGCACTGCCAGACTGGGACCACCCAAATGTTGGAGGAACAACACGTCCTCCTCCTCCGACTGGGGTCCCCTCCAACTGGGTGGCATTAACATCGACTTCTCTGGCTTTCATTAAAACACCACTTCCCCTCTCCCATCTCCCCATTCCCTGTCTCCTTTTGCACATGATAAATTCTCTTATCCCATTCAATTAACACCTTTTGTGGTCTGGATTCCTCCCCCATTATTTAAATTCTGAGACTTTCTGATATCCTGCTTCTTCCTTTTATGTTTTTTTTCCCTTGAAGGGCTCAGGCCCAAAACGTCGGCAATAAATCTTTGTCTCCTATGGATGCTGAGAAGACTGGCTGAGTTCCTCCAGCATTTCAGTGTTTTTATGGAAAAGCTGTATCAGGTTACGAACATGGTGAATGATTTTACCAGGACAGTGATATCCCAGTGAAACCTTTCCACATGTTCGTCACTGACGGCACCAAGGTCAACAGGGAAGACGTCCAAGTACGAATGCAGAAAATAGATTTTCAACAACGTGTTGTACTTCATGGTTTTGTGTGCTTGAGGTCGACTTAAAATATGACAGGAAATCACAAATATCAGTTTTATCTAAAAAACAGAGTGTGATAGGAAAATTTTCAGGTGATTTTCGTGATAGCAGCTCAAAATCCATAAAGTACCCAGAAGAATTCAGGAAGCAAAATCTTTGATATCCAGTGTAAGCAAAGGAACACTTTGTTTCAGCCGTTCTTGTGTGCGGTTGTGGTCGTCCAAGGAATGGGGGCAGAGGGAATTCAGCAGGATGTTGCCAGGATTAGAGGGTTGGACAAATGGGTTGTTTTAGCTTGAAGCTGTGAGGCTGAGGGAGACCCTGACAGGTTTATAAAATGATATAAGGCACTGAATGGGGAGGAGGGGTAAAAACTCACTGCTGGAGAAACTCAGCCGGTCAAACAGTGTCCTTTATACAGCACAGATAAAGATCTAGGAAGGTGCTTAAAAAGGACGGGAGAACTGGAGGAGGAGTCACGTGATGGAGTAGTGGCCGGACGGTGAACTCCAGCCCTCTCCAGAAAAGTCGGGAAAAACAAAGGAAAACACAAAGGCACAGAAATAAAAGTTACAGAAAAGTGAGTATAAAGGTGGAAAGAAGATGGCGACAAAAAAAGAAAAATCGAAAGCAACGGTAAGAAGAGAGGAAGAGAAGACAAAGGAGGAAAAAGGTGAAGGCCTTACCTGTCCGAAGAGGCCCGCTGCGGAGAGAGAAACCCGCTCCTTCAGGTCGGTAAATAATGGACTACAAAAATGGCTCGCTGAGCCGAGTAAAAGTGCGCAACCGCGCATGCGCGATTCCTCGTGCATGCGCGATGCGAATGAAAAAAAACACACCGACGGGAGGGGGGACCAGCTGGGGAGTCGATCTCCACAGCCGGCAACGACAGCTGCAGAACACCTGCAGCAAGAAGAGACCACAGAAGACAATGGAAACAAGAAAGAAGAGAAGGAAAGGGCACCAAAGAAACAACAGATGGTCAACCCAGAGGAAGAAGAAGAGGAAGAGTACAGTGAAATAGAAGAAGAAAAGAAAGGCAAGATAAAGGATATACTTGCTCTTATTAAAGGATACATGGAGTCATTTAAAGAATGGCAAACACAGGAATTTAAGGATTTAAGAAAAAGAATAAACAACACAGAAGAGAAAATGAATAAAATAGAGATGACCTTAACAGAAATGGGAAAGAAAATGGACAAGATGGAAGAGCGGGCAGTAGCAGCAGAAATGGAGGTAGAAGACTTAAAAAAGAAATTGGAGGAATCTAATAAAAAAGCGATAGAGACACAAGAACTGTTAGCTCAAAAAATAGATATAATGGAAAATTATAACAGAAGAAATAACATAAAGATAGTGGGCCTTAAGGAAGATGAAGAAGGCAAGAATATGAGGGAGTTTATAAAAGAGTGGATCCCTAAGACCCTAGGATGTCCAGAACTACAGCAAGAAATGGAAATAGAAAGGGCACATAGAGTATTGGCCTCTAAACCACAACCACAACAAAAACCAAGATCTATTGTAGTAAAATTCCTAAGATATACTACAAGAGAAAAGGTACTGGAGAAGACAATGGAAAAAGTAAGAGAGGGCAACAAACCACTGGAGTATAAAGGGCAAAAAATCTTCATTTATCCAGATATAAGTTTTGAACTCCTAAAGAAGAGAAAAGAGTTCAATACAGCAAAGACGATTTTATGGAAGAAAGGGTATAAATTTATACTAAAGCATCCAGCGGTATTGAAAATATTTATTCCAGGACAACAAAACAGACTATTCTCGGATCCAGAAGAAGCACGAAAATTTGCAGAACAATTACAAAAATAGACTGAGGGAGGAAGACAGGTAATGAGAGTTAAAATGATCACGATTGATATGTATGTGGGTAAAGAGGTATAAGAGTGAATAGAGACAATGTGCATACGTGAATGTATCTGTACTTAGAGGAAAATATAGATAGTATAGACAAGAATTAATAAGGGAAGGTAATGGAATAGAGAGAATAAGGAGGGAATTAAAAGAGTGACCTTTGTGACATATGAAAAGTGAAATCTTTTCTGGGGGGGGCGGGGTGGGGGGAAATAGCGGTCACTGCAAATCAGTTGATGCTTGCGAGTGGATTCGCAAATCCAAATGGAGAGGGGAGATGTGGTTGTCCGACAAGGGATAAAGGACAACTCAGGAGGGGAAGGGGGAGATTGGGGATAAATAAGATAGAAATAGGAGAATAAGGAAAATGTTGGATGTTGTAGGAATGTTGTCTTATAAAGAGTTGAAAATAAGAAAACAGAAATGGAAAAGGAGGAAAGGTAATGATGGAAAAACGGAAAGAGAAGATAAACAAAATATAAAAGGGCTACGCTGAACTATATGACTTTAAATATTAATGGAATACATAACCAAATTAAAAGGAAGAAACTACTAAACTTAAATGAATAAATGTATTCCATTAGAAAAAATAACATATAGGTTAAGAAATAATATTGAAATATTCGAACAAGTATAGGAGCCTTACATTAAATACAATAGCGAAAACCTACCGGGACAAACATTACCTAAGTTGATGGAAGGAGAAGGAAAGAAAAGAATGGACTCAGTAGAATTTCTGGTGTATTTTTGTTGAATGACAACATTGTCTGACTGGCTTAATGCAACCTAGATTGTATACCTAAAATGGATGAGTGGGGGGGTGGCGTGGGAGGAGGGGGGGGGAGAAAAAGTCACTGTATATGTGTGAAAAAGAAATAGTGTATATCATGGCTAATGTGATTTATGGTGTGAAAAATAAAAAAAATAAAAAAAAAAAGGACGGGGAGAACTCAAAGGATGCACGAGAAGGCCTTGGAATGTAGGATTAAGAAGACCACCCCCCCCAAGGCGCTCTGTGTGCATGGGAAGAACAGAAGGATGATGAGAATGAAGGTGGGGCCGCTAGAGGATGAGGGAGGCAACATGTGGCTGGAGGTGGGGAGGTTCAAAATGAAAACTTTGCATCAGTACTCACAAGAGGTTGAAATTGAACAGACATGTGTGCTGGACAATGTGGAGGTTAAGGAAGAGGAAGTGTTGGATCTTCTTAAAAGCATAAAGATTGAGAAATCCCCAGGGCCGAATGTGATATACCCCAGGTTGCCGTGGGAAGTGAGAGAAGAGATGGCTGGGGCAATAACTATGATCTTTGAGTCCTCTATGGCTGCAGGAGGATTGGAGAACGGCAAATGTAGTTCCCTTGTTTAAAAAGGTAATAAGGAGAATCCTGGGAATTATAGACCAGTGAGTCTCATGTCAGTGGTGTGTAAACTATTGGAGAGGATTCTTAGGATAGGATCTGAGTCCAGTCAATCAAGGATAGTCAGCTTGGCTTTGTGAAGGGAAGGTTGTGCCTCACGAGTCTAATTGAGTTTTTTGAGGAGGTAACAAAAGAAATTGATGAGGTGGTAGATGTGGTCGACTTGGATTTTAGTAAGGCATTTGACAAGGTCCCCTACGAGACTCATCCAGAAAGTCATGAGCATTGAATCAGTGGATCCTTGGCCGTGTGGATAAAAAAATTGGCTTGAGGAAGAAAGCAGAGAGTAGTAGTGGAAAGAAAGTATTCTGCGTAGAGGTCAGTGACTACTGGAGTGCCCCAGGGATCTGTTCTGGGACCCGTGCTCTTTGTGATTTTTATAAATGACCTGGATGAAGAGGCGGAAGGATGGATCAGTAACTTTGCGGATGATGCAAAGGTTGGAGGAGTTGTGGATGGAACTGAAGGTTACAAGTGGTTATAGACAGGATGCAGAGAAGGGCAGAAAAATGGCAGATGGATTTCAATCTGGATAAGTGTGAGGTGATGTATTTAGGAAGATCAAACCAGATGGCTGAGTACAGAGTCAAAGTTCAGTTGCTTAAGATTGTGGATAAACAGAGGGACCTTGGGGGTCCAAACCAATAAATCTCTCAAGGTCGCCATACAGGTTGATAGGATAGTTAAGAAGACCTTAATGGATGCTGGGCTTCATTAATAGGGGGGATTGAGTTCAGGAGTAGAGAGGTCATGTTGCAACTCAACAAATCTCTGGTGAGACCACACTTGTAGAGTATTGTGTTCAGTTTTGGTCACCTCATTATAGGAAAAATTGTGGAAGCTATGGAGAGGGTGAAGAGAAGATTTACCAAGATGTTGCCTGGATTGGGAAATGTCTTATGAGGCAAGGTTAGCAGAGCTGGGACTTTTCTCTTTGGATTATAGAAGGATGAGAGGTGACAATAGAGGTCTACAAGATTATGAGAGGCATAGACAGGGTGGACAGTCAGCATCTATTTCCCAGGGCAGGATCAGCAAACACCAGAGGATGTTTACAAAGTTAAGGGAGGGAAGTTTAGGGGAGAGATCAGAGGTAAGTTTTTTTTACACACAGAGTTGTGGGGGTCTGGAATACCTTGCCTGGGGTGGTGGAGGCTGGAACATTGGGGAAATTTAAGATACTCTTACACAGACACATGGATGAAAGGAAAATAAAGGGTTATGGTGTAGAGAGAGGAGCACAGTCCCACGGGCGGATAAGGGAGGGAGGGCAAACCAGCAGCCAAAAGGAAGGGGGATGGCTCTGTGAATCGAGGGAAGGGGATGGAGAAGCTGGAGGAAAGGAGACAGGGGGGTGGGGAAGGGAGGGAGAACAGTGAGTGGGCTAGCTGAAACCGGAGAGGTCGATGTTAATGCCGGCTGGTGGTAGAGCAACCAGGGAGAAAATCAGATGTTGCTTCTCCAATTTACTGATGGTCTTGGGTGGACAGCAAATGTGGCCATGGACAGACATTATCATTATGGGCGTGGGCTTGAAATTGTTGCCCACTGGGAGATCCCTGTCACTGATATGGACAGAGCAAAGGTGCTCAGTGAAGTGAACTCCAGTCTGCGCCCAGTCTCTGAAGTAAGGAGACCACAACGGGAGCACCAGACGTGGTCCATAACCCCTGCAGATTCACGAGTGAATCTGAGAGGGGCTGTTTGGGCCCCAAATGGAGGTGAGGGAGGAGGTGTGAGTGCATGTGTGGCACTTCCTGCGGTTACAGGAAGGTGCCAAGTGGGCGATTGCTTTGTTGAGCGCCTGACGTGGTTGACCTGTGGTTTTGTTCCAGTGGTACGTCTGTGACACACAATCACTGCCAATGCATCTGCGGCCGCTCTTCATTCAGAGTCACCTGGATGCAGGAACACGGGAGTTCTTGAGGCAGTGCTCGGAGAAGTCCAACTGGCTCTTCGTCCAGATTTATTACTCCTTGGTCACTTCTGTGTTTGGGCTGTTCATGTCCAAAACTTCAATCAACGGGTAAGGAGGTTTAAATATTGATTTATTTTTCGGGTGATAACTCCCAGCTACTGTGCACTGCTCATGTAAAGACTGCCTGTGGTAAAGAGTCCAAAAAGTAAAAGCAGTGCTGGAGAAGCTCAGCTGGTCAAACAGTGTCCTTGATTTTAATTTTAAATGTAGACTTACAGCACGGTAACAGGCCATTGTACTATGTGAGTAGAATGGACAGGTGCAGTGGACAGGTGCAATGGAAGTTTTATTTGCTGCAGCTTCACAGGACCATAAAACAAGCCACAGGTAAAAAGAGGAGGAGGTTCTCAGGGCCAAAGGGCCTGTTTCTGTGCTGTGTCATGTGGGGGAATGAGATTAATGGGAACATATAGACTTTCTATGTAATTAGGAGATACCATGGGGAACTGAGGAAGATCCTTTAAGTAGCTGGGTGGGGGGGGTGGGAGAAATACAGAGGTGTTACCACTTGTAGGATGCCAGACGTAGTAATGTCGGTTCCCTGGGGAGCAGAGGGAATGTGGGATTTGTTGCTCCAAGGAGTGGCTGTGAGGGGTTTTGGCAGAGTGGCATGCAAGGGAGATCAGGTGAGATGGGGCAGGGGCGGTAGGAGATTCAAGGACAGCGTGGAGCATTTGGGCTGAGCCGCCTGATGCTGTGCCGTAATCCGTTGCCTCTTTCTGTGCCGAGACAGGCTGCTGGGGCGGGGCTCGATGTTCATTTTCTCCGAAGATCAGCTGTTGCGCCTGCTGCGTGTGGAACCGGACTGGAGGGCCCGCAGGGTGCTGGACCTTGGCGCCGGGGACGGCGAGGTGACCAAGATCATCAGCCCACGTGTGGAAGAGGTCTATGTGACAGAGGTGTCTCCCACCATGAAGTGGCAGCTGAGAAAGAAGGGGTACAGGTAAAAGGCAGTGCCCCACTTTGGCCTACGGTGAACAGCGGGGACGGGAAGGGGACGAAGTTAACGCGAGGAGCTACTGGAACCTCTCCACACCTCAGCTGGCCTCTGCAGGGGGAAACAAAGACCCTTCCCCTCTCCACGGATGCTGCTTGACCTGCTGAGTGTTTCCTGCAGCTTGTTCTCCGAAAGTAAACCTGTCTTTGTTTCAGGGATTGGTTCAGGGCACCTGTCGTGACCTCGGGAAGGAAGTGTGTGTAAACCTGGGGAATGCCACAAATTCCTCCATGCCGGGGTGCTGAATTTGTACATCAGTCCATTTGTTGTGTTGCAGTGTTTACTGATCCCACCGTTTTATTCA